>NC_134083.1:90721425-91095560 GCF_000715075.1 Nicotiana tabacum
AAATGTGGTTCAAGCTAATGAAGAAGTGAGAATTGATATTGATGAGAATGTGGAGGAGACCCAAGAAGAAGTGAACCCGTCTAGGGAACACGTGATTGACATACCGGAACAAGTAGTGCCAAAGACCAAGGCACCAATGCCAAGGCCTTAATAGTTGTCATATTTCACTTTAATTGATTTCTCAACTTAAACTTCTTAATATGTTTGATGTTTACTTAGAAATTTTTATTATGTTTTAGTTTAACAAATTCTATATTAAATTCAGTAGCTTATCCGATGCTTTATTTTATTTGAAAACGTAATTTTCTTCACCCAAATAATTTTTAAATAAACTCATTTTCTCATTGCATTCCTACTTCATTCAAAAACTATAATTATACTTTATTTTATATAAATAGATCCCTCGAACATTTTTATTAGCATTTTACACGGATACTATGTACATGGTAGCACGTGGATTTTATCGTGCGAAAGTGATTTGGAAAAATATGGGCACAGGGTGCTAGGTGTGTAAGGTTTGAAAGTTGTGACTTATGATTTGAGATTACGAGCAGTGGTATCTAGGGTAATCCTTGTTGAAATACGTGCATTAGAAATAATTTGATTGATTGAGTTGTCATCGGTTTCCCTTACTTGAATTAATTCATATTTCATTTGTACCCCGACTATGTTGTTGTTTAATTACTTGGTTGTTTCTCGTTGCCATTCGTGCTCCCATTATTTTCACTGTTGATTGTAATTTGTGATCCTTCTGCTATTGGCCTTACATTGATGTTCTTTCCCTATTAGTTTTAAGTTATATCCTACACAGATTTACATGTCTGGTAGGTGTCTTGACCTGACCTCGTCACTACTCTACTAAGGTTAGGCTTGATATTTACTAGGTACCGCTGTGGTGAACTCACGCTACGCTTGTGCACATTTTTTGTGCAGATCCAGGTACCTATGATCGAGTTAGTTTGAGACTTAAGTCTGCGCTGCTGGATGCTTCAAGGTATCCCTGCTCGACGTCCGCGGGCTTCGAAGTCACCTTCTGTTGTATTTTATTTCATTGTTTCCTATTATTCTGGAACAATGATGTACTCGTTATTTATAGTTACTCTTAGAAAGGCTTATGATTTGTACTACCGATTTTGGGATTGTATGACCGATGGTGGTTCAGTTATGTTACTTCAGATATTATTTAACGTATTGCAGTTGAGTTAGTTGAATCACTTTAATATTAGTATGTGTTAGGCTTACCTAGTCGTAAAGACTAGGTGCCATGATGATATCCTAAGGTGGAAAATTAGGGTCATGACATCTTGTGGATATGATGTACAAGGAAAATAATTCATCCGATTATTTCTTTGGAAGTGTTCATATGCTAGCAGAGCACGAGTGTTTGGTTATACATTCGGGACCAGGTCAGAGTGGGTGACTCTCAAAAATGGTTCTAGTGGGTTCAAAAAAATTAAAGTACAGTGTCTAAGGATTTTGAGTTCGTATATGGATAAGGACTAGGTTTTGCAGCATAGTGTGAAGAATAGTTGCAGAATTTCGATGATGTCATTGGGTCTATGATGCAGTGTTGGAGAAAAAGAAGGAAACAACTTCAGATTCGTAGAAGATATTTCAGAATGGGTGTATTAGTTTGAGATACTATTGAGTGCACCATGAGGGTATGGGATAGCTTATGGGTATCGAGATAATGTGGTCTCGTTATTTGGGTCACTCGGGATAAGTGTTGTTTGAGGTCCGTTATGTGTTTGAATTGGATCGTTATTCCAAGGGCAAGTCAAGAGTAAATTGGGAGAAGATGAGTCGGTTAGTAATGGCTTGAATTAGCATGGTTGTTGAAATGATCGGTTCCTTCGGTGTGTTAAGCTATACAGGTGGTTCGTGGCTAAACGTGCAGGCTTGAAAACCATCATAATTTGATTGATTTGGATGTATTTGATTCTGATGGCCTTGTTATGTGTAAATAGATCCTGGAAGAGCTATAGCGGTCTAGACTTCGACTTGATGGTTGCATTTTCTACAGTTATGGGGAATCGGTTGCATGCGATTATTCTTATGCAATAAGTTGGGTGAAAGGGGGCTCTAGCCGAGGAAGTGGTTATTCTACTGGTGATTCAAGGGTTGATGAAATTCAAGTACTCTCGCGTAGCGGCATGATAGGTGCAGTGAGCGGCATGGAAATTGGAAGTTGAGGATCAAGTTTACGGTTTGGTTTTGACAAGAATGTCACGAGGTCGGAGGAGCGGGGGATGGAGGGATGGGGGGATGGGGGGAGGATTTAGATGCTTAGAGTAAGCTTGAATTATCTTAATGTCGTCTAAGGATGGTGTTCTATGGAAGAGGCATTGTGCATTTGTTTGTGGATTCTTAATTGGCATTACAGAAATAGCATGGTCGATGGACATTGATGTTCAGATTTTGTTACCTGCTGCGGAAGGTTGTGGGAGTATATCCCACGGGGAGATAGTATAAGTGTGACATGTTAGTCATTTGATTATTAGAGACTGAAATCGAGTATGAATATTCCGGTACTGTCGCTAATTGGAGAGTGTATGTCTGAAGGGCGCTCTATTCCTTTGGTTTTGGACTATGGAAGTTTGTTCCAGATTGGATGACTGCTTGTATTTATCATGAATGGGTCATTATGGATCATTGAAAGCTTATTGGCCCAGTATGGGATGATCAGAATCATCTTGAAATTCGATGGTAGATTTAATGTGAACCTATGTTCTACATCAGGTCGGATATGATCGTTCAACATAGAATTTCTTATGGATGATTCTTCGGGCGTAGTGGATGATATTCCTAGCTTCGTCTATTTTAGGTGCTACTATTTTTATGCCATATGTGTTGTGAGGCAGCTTGATTATTTGCGCGTGTGTGGTGATATGTCATAGCTTGTGGTATTATATGAGCGAGATGGCTTTCGAGATGTTAGTTGTTTGATGCACCTTAGTCAAGCTTGGCTTTTGTAGCGCATAGCGCTATCCGTCTCCCCAATGTTGTATTTATGCACTTGACGTGCTTGTGGTCGATATTTGGGCATTTCATAGGTAGGAGCCGGTTTGGCTCGTAAGATACTTCCTTATTGATGGTTATGTACGGATTGGGTGGCACGTCGCCACGAGTATCATGTTTGGATCGGGTTGCACGCCACAACGGTATCATGTGTGGATCGGGTTGCATGCCGCAACAGTGAGATGTTGAGTACGGTTCCTTATACTTATTTTGTGTGTCTTGTTTCTTATCTCCGAGATAGGTTCATAGCATATGTTCGGCTGTTTTATTCGTTCGCAGGTTGGGTAGTTCTTTGCTAGAGTTCGTTCTTCCTTATGGGTCATATTAGAGTTGTAGCTTGTTGGCGCATTGATGGCGTCATATGAGGTTTTAGACGGTGTTTGAGGTGGCTTATTGTCCTATCAGCTTGTACTGGGTGAGACGAGGTGTTTAGACTTGAGATCAGTGCGATTGGATTTATGTAAGATTTATTAAGGAGAAAATATCACTATTTAGTTCAGAATGAGGTAATGGGTCTTGTCAAGCGGAGAGACTCCGTGATTTATTGATTTGGCAGGTGGTTATGAGCTTCTACGCGTCGCTTTCATTGATTGCAGTATAGTGAGGGTTTGATCAGGGCTTATGCGCGTCATGAGGTATACTACGGACATTAGGTTCGTGGATTTGTAGCTTCTACGGTTGGAGGATGTTATTATAGACATATGAATTATGTGGTGTATGGTGTGGTTTCAACATGGGTGCATGATCATATTTGGTACCCCGGGTTGAGGTTGATACGGTGTTCGTATGTTAGAATCAGGTCTCATAGTGAATTTCGGATGTTGAAATTTGACTCTAAGGCTTGTGGGCTAATATAACAGGAAGGATCTTCGGTCGGGCTCGAGCGAGTGTGCCCACATGGGTTGTGGTGGCACGGGTAAGTGCACAAGGTGTTAAACAGTGATTTTGGGCAACTCCGGAGCAGTTCTTGGCACGTTTGAGGACGAACATATGTTTAAGTGGGGGAGAATGTAACGACCCAACTGGTCGATTTGAGCTCTAGCACATCGTTTGACGGTTTGAGGCCTTGAGTAGCTTTACTTCTTGTTTTATGACTTGTACGCATAGTCGGAATTAAATTTCGGGAAGTTTGGAGTTGATTCGGAAGGGAAATCCTCAATTCAAAAGCTTTAAGTTGGAAGAGTTTACCAAGGTTTGACTTTTGAGTAAACTACCTCGGAATCAAGATTTGAAGGTTTCAATAGATTCGTATGATGATTTCGGACTTGGACAGATGTTCGGGTCGAGTATCAGGTGGTCCGAGAGCATTTCGACGCTTATCATGGAAAGTTGGTATTTTGAAAGTATAAGAATTTCCTAAGTTTGATTTTAAGTGGACTTTGGTGTTACCGATATCCGTTTGGGGTTCCGAGACTTGGAAATGGTTTGTATCGAGATTTGTGACTTGTGCGTAAATTTTGCGTCATTCCGGAATGTTTAAGTATAATTTGGACGTGTTCGTCTAAGTTTAAGTTAAAAGTTTAAAGAAAGATTTTGATCGACGATTCGTAGTTTTGATGTTGTTTGGTGTGATTTGAGGTCTCGAGCAGGTTCGTTTCATATTTTGGGTCTTGTTGGTGTGATTGGACGGGTCCCGGGGGCCTCGGGTTTGTTTCGGGATGATTTCAGACCATTTTCCTTCGTTTTGTGATTGCTGGTTTCTGGTGTTCCTGGTAAGCATCGCGATCGCAGTTGAAGGGACGCGATTGCGAAGAGATGCTAGAGTTGGGGAGGATTTTGTGCATCGCGAATGCGACAACGGGTTCGCGAACGCGTAGATGAGGCTGGGGTGCTCTACGCGAACGCGACTAGGCATCGCGAACGCGAAGAATGAGGGGGAGCTGGGGCCTGGAGGTGCTAAGCCTTCGCGAATGCGGCTCGAGGACAGCGAACTAGAAGCAGTGGGACGTGGAGGCATCACGAACGCGAAATGGCAACTGCAAACGTGAAGGAGGATTTTTGGCAGCTGGACTTCTTGGTCTTCGCGATTGCGAGGCTATTTCTGCGATCGCGAAGAAGGGAATTCTGCGCAGACTTGTTTAAATCGGGGGTTTGGCTCATTTTCACCTCATTTCTTCCATGGGAGCCGACTTTGGGGAGATTTTGGAGCGCCATTTTCATCATCAATCTTGAGGTAAGTGATTTCTATACCTTATGAGTTAAATACATGGTTTATATGTGGATTTAAACATGAAAATTTATGAAAATTATGGGATTTTAGGAGAAAATCCATAATTCGGTATTTTTGAATTTTGACCACGAAATTGGACATGAAATTGAGACTAAATTATTCGTAGTGTTATGGGTAAAGTTTATCTTCAAAAATTTTCGGAATCCGGGCACGTGTGCCTTAGGGTTGACTTTGTTGCTTTTTCAAATAGAGTTGAGAATTGTTATAAATTAATTAATCATGAGTGTTGGGGTATATTCTTATCGGCTTGCATGTTGTTTGACTAATTTCGAATCGTTGGTCTTGGAATAGAGGAGTTAGAGAGGTATTGGAGCCGGTTATGGGGACTTCGGTGTGAGGTAAGTCTCCTATCTAACTTTATGAGGGAAAAAGCACCACGTAGGTATTGGGATTTGTTATGTGCTACTAGTTGTGGGTGCTACGTACGTACGAGGTGATGAGAGTCTGTACGTAGCTAAAAGCATGTTTATGTCCGGGTAGACTTAGGACTATTTCATGTTATATTTGAATTATTTGGACTCATTTTTCTAGCTTAATTAAGTGAATTTATGATTGAATTCGATTTGGGAATATATTAGGCCGAGTTTTATCTCCTTGACTTGTTTGGCGAGATATTTAATAAACGGTAAAATTCATATTTACTTTATGCTCTTGTACCCATGTTATAAGCGCGTGACTCGCAGTTTGATAAGTTTTCTCCTTTTACGTGGATCGGGCCGAATGCCTCACCGGAATATGTTTTTATATGAGATGCATCCATGGATCGGGACGTACGACCTCGGCAGTGTATGTATACGACTATATGGATCGGGCCGAACAACTTCGGCATAATTCGTGCGTAAAATCGCTAAGAGTCCGGATACCCACGAGATTACCCTTTTAATTAATCTTGAGAATTACGTAATAATCCCTTTATGACCTGAGATGGGATATTTAATTGATGGTTCATATTTGTTGAGATAGCATGTGGTCTTTAGGGGCATTTCAACTGATAATATTTGTTAAAGGATTTTGTTATCTACCGTTCCTTATTTTATTGATCCTGTTGTATTTTAGCCTATTTATGATCCCTGCATTTTATTTATTGGACTACTAGTAAGTGTCAATGTTGACCCCACGTCACTACTTCTCCGGGGTTATGCTAGCTACCAACTGGGTACGCGTTGATTTACGTACTCATGCTATACTTCTGCACTAAATGTGCAGGATCTGACACGTTCCTTTGATGGTCATCTTGGCGTGTAGGCGCAACTGCTGAGGGGACTTTATGGTGAGCTGTATTCTATGCTACGTACCGCATCTCTCAGAGTCTCCATCTATTTATCTACTTTATCCTGTGTATTTTATATCCCAGACAGATGTTGCATACTCCTTAGTAAATGCTCATGTACTTGTGACACCGTATTTTTGGATACTCTAGTGGTTTCTTATTGTTTAGCTTGATATTGTCATCTTTTATTTTATATCTTACTAATATTTTAAGTATTCATGATTTTCAAATGCATTGAATTCTTTAAATTATTAAAACTTATGATTTCAAAAATAATAAAATAAATAACTGAATTGATATTTCACTCTCGGCTTGCCTAACGATGACGTTGGGTGTCATCACGACCTATAGTGGGAATTGGGTCGTGACAATATTTTTTCTTTTTTTTGGATAATAATCTTCTTTATCGCCAAATTGGTTATAAATTTATCTGAACAGCCTTGAACCAGTCTCCAACATCGTTGAACCATTGGCTCTTATACCATTTTTTGGGATCGAAATAACAAGGCGTGATGCGAAAGCTATCAATACAAACCTTGAACAACGATAAATCAGAATATAAAAGAAAAGTATACCTAAATGGGCATAATTCTTTAATGTGGTTTGGATTGACCACCATATGAGAAAATTAATATAAAAGAAAAAAATAATTGAGAGAAAAATCTCTCCCTAAACAAGACTCTCTTAAGAACTACATTGTAGATACACTTATGTTCTTGTATGAAGGAGGAATCTTTAATTTATAGATGTCATAATATTTTTCTCCAAAAAAAGAATACGTTAAATATGGAAGAGATTTATATTTTTCTTATAGGAAAAATAAAATCAATAATGGTAAAGTCTTTGTTCTTTCTTCAAGAAAAAGTAAAATTCAGATATGGTAAGAAAATCGTGACAAAATTCTAATCCCTTTGTCAAACAAGGCTTGGACAAATGCGAAAAAATAACCTAATGAATTTAAATATGTGATAACAGGTTAATTATTATTTTCATTAAGTTATTAATTATTATTTAGATAGAGATTTACTCATTATTATTTTATAAGTAATATGATTGTTCACATATTTTGACACCATCAATGTATAGAACTTATCACATTTTTATAAAGGATTTATTTTTAAAAAGAAATCCTTTTTTCATTCATCATTATCATCTTTTTCTTCTCTTTTTTTCCCCTTCTTTTTTGGTCCTTCGGGATTTGGTATGGTGGGGATTGGATAGGAAGTTATGAGCAACCCATTTTATAGAGGACCACGAAAGCTCTACCCTAAGAGTGAATGAGATGGCTCAAAGAGGACCACAATATCAACACAGAATCTCAATCCCTTATTTAACACAAAGGGGACCAAAATATTTGATTCGGATACCTAAATTGTTGCAACTTAATCTATCGTCTGGCTAATGTGAATCAGATCATTTTTCTTTGACTATTTTATCCTTTCTTGATTAATTCATTATATGGATTTGAAAGGGATGTTGAATACATGTCTAAATCCTTGGATGATTTTCCAACCAAGATGAGAAAAAGCGAGAAAATGATGAATATGGACAGAACGATGACAGCTAAATTGCCATCATTATCTATCACGAAGCTATTCGTCGATGGCAAATCAAAGTAATAAAATGATAAAAATGAAAAAAGAGGGTTTTTTCAATAGCCAAATAATGAAATATAAATTTCACTAAAAATGATTATATATTATATGTATATATAATATAATTTTTTGACAGGAGGTGTTTAATTGACCACTCTTCCCCATCATTGAACCTATCTGAACCTTGGAAAATGTTTAACTAATCACACAACCTGTTTTTATAGAATCCATTACTCAAATGTTCACTCAACTATCCGAAATTATCTTGTAAAGTCATCTTTTTTTCGTTTGTAACAGAAAAGTCACTTAACTATGTCTATAGCACACATAAGGTCACTCAACTAGATTTCTTAAACTTTTGATTGTCAAATACCTATTTTGCCCTCTATATTATCAACTTTTGTAATATTATAATAATTTTTTCTCTTTTTAATCTACATTATGAACTTACCTATAAAAAAATAAATTTTATTTAAAAATAAAAAATTAATATTCTACCATATATAATATCAGAATAATAAAATAATGAGCATAATTTTCAAGAATATATAATGTATATTATAAAAATACCTTTTTTTTAAATAATTACTTTTATATTACGTGCATAGAATATATATTTTAAAAACTTTTATTTTCTTTCATTCTCAATTGTGTAAATTATTTTTGAGTTTTTGTTGTTAACATCAAAATTGTTATTACGAATAAATTATTCTAATTAAATTATTTACTATGCTCAATATGTTATTATTCCAATATTATATATGCTTAAATATTATTTTTTTATAAATAAAATTTATTTATTCTACAAGAAAGTCCATAATTTAAATTAAAAGAGAGAGAGAAATTCATATAATTAAAAAGTAAAAAAAATACAAAAGTTGATAATTTAGAAGGCAAAATAGTTATTTGGTAATCAGAAGATTGAGAAATCTAGCCGAGTGACATTCTGAGAGTTATAGGTATAGTTAAGTGACTTTGTTGTTACAAACAAAAGAAAAATGACTTTAATATATAATTTCGGATAATTGAGTAACCATTTGAGCAATGAAATCTATTTTTGTGTGAGACAATGAATATGTCACTGATTCGTGCAAAGTCTTAACGTATATATGATTCCGAACGGGCTTTGATCAGTCACGGGCAATTCCGTGGGAGAATTGTTCAATTTTACACTACAAATTAGTTTATTCGCAACTTAGTGGAATGATGAACATATAGAGCGTACATGCTTAAAATTCATGACATGTTTAATTAATATTCATTGGGGGTGTAAGAAAATTTTCAACTATCATGTTATTTTTATTTGTTGTAGCAAATAATATGTCTTACATATTTTATATTACAATTACATCTTTATATAAATGATTATTTGTGAATATTCGTTGAACAAATTAATAGTGTGTAAAACCTATCGTTACGCAGATAATAGATAAGTATTTGAAACCTGAATTTAAGTTTAGTTATGAATTTTCAACTGGTGAAAAAGTTAAAATATATAAGTAAAAACTATCAATTTCACTTGAAATGCTCGTCTGATAAATTCTTTTAACATTATGCTAATATTTTGAGTAAATACAAATGGTAAGTCAATATTTACAAATTAAAAAAATTTACTAGTGATGAAATATTTTTTATAGTCGGAAGAAAAAATTGCCCTATTTTTGTTGGGATCAAAATAACTCAGGCGGCCATGTGGAAGCTAACAAAGCAAACTTTGAACAACAACTAAATCTAGGACTGTTCAAAATCGAACGTAACCAATAACCGAACCGCAAAAGTAGTTAATTGGCTTATTGATATTGGGTTATCGGATTAACGGTTGATGAACAAATTAAAATTTTATAATTAACGATTTGTCGATATCCAGTTTCCTTATCGGATGAACCGTTAACCTATTAAGAATTATTATATGAAGTATCTTTTTTACTATTTGAAACCTTAATTTTTTACTACCCTAAATCTGAGCAGCACTCAACAACATTCTCTACTTCTCTCAACAATCTTTAGGAAATAACGACACCAGTTTGACTTACATGGAACACCTTTTTAGCATCCTAAGCTTCAACGTCATCATAACTTATTTTTGAGGTAGGACTAGACAGATCTGGTGTCATGATCCAAAATTCCAACCAATAAGGGATGGTGATGGCGTCTAACACCGCTTGCTAGGCAAGCCAACCCAATAGACAATATGCAAAGAAAAGCCATAAATAACCAACCGCTAAACAAATAACAAAACGTGAAACAACTATGTGATAACATAATAAGTTCTAGAACCAGTAACTAATGTAAAACCACCCCAAGATTTGGTGTCACAGGTACATGAGCATCTAGATCCAACTAAATACAAGGTTCTGAAAGAAATACAACACTGTCTAAAATAAAATAAAATCGGTACAATAAAAATAGGAAAGTGACTCTAAAGCCTGTGAACGGGATGCAACTCTACTTTGAATCACTATCTGCTATCCGCTAAGTACCTCTCGGGACTCCGCTAGTACCAATGTCAAAATCTGCACAAGAATGCACAAGTGTAGTATGAGTACAACCGATTCAATGTACTCAATAAGTGTCGAGCCTAACCCCGACGAGGTAGTGATGAGACTAAGACAAGACACCTACTAAAAACTTGTGCAATTATAAACATAAAGCAATGGAATAACCAATAAACATCAAAAGTAACAACAGGGTAGGGGCATGTAGAAAGGGACAATAAGCGAAAACAGTAAGTAAGAGTCACCAAGTAGTCCTATTTCAAAATAAGCACCGAAATCATCAAGTCAAGTTCACATCTCGATTATCAAGTCAAGCAATAAAATCAATAAAGTGCACGGCATCACCCTTCGTTCTTTTACTTTCATCCACCATATATCATAAATGCAAGTGCATGACATCATCCTTCGTGCTTTTACTCTCGTCACATGATCACAATAAAAATATATATGCACGGCATCACCCTTCGTGCTTTAACCTCTTATGATAAATAAGCATGTGCACGGCATCGTCCTTCGTGCTTTTATCCTCACATTCATTCAATCAATGATATCAATATGAAAATGAGATGCAACAACACCCTTCATGCTCTTCACTCTTTCTCACCAAACAATAGCAACACAAATAGCAAGCAAGGTGGGAAGCCAATTCACTTCAACAATAGTAGTGAACTCCACTCGTCACACGAGAATCTTTCCACAATTAGAGCCAACAACAATACAAGTTCCACGTTCTCAACACCCAATATCGCAATAATTCAATATAAGAAATAACTTGAAAGCGAATTGTTAAGGAATACACGATCTATCTAAGGCAAGGAAGGTATAGTGAATGAAATAACATGGTGCAAATAAGGCAAAATTCACCCGCATGCTTATCCCGTGGCCAATACATATACACCCGTCACATCGCATATATGCCGCCCCCAACACATAGTTCACATAGAAATAGACTTGATTATACCTTAATTCCCTCAAATCAAGGTTAACCACAATACTTACCTTTTTCCGCAACAAAGTCAACAATCAACCACGAGGTTTCCTTTTCAACAAGCCTCAAACCAACTGAATCTAGCCAATTATCAATCAAGTAATCCAAAATAAGCTTTAGAAACTACCCATGAATGAAAATGGTTTAATTTTGATCATTTTTTAACAAGGCAACAAAAGTCAAGCCCGAGCCCGCTTGGTCAAAATTCGAGATTCGGATCAGATCCCGATTGCCCATTCATCCCGAGCGTAGTTATGTGATTTGTTTCGAAATCCGACCTTAATTTGAGGTCTAAAACTCAATTTTAAAAAATTCCTAAATTCTATCCAAAATCTCAAAAATCTACCTTGAAATTCATAGATTTGATGTTAAAAAATCATGAAAAGTAGTTAAAATAGATTGAAAACTAGTTAAAGATGCTTACCGATAAATTTGAAAAAAAAATGCTCTCAAGAAATCGCCTCTATGGAATCTAGGGTTGAGAAATGATGTAAAATGAGTTAAGTCCTTTTTTTTCTACTTTTATCCAGTTGCAGATGCCGAATTACGAACTCTTGTTCATAATTGCAATGTCCGAAAATGCGAACAACTGATCGCAAATACAATATGTGTCACAGACATGCGTAAGTTGCAAATGCGACATATTCATCGCATTTGCGAATAGTCCCCCTCCCCCCTCCGTAAATGCGAGTAATGTTTTGCAAATGCGAAGCTGTTCTTACTATGCACGGTGTTGCAAATGCGACTCTGAGTTCGCAAATGCGAAGTCCTAGTCCCCAACCTTTGTTTGCATTTGCGAGCCTGACATCACAAATGCGAGGCTCGCAATTGCGATCAAGTCTTCTCAATTGTTAAACCTGCAAGTTTACTCCAGCAACAATTATGTATCACATGTTCCAAATCAGTCCGCAATGTATCCGAAACTCACCCGAACCCCTCGGGCTCCCAATCGAACATTTACACAAGTGTACTAACATCACACAAACTCCCTCGCTAACTCAAATCATCAAATTAACATCAAATATCAAGAATCGATCATCAAAACTGAAAATTTTAAAACTCAATTTTGCCAAATTTCACATAATGCGCCGAAACGCATTCAGGTCACCCTGGACCCCAATCAAACACGCATACAAGTCCAAAAATATCATACGAACCTACTAAGATCGTCAAAATACCGGTCCGAGATCGTTTACTAAAGACATTGACCGTGGTCAACTCTAGCCTCATTTAAAGTCAAAAATCACATTTTCTTTAAAAATTTCACATAAAAGCTTTCCGAAAAATGACACGAACCGTGCACGCAAGTCATATAATATCAAATGAAGCTATGAGAGGTCTCAGAACGCAAAAATAAAGGTTAGTACTCAAAACGATCTATCGAATTGTCACATCTAGATAGTTCTTGATACCTTTCTGCTCAAATGAATCATTTTACTTGATAACTGGAGCAAAACTATATCGTGAATTTATATTAACTAAAATTCTATTACTGATTAAGGATTCCCATTTTATATTTTAGCTTGCTTATTGTAAATGAGTTAAAGAAGAAGAAACTTTCATTAATAATAAGAGGTTCATTAGCCTATTGGAGTGTGATTGTGATTGGATCGTCTATCTATTACTTACGGTCTTGCTTACTTATGTAATTTTTATTATTTATTTGATTTAGCCGATTAACCGTCCGATAATCACTAATCCGATACTAATGCGCCTGAAATCTTATCGGATGGCTAGTGAATTAGTATATTTACAAGCCGATAACTGATGAACCAATCCGTTAAGCATATATATCCGCCCAATCCACCTGATAAGCAGCCCTAACTAAATCAGACGACAAAATAATACCAAGAAAGGCATAATACTATGATATAGTTTGGTCAATTGAACTATTTGTTTTATTGCATGTGAAGGTAGGATTTTCGATTTAAAGAAAGGCAAAAACTTTTCCACCCAAAAAAGAATTTGCTAAATATATTAGAGATCTATATTTATTATTAGGAAAAATAAAAATTAATTATGATAAGAAACAACAACAACAACAATAACAACAATCGAGTATAGTCCTACTAGTGGAGTCTGGGGAGGGTAGTTTGTACGCAGACCTTACCCCTACCCTGGGGTAGAGAGGCTATTTCCAATAGACCCTCGGCTCACTCCCTCCAAAAACTCCCCACCTTGCTCTTAGGGTGACTCGAACGCACAACCTTTTAGTTGGAAGTGGAGGATGCTCACCACTAGATCAACCCACTCTCGTTAATTATGATAAGAAATATTTCCTTAATTCCTTCGTATAAAGTAAAATCCAATATAATAAGAAACAATCAGCGCAAAATCCTAACATTTTTAGTAGTTGTTTGCCGTGCATTTTTTAAATAGCCAACAGTGCCATTTTAATTGCAAACAGAGGTTTTTATTCAATGTTAAGTTGTTTGGCCAAACTTTTAGAAAAAAAAACAGTTCCCTAAAAGTACTCTTTTAAAAATTACTCTTGTAAAAAATACTTAAAAATATATTTTAAAAGTTTGATCAAATACTCAATATTACTTAAAAATATATTTTAAATTGATTAGTCAAATAAAACTATTGCTGTCCAAAATGTATTTTTAAAATAAGCTGATTATAGTGGAACTCGACCAAATTACTCCATCCGTTTCAAATTAAACGAGGTACTTTTCTTCGATCTGTTTTAAAATAAATGACACATTTTTAAATTTGAAAATAATTCAATTTTAAACTATTTATTTTATGCATTTTACCATTAATAAAATTTTTTTATAACCACATAAATATCATAACCCACAAAACTTATCCAACTTAAACTTTTAAGACTATAAATTTAATTTTTTTTTATTTTCTTAAATTTCGTATCGACTCAAAATATCTCATCTGAATAGAAAATGAGGGATAATTAAGGGAGGGAATGGTATCGCACGTGCAGAAACTGGCAAGGAATATTGGGTTCCGTCCATTCGTGTGAACAGTGGACACAGCCATAGAGTAGTAGTATGTAGACAGTAGTAGCATAGCGCAGAGGAGAGAGATGAGAGAAAGGACGCATTGGGAAATGCACAAAACAAAAAGACAACAAAAAAGAGTTTGGTACTCCGTAGTAAATACTCCTACTGTTTTCCTCTGTAAGTGCACACGTGTGCTTCCAGTCCTCGTGTTCCGTGTGCCTTACCTTTCAATCTCTCTCTCGTCTTTGCCAATTTGTAGCAGTAAATGATTATATTTACAGCTTCGTTTTGGAGTATTTGATTTCCGAATTTTCATAACAATTTTGTTCCGGAGAATAGTCTCTTTTCCGTCTACATAGTAAATTAACTAGTGGATGATAATTACTCTTTTCGTTTTAATTTAATTTAATATTAAATGAAATCAGATGGTTTCTTCAAGTCATATTTAAATATAACTATAGAGTAGTAGTTCTAGTCCTATGTGAAAAGTGGAAGGGAATGGTGGGGAATGGGAGACAAGGTCCTTCACATGGAAATACAAATGTGTGGGTCGTGGGTGGCTGGCACAGGCTGCACTGAGCAAGATATTGGTTGAACCCAACTCAATAATTTTAGCTCAAATTTGATATATTTGTTAACAATTTTGCTAAATAAGTAAAATAATATATTTTAAACCCAACAAATCAAATGAGTTATGGTAAAATTTTAGATTTAAACACATAAAATTTAAATCTTAAATCCGCTCCTGATATATAATAGTAAATATGAATATAAATATGATGAAGTAGTTAGCTAGACAATAAAAATAATATATTCGGTGTAATTTCATAAAGTGTGAAGGTATTGCCCTTAAGTACTTGTGAGCTTATTTTGTTTTGACAGTAGAATCCAAGTTAGGATTGAGAAGTGAGACCTGCCAAATCTCCCATATTATTCTATTCAACACCTATGTCTATGTGGGGTTCTCTTCACGTACCTAACAAGATTTTCTTTTTTCTATTTTATGGATCGTCAAATTTTCAAAAACATAAATGAAAAAGAAAAAATGCATGATTAAAAGATCACTCTCTTTACCGACATTTTCGGCAAACAGAGTTTGCAAATTTTCTTTTTTTTTAAAAAAAAAGTTTTTGCTCGCACATCTGTTTGCTTGTTGCTGTGTTTACGAATAAAACTATTACGTTTTAAAAAAAAAGAAATAGAAAATCAGTTTTTGAGGAGTCTTTGCAAGATCATAGATCAACCACATCTAACATTCTTCTTGCATTGGTCGGCAGTGTTATGACCTTTGGCTTGTGTAAATAAATAATATATATATATATATATATTAGGTGCCATCACGACTTTCTACAAAGAAAGTTTAGGATCGTGACAGCTTTAATATCATGTAAAAGAAAGATATTCATAGAAACTTGCCCCTGTATTTTTTTTCTTTAAGATTAGATTTTATATTTTAAAAATTATTATTTAATTATTTTTTATTAATTAATATTTTAAAATTAACTCAATTATTTGAATTATGTAGTAGCTCATAATATTTAGGAACATAAAGTATGTTATAAAAGATATCTAACTTAATTTAGTTTTTAACTTTTTATGAACTAATATAAATTAAGATTTTAAATGGTTGTAAGATTTTTTTACTTAACTTAAAATGTTATAAATGTTTTTAGAGCTTAATACTAAATTTTTCTTTTATATTTGTAAAAATTTAAGATCCTAATTTAATTAAAAAAAATTTCCTTCTCCAAATAGAACTCAAAATTCCCACGTTCCGGAATTGTCGCACTGAAGGCAAAATTAAGCATATAGACTCTTCCTTTTTCAAATACAACAGATCGTGAGGAAGAATCTTGTATTGACTTTACAATATGCTACGTAAATCTCTTATTCTCCCACAATTATATATTTTGTTGTAATTAGGAATAATAATAATTCTTTTTTAAAAGAAAATTATGGACATGTCTTTTTAATCCAAGTAGAATCAACTTTGTAAGGTTGGTGTATATGTAGTTTAAGTCGAAAAAAAATTTCATCATTAGGTAAATTACAATTAGATCTTTAACTTATATAAATATTTAAGCGCATAAAAGTCAATCAATATTTTGGAAATATTTTAGTCGTTCAATATTTAAT
This sequence comes from Nicotiana tabacum, assembly GCF_000715075.1. Lineage (NCBI taxonomy): Eukaryota > Viridiplantae > Streptophyta > Magnoliopsida > Solanales > Solanaceae > Nicotiana > Nicotiana tabacum. The sequence goes on from NC_134083.1 coordinate 90,738,118, forward strand.
ATAAATTATTCGTGATTTTGTGATAATATAGATATATATGGGGTATATTGTAACACTAAATGAAGAATGCTGCCAAAAAAAAAATCCTGATTTCAAAAACTTGAAAAAAATGTTTTTCTGTAAAAGCGGTAGAAGTTGCAAAAACGTTTGGGAATCTCTAATTTTGATATTTTTTTCAACGAGACAGGCTTGCCTGTGGACTTATAGCCTGTTTGGCCATTTTTTTTTTTTTGGGGCCAAAAGCACTTTTTGTCAAAAATTGAGGTATTTGACCAAGTTTTTGAAAGAAAAAAAAATGCTTTTGAGGAGAAGCAGAAACAGTTTTTGAGAAGCAGAAAAGAGTAACTCCTCTCCAAAAGCACTTTTCTGAGAATCACTTTTGAGAAAAATATACTTAGAAGCAGTTTTCAAAAGCTTGGTCAAACACTAATTATTGCTCAAAAGTGCTTTTCAAATTAATTAGCCAAACACAAGCTGTTTCTCACAAAAAATACTTTTTTAAAAAGTAATTTTGAGAAAAACACTTCTCAAAATAAGCTAATTTTAGAAGTTTAGCCAATAAGTTAATTTTAGAAGTTTGGCCAAACAGGCTACTAGGGTGATCCGCCATAACGTCATTTACTGATACCTTTGTTGTTGTGAAAAATATGCCAAATACAAAACAAAAACAGAATAATCCGAACTAGAATACTGTTGTGTGGTATACAATACCATCATATTAATGAAGGGAATCATCAGTTGAACAGTAATAGAGGGAACTCGTTCTCTTTGTTTTAATGCACAAGTCTGAAAAAGCAATCTGATAGTGTTCAGATAGTAGGGGAAGGACCCCTTTCATTCAATGAAGAGTAATGTCTAACCAATTTCGGCAATAGCTTCAACTCCTTGTCATTTTACAAAACAAGAGGTGCTCCTATCCACTCAAAACTCCATGTTTTTCTCAGAATTTGTCTACTGGATTCATGGTAATTATTGATCTTTCACTTCTCTTTTATATTACACCACAAGGGATGGTTTGGTATTCGGAAAAATATGAAATTACCTATGCTATACTCCTTCCGTTTTAAGTGAACCGATTTCCTTTTCAGTTCTGCCAAAAAAATGGTTCCTTTCCATATTTAAAAATAATTCAACTTTATGCAATTATTTATAGTCACACAAAATATATGTGATTTATTTTACACCATAAATTTATAAATCTTCTTTTTTTAAAACTTGTGTCCAGTCAAATAAATTTACATAAATTGAAACATATGGAGTATATAATTTGTCTTCGAACCAAATGCCCCCTAAATGTCATCTTTCTGCTGAATGCCAAACACAATTATAAGGTATTATTCTACCCAAAGTAATCGAACCGACAGAAAAAATTTGTCATGTGGCGGAGCAATCTTAGCTAGCGTTTGGATATATATTTGTTTGAAATTTAAAAAATTTAAATTTTTGAAGATGAGATGAAAATTAATTTTTGAAAGTTAAAATTATGTTTGGACATGCATTTACTTTAAAAGAATTTGAAGTTTTGTGAGCAAAAAACTTCAAAAACTATTCTCGAATTGTTTTTGGGATTTAAAAATTATGTTTTCAAAATCTGCCAAAAAATAGTTAAAATCTATAAACAAATGAATATTTGAAAATAAAATTTATAAAAAAAGCTCCCAAATTTTATGGCTAAACGGGTGCTTAGTTAAGGGTGTCAATTGACACTTCTTTATCAAACAATATATTGTGTAACTATGTCATATTGTTTATGTATATAACTTTGAATCCTCTTAATTTTTCGTGTATTTATTTTTTTATATTAACACTCTTAGTAAAATTTCTGACTCGTGACTGAATCCAACCATGATCAATAGTGAAGACTTGGTGGAGACTATCTTTCAAAGAAGAAGATGAAGAACAACAAAACTACGTATTTTTGGCGCAACACCTTTTTTTTCCCTTTTTCTTTTGGTGCAACTCTAGCTACAACAAACTCATACTATGACTAGGATGGATGGATATCGCCCGCAATATTGGACTTCCGTATCGCCTTTTCCACTAGGAATTGTTAATTCATTATTGGAAATGATTTGATGTTTAATATGTCACATAAGATTAGTCTCAAAACTGTGCTCTATTTAAGTTTAGAGTTCAATCTTACTAAAAGCCCTTTCTTCTTTTATATACTACAATATATATATATATACTATATTTTCCACTATTTGAAGGCATCTCTACCAAAGAAAAAATTCAAAGAGAGGAAGAGAGCGCGCGAAGAAATGAAATGAACATTTATTATCGTTATGTACTACAATTTTCATTTCATATTTAGTTTAATTTCATGACCCAAGATCTCACCCTAACTTTTGTTGTGGATTATATCCAATATATATATATATACTATATTTTCCACTATTTGAAGGCATCTCTACCAAAGAAAAAATTCAAAGAGAGGAAGAGAGCGCGCGAAGAAATGAAATGAACATTTATTATCGTTATGTACTACAATTTTCATTTCATATTTAGTTTAATTTCATGACCCAAGATCTCACCCTAACTTTTGTTGTGGATTATATCCATTTCTTAGTATATAAGTACCAAGCAAATGTACATTCATAACGTTTTGAGAGTTAATTTAAGGACCTTAATCTTCTTCAAATCATTCAGAGACAAGATTTGTTACTACCAACAATAAAGATCCATTTTTCCCTTATGCTAACTTTTTATTTTTATTTCATTTTCAAGTCAAAAAGGGAAGCGGAAAGGTGTTACAAAGGTAACAATTTGGGATTATAGCAAAAAAATTAAAAGCAATACTAGCACTTGATGTATATCGATGGATACATGGATAGTGCTAATCATAGACCTAAAGTAGTTGCTCTTTTAGCTGCACACGCTTTCATCTTATTTCTTAATTAGTATCAGATTGACATGAACTTCGAATAAGACAATAAGGGGTTTTCTGATTACATGTAAATGGAGATAGGTTTCAACAAAATCTTTCGTTATAAATATATTTTTTAATTGATTGGAAAAGTGGTGAGTTTGATAGATGTTGTCGGCCAAATTGGTATGTTGTTAGATAGGGTTGGTATGTAAGGGGAGGGAACCAAGGGATACAACCTAATTACTCTTCCGTTTCAATTTGGGTGAAATAGTTTGATTTGACACAAAGTTTAAAAAAAAAAACTTTTAAAATATGTGGTCCTAAAAGCTTAAGGGACAAAAACTTTACGGAGCCATAGTATTTGTGTGACTATAAAAGTTTCTCATTAAGGGTAAAGTTGGTAAAATAAAAAGTTTAAAGTTAAATTATTTCTAAATATAAAAATATGTCATACTTTTTGGAACAGACTAATAAGGAAAGTGCGTCATTTAATTTGAAACGGAGGGATACAAAATTTACTCGCCTTGATATTTATACAAATCTATGAATACAAAACATATGATTTGCATACAAATTTTAATCACTTAATTAGATTAAGAGATAATACTTCACTTTTCTAGTTTTCTTTGTGACTCCAAACTAAATTGATTAATTTGATTTAAACATCAGATACGAGCTAGAAAGTATTTTTCCGAAGCAAAATTGCTTTCGAGTCTTTCGATTATTTATAACTTCTTCCACAATCAAAGGCAACATTGACACATTTCCTTCTTATTTGTCTTTTTGAGCTCTTTTTTTTTTTTATCTTTAATCATTTTCTCGTCCACTAAAAAGATTGATTTGATGCAAAAAGATGAAATTCCTTGGACAAAAAGTGGTAGAAATAATTAAAAGGCTTACTTACCAATCCTTTTGTTGTCCACCGAACGTAAAATGGGAAACAAAGCTAAACACCTGAAGTACCCACCAATTCCTTTTTCCCCCTTCCGATTTTAATTAAAAAGTGCTTCTTTAATCTAAGAAGTTTTGACACCTCAATGACTTCAAAAGCTTGTCTTCCAAATATGTACCAATTTTAAGCACATACGTATCTGGAAGATATTGCATGGTCGAAATGTAAACCTAGTTCTCTAGCAGCATTGTAAATTAGTAAATTTGTCTGTGCTTCGCGACGGTTGTAATAATAATTAATAAATTTACCATATTCTATGATTTTATTGAGATAAATTTTTTAATTTATATGCAGGCAAAATTTAATTCTATGAACTAATTTAATAACAAAAAATAATATTTAATTTCATTGAGATGATCAATTTGCTTGAGGATGTTAGTTACCTCACTTAATTAAAGTGGATATTTTGAGCATTGGCTTGACAATAATGCTCAAGTAGCTGACCTCTTTAATCGACTTTGTGAAGGTATCGCTTATACGCATCTTTAATAGGTTCTACCATACAAAATGTATCTTCTAGAATTTTAATCAATTTGTTGATTTGGTTATTTAGGAATTTCAAGCCAATGCACATGAACTAAGACCCAGGGGAAGATAAGATGTTGCACCACTGGTTCTAGAGAGAAAAAAACGTATGACGTAAGCCATTTAACCTTCCCTTCTTAATTAAAGGAGGCATAAATATGATAAGAATTACATTTATTAGTCACTGTATGAGAGGTTTTGGTTATACGTACGTCTCTCCTTCGTTTCATGTTTAAATATTGTTAAAAATAATAATATTCATTATTATTAAAATAATCAATATTTATTTATAGTAGTTGTATTTAGCTACTTTAAAATAGAGAAGAAAATACTTTAATATTATATTATGGATTAAATTCAATAAAAAAGAGAAACAAACTTAGTACGGAGTAGTAGGTTTTTGCATTCTTACTATGTTTAAAAATAAAAATGGGTGCCACCATATTCTCAGTGGAATAATTGAAGTAGTTCCCTCTTGTCAAAATGAAAAGAGAAATTTTTCATATGAGAAAGTAAAAGTAAAAGGTAAATCGACGAATTATAGAAAATAATATCAACAATGTCATATCCCGGTAATTATAACCATAATTAAGTTGCAAAAGTATGAACTTGACCCAAAAACAAAAAGAAGAAACATTTGTGAAAGTTGAAACACAAAATATACCACTCTTGACCGTATTTTAGTCTTACGGTCCAAACACAAAATATACCACTATTTGTTTAAATAGAACTTTTCTATTTCCAAATATATACCATGATGTTTGATTGTTGAATATTTAAATAAAAAATTGATATTGCCCAATATTAAAACACAAAAAGGAAAATGTGACAACAAATGCACATCCAATAAAATGCATGGATAATGAGATTATTTAACGGCATAAGTTATGAGTGAATGAATTAAATTTGCCAATTCTATTGCAACTTACTCTAGGATTTCATCCCTTATGGTTACTTTTATTCCAAAAATAATACCCTAATGCTGATGTCTTGCATCTACAAAAAAATAAAAGATAATCATTATTTCTAATGGAGCGAACAGAAAGATAATAAAAGGTGTCTAATAACCGAAAAATAATCATTTATTCAAGTAATTATTTTTCCTTGTGGATTAGTATTTCTTACACTGCAATTGCACAAAAATCTAGGCATTTCAAATGACACAGTTGTGAGTTACTGGAAGAAAACGACGGCAACACATATCTATTGATTTCTTGCAACTATAAAAAACAGAAAATAACGTAACATCAATATTTCTAAAGGAGCAAAGCATGTATACCTGCTAATAACAATGGAGCTGAAAATAGAAAGAGATGAAATCCACTAACAGATACAAAATTAAGCTAAAGATGAGTCTTTATATATAGTGGTGTACTAATGTTTTATATTAAATAAAGAACCCGTTCAATTCCCTTAATTAATTGATGGACTGTTTTTATTTTCAAATTGATTATAGAATTTGTTTAGTCATTCTCTCTAAAAAGAAGAAGATAAATATATAATTTAAGCCTTCCATAAATGACAGTAATTAATAAGGATGATATAAATATGATATATTTAATATTCTACAGATTTTTTAGACATCAAGTAATGGATAAAAGCCAAAAATAAATGAGAAAAAAGATAGTGGACTTTATTGAGCTATGAGAGATGCCACATCACCTTTCTTATTCCTAGCTTTATATAGATATATATACTAGCTTTATATAGATATATAGATGTTTGGAGGATAAATTCCAAGTTTTTGATGCACAAGATTAATGTTTTCACTTCATATTCACATTGCAAGAAAAAATGAAATGAAAAACGAATTAATTTACAGCCAAAGCAATTAAGTGAAAAGATAGAAGAAAGGAGTAATTGAACATTTTGTGGTGGACCAATTAGCAGGTTTTTCTATATGGTGTTAAGTTAATCGAGTCCTTGTCAAGTCCTTGTCCAATAAGTTAAATGTTTATTATTGGTCTGAAATGCTATTATGACAGAAGCAATTAGGCTTAAGCACTAATTACACAATAAGTGGGGCACGTCGCTATTAATTATTTTCTGCAAAAATAACAATATCACAGTAATAACTTGCCTATCATTAGAGTGAATTAACACGTCGTCCTTATCGTTGTATGTATATGTAGCTGTATCTTTTTCCATTCCGACCTAGTATTGTATGAAGTGAGTGGAATGTCAAGTGAAAAAGAGGGATAGGTATACAAATATTCGGTTGATATCACTATTTATTTTTAGTTATATCACTATTTATTTTTTAGTTAATATACATAAATTTTATACTGATTATATACATATAAAATTAATTTAATTAGGTGGTTGGATGGACACTTATCTGGGCTAATTCGTAAAAATGAGGTAATTTTTATATTTAAGAGAAGCCTAAAAACGAGTTGGGTTGATGTGGTAAAATAAGGAGAGGTGGGGCAAAGAGCAAAATAAAGAGCAAAAAAAAAAAAAAAAATCAAAACAGAAATAGTTTGAGTAATATGTTATTTACTTCCTAATTCATTGGTCTTTCTTGTTTCAATTTATAAGATACTTTTGTGTAGGAAAATGAAGAAGAGTTTCTTGAAAGGAAGATGAGATTATTTGGTATTTCATTTTCTTTAGGGCTATTAATGAGGGAAATCTTGATATGAAGTGACGAAAGAATCAATTGCGTTCCAAGAAGAGAGTTTGATAACTCTAGAGTGTGGGAAAGATCAAACCTTATTGGATGGTAGAAGATAAATGCATGGTTGGTGGTTATTTTATTTTTTTATTAAACTTTTTGATTATTTTAATATTTATTTGCAGACGTAAGACATGAAATACAACAAAGTAGTATCCACTTTAGTGCCACTATATTGGAGAATATGTGATGAAATTTCATTTACAAATTATTCTGAGTACAATATGTATAATCCATTCGTTCTCATTGATTGAGTTTCGCAGAATATACTAAGGTATTTGTGGATAGATAGGAAGTAACGAATCATACTCTTTATGTCTTACCTGGGTGACTTTGTTATCTTAGATGACGACGATGCTTGGATAATAACAAGCCCTTATTTATCATATATAAAGTATAATGAAGGCCAAACGTATCCAATACTTTGCTCGTTGTATTGGAAAAAAATGATGAACGACAGTTGGATGGTCGACGAGTTGACACGTGGAAGTAAAGATAGGTAAGGTATGAGTCAGCAAATAGTTAGCATCGGATACAAATATGTGACAGGTGTTGAATAAGTTCCGAAGTCATTGAAACCGAGAACGAAGATTTGAAAGGAAAATATCGATTGAAAAATACAGCATTCAATGAGCAACTGTTACAAAAAATATTTGTATTAATGTTCAACCGTTATGCAGCCATCAAGAGAGTTTTTATTCATATTAAAGAAGAACTTGATTTGGGGATCTTGTTTCCTTGAATAAAGCTATAAATAGGAGAATTTGTATTCAATAGAGGACACGAAACACTCTATATACATGAAAGCCAAAATCTGTTTATTCTATTAAACAACTTTCTTTCTTTTTGCTTTAGATATTATTGCTTCCGGAGAAGCTAAGTTCACATCCAGGCTTGTATTTTCTTCAAGTTATTTTGATAATCTTATTTCTCTTCTTACTTATTTTAATTCCCGTGACTATAAGCTACGTTATAAATTCAACTGTACCGTTTTACGAGTAAATAGTTTGACGCTCATCGTGGACAATAGATAATTGTGTAATTATTTTGATCCATTCATCTGTTACTAAGGCAGTTTGATTATTTTCTTTAGTAAAAACAACTCGCAACGAAGGAGATGAAACAACTCTGGTTCGCGAAGAACAAAATCCTCGGCATGCCAGAAGTCCAACTCCTGATGATGTGGACGATGAACATGTTGCTGAAACGGTCAAATATTTGAGGGAGCAACAAAGGAAAATTATGAAGTATCTCTCAAGACAAGACGGGGTAGTGACGGAGTTGAAGCAGACGCTTTCAATTGCTTCCAATAACTCCATTGGTGGAATTCGAGTTCCTCTCAACGTGCCTGCAAATCAAACAATGCAAAGAACCTGTAATGTCGCTTTGAGGGAGGACTTCAGTTTTAATGAAAATGAGTCAGGTGGTGCCGGTAGTGGATACGGGAACAACAACAACGCCAATGATCCCTTCAAAACTGAGCTCATGAGATTCATGAGGGAAATGAATGAACGAATGGACCAAAGTGCTAAAGAATTCCATGCCCGGATGGATAAGATCTACGGAGCACCAACAATGTTGAAGGGTCCGAATTTAAAAAAAGTATACACAGTTGTCGTTCAAACTAAGTGAGGCCCCGTAACTGGTTCTGAAAAGATCCAAAATGGCTGATATTCCGAAGTATGATGGGACTTCGGGTCCACAAGAGCATATCACATCTTACACTACGACTGTAAAGGGAAATGACTTGGCCCCCCACAAGATTGAATCTATTTTGTTGAAGAAATTTGGCAAAACCCAAACGAATGGTGCTTTAACATATTATTCTCTTTTACACGAGCATTCAATTGACTCTTTTGAAATGCTTGTAGATTATTTCATTAAAACTCATGGTGGAACAAAGAAAGTCCAAGTTAGGAAAGCAAACATATTCAGAATCTCTCAAGGAGAGTCTGAATTGTTGTGAGAGTTCGTAATATGGTTTCAAAGGGAGAGGATGTTGTTGCCGGCAATAACAAATGAGTAGGAGATTGAAGCATTCACCAAAGTTCTCAATCCACGTAGCTCCGATGCCTCCAGGTAATTGAAGGAAAGTTTGTTGGAATTTCAAGCAACCACATGGGCAAATATTGACAATCGTTATGAATCAAAAATCAAAATCGAAGATGATCAACTAAGCTCTTTGGTGTCATCTAAGGGTTGCAATTATGACCAAAATCAAGAAAAGTTTACAACTGATTTCGATATGGACCGGAGATCCTCCATGAGTCATTTTCAGCCTTACGAAAGAGCTAAGGGGCGTGGAACAGGATTTCAGTCTTCGGATAGGTTTGTTTCTTATAGAAGGGAAAATTATGGTCGGAGTAGCAGATTTTTATAGGAGAAGGAGCCATCAGATACTCGGGATTCAGCATACCCCTAGTTATCCGATTATAACTTAAATGTCAGCTTGGTAGAATTGGTTTATGCTATGAGAAACATTAAGGAGGTACGATTTCTGAAACCAATTCAATCTGATCCTAGTAAGAGATATCCTAATTTATGGTGTGAATTCCATGGCACGCATAGCCAAAGAACTGGGGATTGCCGACACATTCGTGAAGAGGTTGCGGCATTACTGAAGAATGGTTAACAAGAGAATTCCTAAGTGATTGGGCCAAGAGCAATTGTGGGAGGAATCGAGATGTTGCGGAACCATCCAATCCGATTGCAGGGTCACCTCATCTAACGATAAACATGATTTTTGGTGGTGCTAAAGTAAATGGAGTGATATTTTCAGCAGCGAAGAAGACAAAGATATTGGTAACTCATGGCAAGAGGATCCGGGAAGCATTAGAAGATGATGAAATCACCTTCACGGAAGAAGATGTTGATGGCCTTGTTTTACCACACAACGATGCTCTGGTAATATCGCTTAATATTTTAGATTTCAAAGTTAAACGTATGTTGGTTAATCCAGGTAGTTCGGCCAATATCATTCAGTTGAGAGTTTTGGAGCAAGCAAAGTTGACTGAAAACATAGTGCCGGGAATAAAGCTTCTGGCCGGGTTTAACTTAACAAGTGTAACAACCCTAGGAGAGATCTTACCGCCCACGCATGCCAAAGGCATAACAAAGACCACTTTGTTCGAAGTGATGGATGGCGATATGGGGTACAACGTGATCCTTGAAAGACATTGGATTCATGAGATGAAGGCGGTGCCATTGACTTATCATCAGTTCTTGAAGTTTCCAACGTCGGAGGGAATCAAGCAAATCAGAGGTGATCAACCTGCAGTAAGGGAGATGAATGCAGTAACTCTATCGAGCAGCAAGGCGGAAGGAAAGAGCAAATAGCAACTACATGAACCAGTGTCCTCTTCCCTTCCGGTTGAAGTTGATGGGGAAGAGGATTCATCGGATTTTTATAAGGTGACAAGATCTTTCCACGTATCGAAGGAAACAGATACTACAAATTCGACCGCAGAGGAATTTGAACAAATCATTTTGTTTGCAGAGTTCCCTTAGTATTAAATCCCGAACTTAGGCTTAAGATTATTGATTGTTTAAAAGCTAATTTTGATTGCTTTGCATGATCTTATCCTAATATGACATGTATCCCACTAGATGTGGTTGTCCATAAATTAAGTTTGGATCCTAATTTCCCTCCGGTAAAGCAAAAGAAACGACTGATAGCCAAGGTTAGGAACAACTTTGTTAAAGATGAGGTAAACAATTATTAAATATAGGTTCAATTCATGAGGTAAATTATCCTTACTGGCTAGCTAATGTAGTGATTGTTCCTAAAAAGAATAATAAATTTATGATGTGTATGGATTATAAAGATTTAAATAAGGCATGCCCTAAAGACTCTTTCCCGTTGTCGAACATTGACAAGATGATCGATGCTACGACCAGACATGAGTTAATGAGTTTTCTTGATGTGTATTCCAGGTATAATCAAATTAGGATGCACTCGGAGGATCAAGAAAAAAGCTCGTTCATCACATATTTTGGCACTTATTGCTATAACGTGATGACTTTCGGGCTTAAGAATGACTGAGCCACTTATCAAAGGCTCATTAATAAAATATTTGAACGATAAATTGGTAAAACTATGAAAGTTTAAATTGATGATATGTTGGTTAATTCTCGTGGATAACCAATCTTGCCCAGATATTCTATATGGATCGGTTTGCACATGCGGCGTGACAAGGCGGGATATATATATATATATATATATATATATATATATATATATATATATATATTTTAAAAAGGGGTACACGCCGCAACAATATTGGATCGGGTTGCACGCCGCAACAATATTGGATCGGGCTGCGCGCCGCAACAATATAATGCTTGGGTTGAAGGAGCCCCTCCGGAATCTGCATACCCCCAGTGAGCGCAGGTACCTATTGAGAGTGTGTATTGAGGGATGAGAGCCGAGAGTATGAGCTGTTGAGATGAGTTGAGTGACTGCTGCCTTGAGAGGTTGTACTTGATTTTATTTATTGTTTCACTTAGTTGTTATGTGTTATTGTGGTGAAATTTCTGGAAGATTCATATCTATTTTACTTGAGCTCGAACTAATTTGATTTATATCACCAGAATTGAAAGAATGTTCACTCTCTACTGAAAACTTTTGAAATGAACTGTATTTTTATAGCCCGTTACTACTTCTCAGTTTCTTATTTAATTCTGTTACTTGTTGAGTTGGTTGTACTCATGCTACACCCTGCACTTCATGTGCAGATCCAGGTGTATACGGTTTTGGCGATCGCTGAGTTCGTGCGTGGACTGATTATCGGAGACTTACGAGATAGCTGCCAGTGTTCGCAGTCCTTGTTTCTCCTTTCTTATTATCTTTTCTCTCTTGTATTGGCATTTGGCACATACTGTAGTAGACTCTGTTTCTAGATTGGTTGTTAGATGCTAGTGACTTAGTGACACCCCGATATCGGGCTATTTTTCCGCACTTATGTTTTAATTGGGTTTTACCCCCGTTTTATGAAAACTTCCGGTTATTTTAAATATCTTAATTCATTTTTGTCAAATTTTAAAAGTGTTTTGGAAAGGTCGGCTTGTCTAGTATTACGATAGGCGTCATCATAACGGGTTAGGTTTTGGGTCGTGACACGCCTCTAGCTAGCGGTAAATATATATATGTTCAAAAAGTATGATGAAAATTAAATACTGTAAACTATGTTTATTAATTAACAGGATAAATAACCATTTTCCGAAATGAAAAGGAAAAGTGAAACAAGACCCTGGTAAGTCAATGTAGTGGGTACTAACTTGGCTTGAATCACTGCGACATAAAACCGACATGATCAAGTGCAGGTGGAAGATTCTCTATTAATGAGGTCCTAAAAAGCTTGTTGGGAACTGACATTGAGGAATGATTTAGTGTTGGAGATTTAGGAGTATAATTATGATAGGAATAGAAGTAGCACACGTTAAATCATGATTAGTACTACGACACAAAAGAAATGTTTCATCTCGTTTACATCTTATAAACTATTCTTTATTTTAATTAATTAAAAACAAAAGTATTGGTGGGTGGTGACCTTTTCTATCTCTCCACCTTTTGGTGTGTATGTGCCATGGATTTCTTGCTTTCCTCCCGACATCATTTCCAACATCATACGGGTGAATAAAAGTTCAACCTTTATTTACATAAGAGTAATTCCTTTTCTATTGTTTTTTTTATAAGGGCTTGATCTCAAATTATTTTGCTCTTTTGCTTTTCACTCTCTAACTTTTCTTTTGGGGTTAGTTGCAACTTGCACCATACACATTGAAAGACAGTAAGGTTGTATCGGAGAAGTCATTGTGCCATTAAAATTCTGCAACTAAATAATGGAAGAGTTAAAAGAAATGTCTTTTAATTAGTTGTAGTGTGTAGGAAAATTGGGTCCAACCTTATGGGTGCTTTAAGGCACAATAGAGTTATTAGTTAATTCTAATATTCCCTATATAAATGCGTTTACTGTGTACACTAAAAAAATACTCTAAACAGTAATTTTTTACGCTCTCTTCTTCCATATCAGACGAGGGGTTTAGATTGTGATATAGGGGGTTGCTCCAATAACAACCACCGCCGACCAGTAATTTCAGTTGCGGTTGATCCGTTCTTTCCGCTTTCGTTACGCGAACAAATAAGTTTTCATTTTACGATTTATGCGCTATCTATGTGTTTAGATTATCGCATTTTCCTTCATAGTGATAGTTATAATCTTAGTGTAATTTAGTGTATATAATGTCTAAAAACTCTCTTCCTTTAACTTCTTTAGCCATTTTTACATTTATCGTATTCGAGAAAGCTTGTTCTATAACGAAGCATTTAACAATGTCAAACAGCCTAGTGAAAATTTGTTGTATGAGAAGAGAGTTTTATCGGACAGGCGAGTTTCTAGGCACACAGAAAATGGAAGTGCCTCGTTTTGTAACATCTATTATCTTTTATCATTCAATTGATTCCTTATTTTCAATCTAAGATGATAAAGCTCGTTGGAAAAGGAGTATACAAGTAGCAATATTCTACTTAAAATATGAATCTGCACTTGTGATAATTAAACCAACCGTGTAAATTAATGTCTTCTGTCTTCTCAAGATTTGGTAAGATCCATTTTGCTGTCTTAATCTTACCTATCTTATCATCAAGCCTTTGTCTATCCCTTTATCTGGTACATTGAGCTGGACTATGCTGTAAATTGATTTCAATTTACAAGAAGAAAATGATAATCATAACTAGGAAAAGGAGCAATCTTTTGTCTGAGTTAGATTACTCACAAGGTCATTTATCTAAAGATAATTGTCTACGAATTTATTTTTCTTTACTTTGTATCATAAAAGTTATTCTATTTATGTCATCTTACATACAAGGTCACTTACTATACTTTTTAACTTTTTTAAGCAAAATATTTTAAAAATAATAAGGCACCCATTAATTTTGTAATTTCTTGACCCACTCTCTTTCACATATTTGTGGGAAAGACTATATGAATGAGTACCCAAAGCAGCATAACATGATACTATGATGCAAAAGATATTTTTCATGGTGTCACTCCCTTTTGTTTCTTATTCTTTGATTAGTTCTAAACATGGGCTTCTCCAAAGTTTATTGGGCTTATTTATTGGTCTTATATGGAGGTGGGCTTTGTCAAAGTACCCAACTAGTTCTACATGCAAAGGGAGATTTGCACGAATATGCTATTGAGAAAAATATCTGGTTTGGCAGCCACAGTAAAAAAACTATCAACATTAGTCCGACTTATAATATGGTTTTATTTGAAACTTATTTATCAAAATTGTTCTAGATTTATATATTATCCGTCCTAACTGAAGTTTGCGTACAAGTTATAAATAATCCATTATTAATACCTGAAATTAAGAGATTCAGTTACATTCTTTTCTTTTTTTTCTCCTCTCCCTTTTCCCTTTCTTTGCCGCTTACTCAGTTACATCTCTTTATCATTGACAACCCTGAACTCCTCCGGCCCATAATTAGCTATAGAAAAATTAAAATGGTCATTTAGATGCAAATGATAAACTCTACATACTAGCTTCAGAAAAATAACTTTACTCTCTATCTCTACTTTAAATAATATTGCAATGACACATCAGTCTGGCCTTTCTTATTACTTGTCTTTATACCTTTGCCCAGTCCATCCCCACTTAACCTGGTCTCATAAGAATTCAAAATTCCAGCAGCTTCCTCGTTGTAATTGGAATTCGCAGCTAGGTAATTCATGCACAACTAATTTTTCTATTGGCCCAATTTTATTAGGAGAAGTAGACATAGGTTGCCCATCTTGCAAATTCCCAGTAGACCTAGGAATTTCAATAACATCACCTTGATATGTACTCTGAACTGTAATATTATGATTATTATATGAGGGCTTCGATCAGATCAATGATGCTTAATATATAACGGCATGGTACATCATACAAATTAAAAATAAAATTTGTATAAATTTAATACATCTACAACAAAATACAAACTTAAAATAAATTATATAGTATACAACTTATTTATAATTTATCTAAAATTTTCATACATCATTTTTACCCAGTTAAATACAACTACAACATCATACTACTTAAATACAATTTTATACAAATTTTATACAATGTCTTTTGTATGTATTTTGTAAATGATTTGTATGTATTTTGTGCGAGAGGCACGGGGTTCGATCCCCCGCATCTCCATAGATTTTGGTTCCTGCAATTTCTTTTGTCAAGAGTGGGTTACTCTAGTAGTAAGCACCCTCCACTTCCAACCAAGAGGTTGTGAGTTCGAGTTACCCCAAGAGCAATGTGGGGAGTTCTTGGAGGGAGGGAACCGAGGATTTATCGGAAACAGCTTCTCTACCCCAGGGTAGGGGTAAGGTCTGCGTACACCTACCCTCCCCAGACCCCACTAGTGGAATTATACTGGGTTGTTGTTATTGTTGTTGTCGTTGTTGTTGATTTGTATGTATTTTGTATGTGGCGTGTTCTTCTTCCTCAATGAAATTTCAATAAATACTTCCTCTCTTAATACAATTTTGATATATATCAACAACTTTATGTAAAAAAAAATAGTATTTATAAGTTAAATACAAATTTCATACAATGATTCATACATTATACAACTATTTTTCAACTTTCATACAACATTCAAATAAAAAATATATATAACTACAATAGAATACAATTTAAATACAATTTACGTACAACTATAATGCAACTTTAATACGATTTCGTAACTATTGTATATCTATTTTCTTCTTCTTCTTCTTCTTCTTCTTCTTCTTCTTCTTCTTCGAGATTCAATCTGAAATTCAGCCAAAATTAAGTCTAATCTTCACTAAATACCCTCAAAATTGAGATATAAACTCCAAAGAGTATTCCCAATTATTTGCAACAACACCCAATCCAAATAAATAATAGTTTTTAAAAACCCAAATTCGAATTCAAAGCTTCAAAACTTTTTAATGACTGTCAATGGTGGAGAGTTAAACACCTTCAAAATTTATTGATTGTCAATTTTAATTCGAATACTAATTGTGCAACATGAAAGAAAATTGCTAAGTTAAAACTCTATAGTAAAACGATTGAAATCCATTGATAAATTCCATTAAAACTCTATACAATATGAAAGGATAAAAAGCATAGAACATCAAAGGAAGAAAAATTGGGGGAAGATTAGAGAAGGAGAGAGAGAGAGACGAGAGAGAGAGAGAGAGAGAGAGAGAGAGAGAGAGAGAGAGAGAGAGAGAGAGAGAGAGAGCACATGTATAAAAATGATGGAGAAATAACTGATATTCCTTATTCAATTCATAATATAAAGGGATACTCATTTAAAACTAATTTGTATATAAATGGTAAATTGTATATGACTATGCAATTAAGTTAAAATATGATTAAGGAGGGTAAATAAGTTTCATATATAGTATAGATAGGTAAAAAGTCCCTTATAATATGCTATCATATTTGGCCCTAAATCCTATTTTAATTACCAATCGGGTATTAGAGAAATCTTAGAAGTGTCCAAGAAATGTAGACATGGACATAGACGCAAGTGACTGTTGTTTGACACAATGATCCCTCTTAGACGAGCTGACCCAATTGATTTTAGGAAGTGGAACTCTCGGACTCCATTGTTGAGGCGCATCCTTTGTCGAGTTCAATATCTGATCTATATAAATAAAAAGAGAGTTGGATCTAGAAGTCGAAGAACTGTATGTGTTTCTTGGTTGAGAATTCATAGTAGTGCTCTATTGGGTTGCTTGAAACATGAAGAAGAAGAAGAAGCTAAAAGCTCAATTAAAGTACTTCAAATCTTTGAATTAAAAAAAATTAAGTTTTCGAAATTGGATTCCGATTCAATTATGTCTTGTTGTAAACATTTGAAAATATCTTTTGGAATTCATATCTAAAATTTGAGGGAGTTTGATGAAGATTTTAACTAGTTCTGAGCATATTTTTAGTAGTAGTATTGTTCTCGGTGTATTCTTTGTGTGTTCCATATGTATTTTCTGTATATCCCTTTATACATGTGTTGGACGAAAAATTTTCAACTCGATTTTAACTACGAATCTTGAAACAAGTTCGAATCACCTCTAATTCTCATCAAATTTTGTATATTATCTCGTCTATACTCATTGAGAAAAACTTTTTTCCCTAGGTGTTCTGAATGTTGTTGTCATGCCCAAACCGAAGTGTAAAGACCCGGCCGGCCGTTTTGAGTATTTTAGCCAAGTTTCCATATTTATTGCCTCCTCTATTTTATATTGTGGTTATGTGACTTGGGAGTGGTTGTTTTTGGTTTCAGGTGAGTTTCAGAGTGAAATGGGACACTTCGTCCTAAAGTTGGAAACTTAAATTGAAAGAATTGATCAGAGTTTAACTTTTTTTATAGATGACTACGGAATGGAGTTTGGATGGTTCCGATAATATCATATGGAGATTTTGGACTTAGGAGCGTGTTCGGATATTGATTTGGAGGTCCGTAGGTCATTTTGACTTGAATTGACGAAAGTTAGAAAATTAAAGGTTTGGAAGGTTGAGAAGTTTGATCGGGAGTTGATTTTATTGATATCGAGGCCAGATTTCGATTCCGGAAGTTGAGATAGGTTTGTTGTATCATTTAAGACTTGTGTGCAAAATTTGAGATCAATCAGGGTGTGTTTGGTATGAATTGACATTAGTTTTGGAAGTTGGATGTTCATGGTTTCAATAAGTGTGAATTGGGTTGCGATTCGTAGAATCGATATTATTTGATGTGATTTTAGGCCTCGAGTAGGTTTACTATATGTTTTGAAACTTGTTGGTATATTCGGACGGGGTCCCGGGTGCAAATCAGATTGTAATCTGGATCATTTTTGGGCTTGTTAATTGCTCAAGGTTGCTAAAGTCTAGTGTCATCGCACCTGCGGTGGGCTTGGCCGCAGGTGTGGGCGCGCAAGTACGGGTGGCTTGTCGCAAAAGCGAATTTCTAGTGGGCTTGGTTGTGACCGTAGATGCAAGGAGATTTCCGCATCTGCGTGCTCACATGTGTAGAGGAACTAGTCGCAGATGCGGATTGGGCCAGTTTGGCTTGTGGTCGCAGAAGCGGACACTGTCCAACAGGAGTGTGTGTGCAGAAGCACTCCTTGTCCGCAGGAACGGAAGCGCATATGTGCATTTTTGTCCGCAGAAGCAGATTTGCCTGGGCTTAAGTGGAAGCCGCACCTGCTATGTAAATTCTGCAGGTGCGGAGTCATAGAAGCGACAAATTGGCCGCAGAAGCGGTAATCGCTAGGCTGAATTAGAGAAAATGAGGGTTTGTTCCCATCTTCGTCTTATGAGTTAGAGAGCTTACTTTTGGCCGATTTTGAGAGAGATTTTCAAGGAGTTGATCGGGGTAAGTGATTTAGACTAGGGTTTGATTATTATACATGAATCCATCATTGTTTTTATCATTTAAGTGTTTTGAGTATGAAAAATTAGAAAAATTTGTGAATACTTCATAAACTATATTTTGAGGATTTGAAGGTCGATTTGAGGTCAGAATTGAGTAATTTTAGTATGGTTGGACTCGTCATTGAATATGTGTCAGATTTTGTAAGTTTGGTCGGGTTCCGAGATGCGGGCTCGAGGCTGACTTGAGATGATTTTTTTGTTTTTCTTTAAAGATTGAAACTTTATTATCCGGAATAGTTTTCTATGATTTGTATTTATGGTATAAAGTTATTTTTGGCTAGATTCGAACCGTTCAAAGTTGGATATTCGCGGAAAAGGATGACTAGTGGATTGGGTTAGTATGTTTGAGGTAAGTATCTTGCCTAACTTTGTGTGTGGGGAATTACCTCTTAGGATTGGTATTGTTTTGTGTTAATTGTGGCACGTGAAAGCCGTGTACGCAAGGTGACGAGTGCGTACAAGGGCTATATGTGGTAATTGATTGGTTTTAAGCTATGTAGATTCTTTTCATACCTTTAATCGAATATTCATAACATGTTATATTCATCATCGTTAATCTATCCTTAAATGCTTTACTTGACATTGTTAATACTTGTCTCATCTCTTACTTGTTATTTGCCCTTACATGCTTAGTTGAAGTTACTGTTTCCTTATTGCCTTGTTAAATATTTAACTGTCGAGTTACCTTACTTGAAGTTGTCAATTCTTGGAATACCTTATTGTTGAGTTTTGGTGTTGAAGTTTTAAAAGCCATAATCACATTGAAGCAAAGTTGTAAAGTGTTGAAATACCATTCTAGTTGAGCTATTCACTTTTAGTTGCTACTGTTGAGATTCTTGTACACATTGTGGTTGAGCCATGTGCTATTGTTGTGGAAACATTGTTATTGTTGATTCTTTTGGCAAGTTGTGGTATTTGGGCACTTGAGATGCGAGTTTTGATACGTGGTGATATTGATATACATGCGGTAGTATAAGGATAGGGTTTGATACACATGCGGTGAGATAAGGTGGGCTTGATATGCGTGTTGCTAGTAGGGGAACTACTTAAACCCACTCAGTGTGATAAGGTGGCTAAAACGCGAGTAGCTATTTCGGGACAAATAATTTTTAAAACTAAATGTAAGGCTTCAGCAGTGATATAAGGAAAGATTAAGATTGAAATTGTGAAATGAGAATACGAGACGGTACCTCGGACGTGATTCTTGTTGTTATCTTTCAGTTACATCACTTGTGTTTGTCTGCATCGTTTTTTTGGTGTTCTTATTATATGTTCCTCCCTTGATGCATTTATTGCCTTAATTTTAGTGTAGCTTATATTGTTGTATTTCTTTACTGTATCATTTCCTTGTTTCCATTATTGTACTGTACAATACTTGTTCAGCTTCCTTATTTATTCCTGTATGTGTCTTGACCTAACCTCGTCACTACTCTACCAAGGTTAGGCTTAATACTTTCTAGGTACCGTTGTGGTGTACTCATACTATGCTTTTACACAAAGTACTTCATACCAGGCTAGGCATCCATTAGTTGAGCTTTGGATCGGAGATTTCAAGATATACCTTCCGGCGTTTGCAGGCCTCAGAGTTACCATCTGTCTTAGTTTCTATTGCATACTCTTATTATAGATATTAATGTATTAGGTATGTTTCAGTATACTCATGTAGAGCTTATGACTCGAGCTCACTAAAGTTTTGGAGTTATTGTCAGTTGTGTTGTGGAGTTCTTTTATGATAGTTGGTTGGTTTAGATTGAAGTTCTTTTATTATATCTGTTATTTCTTCATGTGTGTTAGCCCTACCTAGTCTTAGAGAGTAAGTTCCATCAAGATATCTTACGGAGGAAAATTGCGGTCGTGCTAAGTTGGTATCAGAGCTCTATGTTTTTATGTGTTACGAGTCATAAGCAAGTTTAGTAGAATCTTGCACATCGGTACAAAGACGTATGTACTTATCTTCGAGAGGCTATGAAACTGTTAGGAAACTTCACTTCTTTGATTCCTTATTGTGCGAATTTGTTGACTTTGGAAATTTTGAATCTTTGCCTTTCTATACTCTCACAGATGGCGAGTATATGCACCGCTGGATCCGACGATCAGACACCTGTGTCCCCTGCTAGAGCCGCGAAAAGCCGGGGCCAGGGCAGAGGTCGAGGAGGGGCACGTGGTGCAGTTAGAGCACCTTCCCAAGCTGCGGCAGAGGAGCCACCAGTAGATCCAGTTGGGTGCAGGCACCCGAGGCGCCTGTTGCCACCCTTGCACTTCAGGAGACCCTCGCACCATTCTTGAGAATGTTTGGTACACTAGCTCAGGCGGGGTTGATTCCACTTATACCGGACATATCTCAGGCAGGGGGAGAAGCTCAAACTCCCACGGCCCATACCCCATAGCAGCGGATCCACGTTGACCAGGTCCCAGAGGTTATACTAGTGCAGCCAGTTGTCCCAATTCGGCCTAAGGTTAGGGAAGCAACATCTAAGGAAGAGCAGCTTAGACTTGAGAGGTACAAGAAGTACCACCCTCCTACTTTCAGCGGCCTAGCTACAGAGGATGCACATGATTTTCTAGAAAAGTGCCACCGTATTCTCCGCACCATAGGTATCGTGGAGATGAGCGGGGTTGCTTTTACTACATTCCAGCTATTAGGACCAGCGTACCAGTGGTGGAGGGCTTATGAGGAAGGTAACCTAGTTGATGCAACTTCAATCACATAGGCTCAGTTTTCAGAGAGGTTCTTGAGAGCATTTGTTCCCCATAGTCTTCAAGATGCACGGCACATGGAGTTTGAGCAGTTGCGCCAGGGTACTATAACATTATCAGAGTATGCTATTAGATTCAGTGATTTTCCATACATGCACCTGCCTTGGTTTCCATAGTTAGAGAGCGAGTCCGTCGATTTATCGAGGGGCTTAACTATGGTAATAGATTCAGCATGGCTTGAGAGTTGGAAACAGATACCCCATATCAGCAGGTGGTAGAGATCGCATGGAGATTGGAGGGTATGCGGGACCGTGAGAGAGAGGACAAGGAGGCCAACATGCGTCGAGATTCTAGCGGGTCTAGTGATTCCCGTGCCATAGTTGCAGCTCGTCATGGTAGAGGCTACATCCAGTTCATTAAGCACTTCTAGCTTCTAGTGGTACTCCGACTACTCCCAGGTCTCAGGTTGCCCATTATGCACCGCCACTGTCTAGTGCACCTCCTGCACTGGGTGCTTTTAGCGGTCAGTCCAGCCAACCAGGGCTGAGCCAGTTTCTCTAGCCACATCCTCTAAGAGCTTGTTTTGAGTGTGGTGATACTCGTCCTATGGTAAGGGACTGCCCTAGACTCAGGAGGGGTGCACCTCCACTGACTAATCAGGCTCCACGTATTCCATAGAGTCCCCAGACTTCTTAGGTCGTGGTTATTGCTCCAGTTGCTACTCCACCTGCATATCCAGCTAGGGGTGGAGGTCAGGCGAGTAGGGGTTGTCCTAGATGGGGAGTCCATGCCTGATGTTATGCTTTTCCGAGTAGGACAGAGGCGGTTGCATCAGATGCAGGTATCACAGGTATTGTTCCGATTTGTCATAAAGATGCATCAGTCTTATTTGATCTAGGAACCACTTACTCATGTATCATCTTACTTTGCTCCGTATTTGGGTATATCTCGTGAGTCCTTGAGTTCTCCTATTTATGTGTCCATGCCTGTGGGAGATTTTATTATTGTTGACCATATGCATCGGTCGTGTTTAGTTGTTATTGGTGGTTTTGAGACCAGAGTTGATCTATTATTGCTCAATATGGTAGACTTTTATGTTATTTTGGGCATGGACTGGTTGTCGACCCATCATGCTATTCTTGATTGTCACGCCGAGATGGTGACATTGGCTATGCCAGGTTTACGGCGGTTGGAGTGGAAGGGTGCTTTGGATTACATTCCTAACAGGGTTGTGTCCTTCCTTAAGGAATAGTAGATGGTTGAAAAGGGGTGTGATGCATACCTAGCCTTTGTGTGAGTTGTGAGTGTTGATACTCCTACCATTGAGTCAGTTCTCATAGTGAGAGACTATTCAGATGTAGTTTTGGCAGATCTTTTGGGCATGCCGCCCGATAGGGATATCGATTTTGGTATTGACTTGTTGACGGGCACGCAACCCATTTCTATTCCACCATATTGTATGGCCCCAGCGGAGTTGAAGGAGCAGTTGCAAGAGTTTTTTGATAAGGTTTTCATTCGGCCTAGTGTGTCACCTTGGGATGCTCTGGTTCTGTTTGTGAATAAGAAGGATGGCTCTATGCGCATGTGTATTGATTATCGGTAGCTGAATAAGGTTAGAGTGAAGAACATATATCCATTGCCACACATTGATGACTTATTTGATCAGTTACAGGGTATGGGAGTGTTCTCAAAGATTGAATTGCAGTCATGGTATCATCAACTGAAGATTCGAGATACGGATATCCCGAAGACCGCTTCTAGGACTGGGTATGGTCACTACAAGTTTTTTATGATGTCATTTGGGCTGACCAACACCCCAGCAGGATTCATGCACATGATGAATAGTGTATTCCAACCCTATCTTGATTCATTCATCATTGTGTTTATTGACGACATCTTGGTGTACTCCTGCAGTCAGGAAGATCATGAGAAACATTTGAGGATTCTGCTCCTGACCTTGAGAGAAAAGAAGTTGTATGCAAAATTCTCAAAGTGCAAATTCTGGCTTGATTCTGTGGCATTTTTGGGTCTTGTGGTGTCGAGTGAGAGGATCAAAGTAGATCTGAAGATGATTGAAGCAATGCAAAATTGTCCTAGACCGTCTTGAGCTACTAAGATCCGGAGTTTTCTTGGTTTGGCCGGGTATTACCGTCGATTCGTAGAGATTTCTCATCTATTGCTGCACCTATGACCAGATTGACCCAAAAGGGTGCTCCTTTCAGATGGTCTGAGGAGTGTGAGGAGAACTTTCAAAAGGTCAAGACTGCTTTGACTATATCCCTAGTCTTGGTGTTGCCTACGGGTTCGGGGTCTTACACTATGTACTGTGATGTGTCACGTGTTGGCCTTGGTGCGGTGTTGATGTAAGACGGTAGGGTTATTGCCTACGTGTCTAGACAGCTAAAGGTTCATGAGAAAAATTATCTTGTCCACAACTTGGGCCGCTATTGTTCATGCCTTGAAAATTTGGCGGCACTATTTGTACGGTGTCCCTTATGAGGTTTATACCGACCACCAGAGTCTACAACATCTGTTCAAACAGAACAATGTTAATTTGCGGCAACGGAGGTAGTTAAAGTTGCCTAAAGACTGTGATATCACCACTCTATATCATCCCGAAAAGGCCAATATGGTAGCCGATGCCTTGAGTTGAAAGGCGGATAATATGTGTAGTTTGGCATATCTACTGGCAGGGGAGAGGCCATTAGCATTGGATGTTCAGGCCTTGGCCAACTAGTTTGTTATACTGGATATTTCGGAGCCCAGTCGAGTTCTTACTTGTGTGGTTTCTCGGTCTTCTCTATATGAACGCATTAGAGAGTGTCAATATGATGACCCCCATTTGCTTGTCTTTAAGGTATATCATGTCGATGCCAAGGAGTTTTCTATAGAAGATGACAGTGTGTTTCGGATGAAGGGCCGATTATGTGTGCCAAATGTGGATGGGCTACGTGAGTTGATTCTTTAGGATGCCCACAGTTCGCGGTACTCCATTCATCCGGGTGCTGCTAAGATGTATCAGGATTTGAGGCTGCACTATTGGTAGAGGAGAATGAAGAAAGACATAGTGGAGTATGTAGCTCGGTTCCTAACTTGTAAGCAAGTGAAGTATGAGTATCAAAGGCTAGGAAATTTGCTTCAGAGGTTTGAGATTCCCGAGTGGAAATGGGAGCGAGTTACAATGGACTTTGTTGTTGGCCTCCCACAGACTCAGAAGAAATTTGACGATGTATGGGTGATTGTGGATAGGTTGACCAAGTCGGCTCAGTTCATTCCGGTGGTGACTACCTATTCTTCAGAGCAGCTGTCTTAGGTCTATATCCGCAAGATTGTCCAACTTTATGGCGTGCCGGTATCCATCATCTCTGACCGGGGCACACAGTTTACATCACATTTCTGGAGGGCCGTACATTGAAAGTTAAGCACATGGCTTGAGTTGAGTACATTATTCCACCCCAGACGGATGGACAGTTTGAGCGCACCATTCAGATATTGGAGGATATTGATGAGCTTCGTGCCTGTGTTATGGAGTTCGGGATATCTTGCTGCTTGCGGAGTTTGCCTACAACAACAGCTATCGATCAAGTATTTAGATGGCTCCCTACGAGGCCCTATATGGCAGACTGTGTCATTCTCCAGTTGGTTGGTTTGAGCCGGTAGAGGCTAAGTTGTTAGGAATAGATTTGGTTCGAGATTCCTTGGAAAGGGTCAAGTTAATCTTGGACCGGCTTTGTATAGCCCAATCTAATTAGAAGATTTGTGCAGATTGAAAGGTTCGTGATGTTGTATTCATGGTTGGGTAGCAAGTCTTGCTCCGAGTTTCACCCATGAAGGGTGTGATAAGGTTCGGGAATAATGGTAAGTTGAGCCCTAGGTATATCAGATCTTTTGTGATCCTTGAGAGGATTAGTGAAGTGGCCTTAAGCTTGCATTTCTACCTAGTCTATCTGCAGTTCATCCAGTGTTCCATGTTTCCATGCTCCGGAAGTATCACGGTGATCCGTCCCATGTTTTAGATTTTAGCTCAGTCCAATTAGAAAGGATTTGTCTTATGTTGAGGAGCCGGTGGCCATCTTGGACAGACATGTTCGAAAGTTGAGATCAAATAACATTGCTTCAGTGAAGGTTCAATGGAAGGGTCAACCAGCCGATGAGGCAACTTAGGAGACCGAGCATGATATGTGTAGCCATTATTCTCATCTTTTTATCACTTAAGGTGTGTCTCGATACTCGTTCGAGGACGAATATTTGTTTTAAGAGGGGGAGGATGCAAGGACCTGACCGGCCGTTTTGAGTATTTTAGCCTCATTCCCCTATTTATTTCCTTCTCTATGTTATATTGTGGTTATGTGACTTGTCGGGGTGGTTGGTTTTGGTTTTGGGTGAGTTTCGGGGTAAAATGGGACAATCAGTCCCAAAGTTAGAAGCTTAATTGGAAAGAGTTGACCAGAGCTTGAGTTTTATGTAGACGACTTTGGAATGGAGTTTTGATGATTCCGATAGCTTCGTATGGTGATTTTGGACTTGGGAGTGTGTTCGGATATTTATTTGGAGGTCCGTAGTTCGTTTTGGCTTGAATTGGCAAAAGTTAGAATGTTGAAGGTTAGGAAAGTTAAGAAGTTTGATCGGGAGTTGAATTTATTGATATCGGGTTCGGATTCCGATTCCGGAAGTTGGAATAGGTTTGATGTGTCATTTATGACTTTTGTGCAAAATTTGAGGTCAATTTGAGTTGGTTTGGTATGCATCAGTATTAGTTTTGGAAGTTAGATGTTCATGGTTTCAATAAGTGTGAATTAGATTGCGATCCGTAGAATCGATATTGTTTGATGTGATTTTAGGCCTTGAGTAGGTTCACTATGTGTTTTGAAGCTTGGTATGTTCGGACGGGGTCCCGGTAGCCCCGAGGGCGAATCGGATTGAAATCGGGATCATTTTTAGACTTGTTAATTGCTGAAGGTTGCTGAAGTCTGGTGTCATCGCACTTGTGGTGGGCATGGCTGCAGGTGCGGGTAGCTTATCGCGGAAGAGAATTTCTAGTGGGCTTGGTTGTGACCGCAGATGCGAGGAGATTTCCGCATCTGCGAGCCCGCAGGTGCGGAGGAACTGGTCACAGATGTGTATTGGGCCAATTTGTCCTGTGGTCACAGAAGCGGACATTGTCCGCAGGAGCGTGTGCGCAGAAGCACTCCTTGTCCGCAGGAACGAAAGCACATATGCGCGTTTTTGTCCTTGATTTGAAAGGCTTTGTTGTTGATTATTCATGATAATGATTGAAAATGGAATAATGAGCTTGAATTATGAAGTACGACCAATGTTCCAAGAATGATATTGTGTTATGGCCAATGATGTCAATAAAATGAATGACATGTAAAAGAATATGAATTGAGTGGTAAATACTTTTAATAACAAATGCTTTGGGAGTATCGATTAGCCACCGACAAAGGGTAGGTCAGAACAACCTAACCCAAAAACTACACGTGCTGGTGTAGGAGTGATTGAGGGGTAAATTCCCGTGTTAATGTGATGGGACTGTTTCCCCTTATATGGGATGAGATTGGTGTGTTGAGATGTTTTCCCCTTAAATGGGATGAGATTATTGGTAGCTAGATGTGATGTAATGTCGACCCACACGACATTGTGGTGAGACGACTTAGCCGATCAGGCTGAGATCGGACGCCATGCCGTGCCCATGGTGGTATTGTGAGTGTACATCTCGGGGTGAGATGGCTTAGTCGGTCGGGCTAAGATCGGACTCCGTGCTAAAATACGGTGGCGTATCGGTCTATAGATCTCTCAACTTAAATTACTGTAACCTACTTGAAATTTACGTTTCCCCTAATGTGACACTTTGATACCGTTTGAGTCTCTTATTGATATTATGTTTTATTCTCCATTTACTGTTTCTCTTCCTATCGAGAGGTTGTTTAGTTTTACATACTAGTACTATTCCATATGTACTAACGTCCCTTTTACCGGGGGCGCTGCATCTTTAATGGATCAGGTGGTATTGATCAGTGATAGCACCACACCCACTCTTCAGCTGATTTGGTGAGCCCCACTTCATTTTGGGGTCCTGTATCTTCTTTCCTTTGTACATAGTGTTTTGAGATATAGCCGGGGCCACCTTGTTGCTGGCACTGTCATAACACTCTTTTGTTCCTGTTAGAGGCTCCGTAGACATAGTGTGGGTTGTACATGTTTTTGGGAAAGTTAAACTAAAATGTTGTAATTGTATTATCTGTCCCACTTTAACTATGATTGTACAATGTACTATTTTGAACATTTGTTAAGGACGTAACTAATGGAAATGAAATGGTGTTGTTCACATAACTTCTTACTGACTAATTAATGAAATGCATTCATCTCTTTATTTGTGGGTGAGTTGGGTAGATGACACTGTGCAGGCTTGCTCGACCGGGGTAACTCTTTTGAGAGCCGGTCGTGCTTCCTGAGGTCGAGACGTGACAAACTTAGTATCAGAGTCTAAGGTTTTAAAGTGTCCTAGGATGTCTCGGAGCCGTATCTAGTAGAGTTCTTCTTATCGGTGTTGTCGACCACATCTATAATTAGGAGGCTACTTGGAAATTTAGGAATAATACCCTTCTTTGATGATCTAGATCGTGCGATAAAGCTGATTGTAAGATTGTTCCTCCTTTAACTCGTGCATTGCTCTAATTTTCAGTATATGGCGCCTAGGAAGAAAGCAAGAACTGTCCAAGGAGCCAATGCCACCTTATGAGTGGTAGTTGACCCTTAACTTGATGATGCGGGTGAACACCCGAGGGGTGCGAATATTCCCCCGACTACTACACTGCCTGATTCCACTACACCTGGTCAGACTACACCAGTTCCTGCACCTACTGAGGGTGCAATGACCCCTCCAACTGTTAATCCAGTTCCACCTTCATCCCCAGCTTCCGGTCTCGGTTTATTCGATGGGGATCTTAGGGGAGCTATACAGATAT
Organism: Nicotiana tabacum; assembly: GCF_000715075.1. Taxonomy (NCBI): domain Eukaryota; kingdom Viridiplantae; phylum Streptophyta; class Magnoliopsida; order Solanales; family Solanaceae; genus Nicotiana; species Nicotiana tabacum. The sequence goes on from NC_134083.1 coordinate 90,766,236, forward strand.
TGGCTCAAATGGTGGCTTCCCAGGACTAGAGATCAGATGTTGCACCCACTTCTTCTAGTCAGCCAGGGGATTCCACTAGTTCCAGGGTGAACAGATTTCTCCAGTTGAACCCTCCAGTGTTCACAAGTACTGATCATGAGGAGGACCCCCATGATTTTATTGACGAGATGCACAAGACCCTCCGAGTTATGCGTGCTACTGAGACAGAGAGAGTAGTGTCGGCCTCCTACCGCCTGAAAGGGGTGGCCTATTCTTGGTTTGAAATGTGGGAGGACTCCCATGAGGAGGGAAGCCCTCCGATGAGATGAAGTGAGTTTGCCGATGCTTTTATTGATCATTTCTTGCCTGCCGAGACTAAGGCATCCCATGCCGCCGAGTTTGAGAACCTGAAACAAGGTAGCATGGGTATGAGGGAGTATCATATGAGATTCGCACGTCTGTCTCAATATGCCATCTACATGTTGCCCACTATGGAGGCTAGAGTGCGCCGGTTTGTGCAGGGCCTTAGCCCCTTGGTTATTAATGAGACCGCTGCAGCTGCCTTGAATTTTGATATGAACTATAGTAAGATGGTGGCATTTGCTCAAGCCACAGAGACCCGCAAGCTGAAGAATAGAATGGAGAGAGAGACTAGCAATAAGGCCCGGTCAGCGGGCAACTTCAGTGGTACTACTGGCGGTGGTGGTAGGACAGATTTCAGGGGAGGGTCATCAGGGCCGTCCTAGTCTTTTCCTTAGTCTTCAGTCAGTGCACCGCCATCGGGGCCCAGTCAGCAGTAGGGGAACCGTTTTAGGACCAGCTAGGGAAACAAGGGATCCTACCAGCAGGGTTAGTCTGGTGGGAGATTTCAGCAGCAACAGATACCCCCATGCCCTAGGTGCGGGAAGATGCACTTTGGGACCTGCTACATGGACCAGCCCATATGTGATGGGTGTGGTATGAGGGGTCACATTTAGAGGGATTGACGTTCGTCTCACCAGAACATGGGTAGAGGTACAACACAACCAACTAGTTCTGCATCTACTATATCGACAACACTTCATCCAGCTTGAGGCGCCCCAGCACCCGCAGGGCATGGTGCAGCAAGGGGTGTCGCACAGAGTTCAGGATGATCCAGCCGTTTCTATGCTATAAGGAGTTGCCAGAGTTCAGAGGCTTCTCCAGATATTGTCACAAGTATATTGACTATTCAATCTCATGATGTGTATGCTCTTATTGATCCCAGTTCCACCTTGTCCTATGTCACTCCCTATGTTGCTATGGAATGTGGGATAGAACCAGAACAGCTCCATGAGCCGTTATCTGTATCTACTCCGGTTGGCGAGTCTATTATGGCCGCGTGGGTTTATAGGGATTATGTTGTCACGGTGCATGGTTGAGACACCATGGCCGACCTCATCGAATTGGGGATTGTCGATATTGATGTAATAATAGGGATGGACTGGCTATATTCATGTTTCGCTAAGCTTGAGTGTCGAACCAAAGCCGTTAGGTTTGAATTTCAAACTACGTCAGTGATTGAATGGAAGGGGGATAATGTGGTGCCGAAGGGTAGGTTTATTTCTTACTTTAAGGCCACAAAAATTATTAACAAAGGGTGTATCTACCATTTAGTTAGGGTTACGGACACCGATACTGAGGCACCTACACTTGAGCATGTGCCTGTTGTGAATGAATTTCTGGAGGTCTTTCCGGATGAGCTCCCTAGTATCCCGCCAGACAGGGAGATTGATTTTGGAATTGATATGATGCCAGACACGCAGCCTATATCTATTCCACCCTACAAAATGACACCAACAGAATTGAAGGAGCTAAAAGAACAATTGAAAGACTTGTTAGAGAACGGTTACATCCGGCTGAGTGTATTGCCTTGGGGCACACCGGTTCTATTTGTAAGAAAGAAGGATGAGTCACTAAGAATGTGTATTGACTATCGGCAGCTCAACAAGGTTACAATCAAATAAGTACCCACTGCCAAGGATAAATGACTTGTTTGATCAATTGCAGGGTGCTAAGTACTTCTCCAAGATCGATTTATGATCCGGGTATCACTAATTGAAGATCAAGGAGCAGGATATTCCAAAAATGGCTTTCAGGACCCGGTATGGGCACTTTGAATTTCTGGTAATGTCTTTCGGGCTAACAAATGCCCCCACAAGTTTCATGGATCTTATGAATCGGGTCTTCAAACCTTTCCTCGACTCCTTCGTGATTATGTTTATTAACGATATTCTTGTTTATTCACGGATTTGGGAGGACCATGACGATCATCTCAGGACAGTTTTGCAGACTCTCTATCAGCACCAGTTATATGCGAAGTTTTTGAAATATGAATTTTGGCTTAAATATGTTACGTTCTTGGGTCATGTTGTCTCTAGAGAAGGAATTGAGGTTGACCCCCAGAAAATTTCAGCCGTGAAGAATTGGCCTAGACCTACCACTCAACAGAGATTCGCAGTTTTTTGGGCTTAGCTGGATATTATAGAATGTTTGTGGAGGGGTTCTCTACTCTTGCCTCTCCGTTAACTAAATTGACGTAGAAGGCGGTTAAATTCCAATGGTCAGATGCTTGTGAAAGGAGCTTCCAAAAATTAAGATCAAGATTAACTACGACACCGGTGTTGACTCTACCAGAGGGTACAGATGGATTTGTGGTATATTGCTATGCTTCAAGGATTGGACTTGGGTGTGTATTAATGCAACATGGAAAGGTGATAGCGTATGCTTCTAGGCAACTCAAGAATCATGAAAAGAACTATCCAACACACGACTTATAGCTTACGACAGTGGTATTTGCATTGAAGATTTGGCGTCATTATTTGTGTGGGGTCCATGTGGATATATTCACGGACCATAAGAGCTTTCAATATATTTTCAAATAGAAGGAATTGAATCTGAGGCAGAGAAGATGGCTTGAGTTACTCAAGGATTATGACATCGACATCTTATATCATCCGGGGAAGGCTAATGTTATAGCGAATGATCTTAGCCAGAAATCTATGGGCAGTTTGGCTCACTTGGAGGCATATCAAAGGCCGTTGGCCAAGGAGGTTCATCGGTTAGCTAGTTTGGGAGTTCGTCTTGCGGACTCTAGTGAAGGAGGGGTGATTCTGCAAAATAGGGCTGAATCGTCGCTTGTGGTGGAAGTCAAGGAGAAATAATTCAACGATCCATTGTTGGTACAAATAAAGAAGGGGATTCAAAAACATAAGACCATGGCCTTTTCTCTTGGCGTGGATGATGGTACACTAAGGTACCAAGGGAGACTATGTGTTCCAAATGTGGATGATCTCCAGGAAAGAATCATGATCGAGGCTCACACTGTCAGGTATTCCGTGCACCCAGGCTCTACAAAGATGTATCATGACCTTAGGGAAGTCTATTGGTGGAACGATATGAAGAGTAATGTAGCGGACTATGTGGCGAGATATCCAAATTTCAGCAAGTGAAGGCCGAACACCAAATGCCCGGTGGTTTGGCACAGAACATAGAAATTCTAACATGGAAGTGGGAAATGATTAACATGAACTTTGTGGTAAGACTACCTCGCACTCCTCGTAAGTTTGACTCGATTTGGGTGATTGTTGACCGACTCACAAAATCAGCACACTTCTTGCTGGTTAAGGCTACCGACACAACTGAACAATATGCTCAGTTGTATATCAAAGAAATAGTCAGGTTGCATGGCACTCCGGTTTCCATCATTTCTGATCAGGGGGCACAGTTCACGACTAATTTTTGGAAGAAAGTTCAGCAAGGTTTGGGTATTCAAGTAAATCTTAGTATAGCCTTCCATCTACAGACCGACGGGCAGGCAGATCGGACTATTCAGACACTTGAGGATATGTTACACGCTTGTGTTCTTGACTTCAAAGGTAGCTAGGATGATCATTTGCCGCTCATAGAATTTACCTACAACAACAACTATCATGCTAGCATTCAGATGGCGCCGTTCAAGGCTTTATATGGTAGGAGCTATAGATCTTCCATTGGGTGGTTCAATATTGGGAAAGCAAAATTGATAGGGCCAGACCTCATACATCAGGCTATGGAAAAAGTTAAGATCATTAAGGAGCGGTTGAAAATTGCTCAGAGTCGTCAAAAGTCCTATTCGGATGTGCGTCGCAGGGATTTGGAGTTCAAAGAAGATAATTGGGTGTTCCTGAAGATTTCCCCTACGAAGGGTGTAATGCGATTTGGTAAGAAAGGGAAATTGAGTTCGAGGTATGTCGGACCGTACATAATTATTCAGAGGATTGGTCAGGTGGTTTATAGGCTAGAACTACCTCCAAAGATGTCTTTAGTGCACCCGGTGTTCCACATGTCTATGTTGAAGAAGGTGGTTAGAGATCTGTCGCTTATTATTCCGGTTGAGACCATTGAGGTTAATGAAGAATTTACTTATGAAGAAATTCCAGCTGCCATAGTTGATAGGCAAGTTCGAAAGTTGAGGAACAAAGAGATTGCCTCTGTAAAAGTACTATGGCGGAACCAACAGGTTGAAGAGGCCACCTGGGAGGCCGAGAAAGAAATGAAGAGGAAGTATCATTATTTGTTTGAATAGCCATGTATTTATAAAGTTGTGTTCTATGAAAATGTAAGAGTTACCTTCTATGAATTATGTATCATTTGTACAATTGATGTTAAGGGTGTTCCTTTTCTAGTAATATATTTCTTATGAGGCCACTGTTGGTGTTGTTTTATGTTATATTGCGTCATCGGATTATGTATATGTTGTTAGGATTGGTTTTTGATATTCTCTGACAGGTGGATAGGCCCAGTTACAAGGGAGTCTCTGGCAAAAATTTTGGAAATTTAGGAAGTTAGCCAAAATTTGGAACTGCTGGTGTGTGAAGTCACAATAGAGCCACATTGGATGCTAATAACGGATTCCGAACCTCATTTGAGGATGAGTGATCCAGAGTCCTGGTATGATGTGAGGCCCCATAAATATTTTACCTAAAACCCGGGATTTCGTGGTGCCGAAGTAGGCTATGTGTTGACGAATGTGGAAATACTTCGCGGTGAGCAATCTCGTCGCGGTACGGAATTTTTGGTTTAGACAGTGCGCTGGGGAGTGAAGGAAAATTTTTGGCAGAAAAAGACATTTCTGCGGCCCACTATACGGCCACAGAATCACTCTATGGTCCGCAAAATGGCCGCAGAATGAAGCAAAAAACTGGGCAAAGTTTTGGTGATATTGTGGAGTCACTATGCGATCGCAAAACCATTTCGCGGGCCGCACATCGACCGCGGAACCAACATGGAAATTTTCCGGAGGGAGGTTCTGCAGCATATTATGCTACCGTAGAATAGGTCTATGGACCGCATAATGGCCGCAGAGTGGGGCAGAGTTGCCTAGTTTCGGAGGGCCATTTCGCGGCCCATTTTGCGGACCGCAAAAGCATTATACGGTCGAATATGCGAGCGCAAATCTGTGATGGGGATCTTTTTTTCTAATTTTTTTATCCGACCCTATTTCGATATATTAGAGTAATGGACTACTTCTGAAGCAAAAACATAAATTCCAGAGTGAGGGAGTGCCAAGGAGTGAGAGGGGAAGTTACTAAGCTCATCACCCATCAATTCTTGCTCAAAGTTGAAGAAATTGTAAGAAGAATTCACTAGGTCTTCATCCTAGAGGTAAGATTTTGCACTCTAACCCTTAATTTCAGAATTTAACTTATGGGTAATTAGTAAAGCAATTCATGGGTGTGGGAGTTGTTTATTTTACATGTATGTACCATCTAGGGTAGTGTGAGGATTATTGAGCTCTTTTGGGTAAGCTTTGGGTAGTGGGATGATAGAGTCCACCATAGAAGGACCTTAAAACCTTAATGCACGCCTAGTGTTTGGTAAAATGCTCAAGTGAACTAGAATTATGAACTTCTTCCTAATTTGTGTTCAATTTTGCAATATCTCTAAATAGATCGAAGAGACTAGGATCTCAGGAACATTCTAGTAAATTAAAAGGGCTCAAGGCAAGGTATGTTGTCTAACTTCTCTCTTAGAATTGAATTCCCATGATGATCTTGTAAGTCCAGAGTTGTCCATTATGAATTGACTTTTTTGAATAAGTTTGGCGTCAGATGATGTATATATATGAATATGTTCAAATGTGTCCCGGAATGTTCTTATGAAATTGTGCTATTCTTCGGGAAAGTATTTGAAATATGAGTATGTATTAAAATGTTGTGACTTTAAGTCAAGTACGAATGAAAGTGATCACATCAAATTGTATAAGAGATCATATGTGCCTAAGACCCTAATTTGCTCAAGTATGTGATTAAAGTCTTAATTTGAAAGGTCTATTGTTGATTATCTATGATAATGATTGAAAATGTAATAGTGAGCTTGAATTATTAAGTACGGCCAATATGCCAAGAATGATATTGTGTTATGGCCAATGATGTCAATAAAATGAATGACATGTAAAAGAATATGAATTGAGTGGTAAATACGTTTAATAACAAATGCTTTGGGAGTATCAATTAGCCACCGAGGAAGGGTAGGTCAGAACAATCTAACCCCGAAACTACACGTGTCGGTGTAGGAGTGATTGAGGGGTAAATCCCCGTGTTAATGTGATGGGACTATTTCCCCTTATATGGGATTAGATTGGTGTGTTGAGATGTTTTCCCCTTAAATGGGATGAGATTATTGCTAGCTAGATGTGATTTAATGTCGACCCACATGACAATATGGTGAGATAGCTTAGCCGATCGGGCTGAGATCGGACGCCATGCCGTGCCCATGGTGGTGTTGTGAGTGTACGTCTCGAGATGAGACAACTTAGCCAGTCGGGCTGAGATAGGACTCCGTTCTAAAATACGGCGGTGCATCGGTGCTAAAGATCTCATTACCGAAACCTACTTGAAATTTACATTTCCCCTAATCTAACACTTTGATGCCGTTTGAGTCTCTTATTGATATCATATTTTATTCTCCGTTTACTATTTCTCGTTATATTGAGAGGATGTTTAGTTTTACATACTAGTACTATTCCATATGTACTAACGCCCCTTTTGTCGGGGGCGCTGCATCTTTAATGGATGCAGGTGGTTCCAAAGCAGGTGGTACTGATTAGTGATAGCAGCACACCCACTCCTCAGCTGATTTGGTGAGCCCCACTTTATTTCGGGGTCATGTATCTTCTATCCTCTGTATATAGCATTTTGAGGTATAGCCGAGGACTTATTGTCGGCATTGTCATATCACTCTTTTGCTCCTGTTAGAGGCTCCGTAGACATAGTGTGGGTTGTGTCTGTTTTTGGTAAAGTTAAACTAAAATATTATAATTGTATCATCTGTCCTACGTTAACTATGATTGTACAATGTATTGTTTTAAACATTTGTTAAGGACATAACTAATGGAAATGAAATGGTGTTGTTCACATGACTTCTTACTGACTAATTAATGAAATGCATTCGTCTCTTTATTTGTGGGTGAGTTGGGTAGATGGAACTATGCAGGCTTGCTCGACTGGGGTAACTCTATTGAGCGTCGGTCGTGCTCCCCGAGGTCGGGGTGTGACATCTGATATGCGGAGTAGATACCCACACTTTTTCACCAGCCCAAGTACTTTTTTATGTCCGTTCGAGGACGAACATTTATTTTAGAGGTAGAGAATATGACGACCCGATAGGTTATTTTGAGTGCTAGCCCTTATTTCCATATTTCGAGACCTCAATTAGCTCCACTTAATGTTTCTCGATTTGCATGAGCAACCCGTGTCTTTTTCCGAAAAGATATTATGTGAAAATTTGAAAAGAATATAATTTTTGGCTTTCAAAATAACTTGAGTTGACTACGATTAATATTTTGCGTAAACAACCCTAGATCGGTATTTTGACAATCTCAGTGGGTCCATATCGCGATTTTGGACTTGGGCGTATGCCCGAAAGTAAATTCGGAAGTCCCTAACTTGATTTGACTTATTTTTCCGAAGGCTAGTAATTTGAAGGTTTGGAATTTCCTAGGTTTGACCGTAGGTTGACTTCTTATCTATTGGGTTCAGATTTTGATTTTGGGACTTGGTATAGGTCCGTTCTGCTATCTGAAACTTGTCTGCAAAATTTAGTGCAATTCGGAGTTGATTTGATATGAATCAGACGTTTAGTTGTGATTCTAGTCATTTTTTTAGTTTCCCTTTGAAATTGTATTTCTTTTGGGTTGATTTGTAGTTTTAGATATTATTTTTATGATTTGAACATGCGAACAAGTTTGTACGATGTTATTATACCTGTGTGCATGTTTGGTTTGGATCCCGAGGGGCTCGGGTGAGTTTCAGACATGTTTCAGATAAGTTTGCATGGTTTGAAGTCGGCTGGTTTCTGGTGTTGAGTTGCAGATCTCGCATTTGCAAGGTATGGCTCGCAATTGCAAGCCTTGATTTATCGGTGAATGTTCACATTTGTGAGCGGGGCCTGGGATTGGGTAACCTCGCATTTGGGAGGAAATAGTTTGCATTTGCGAACTCTCCAGGATCGCTTTTGGTCGCATTTGCGACGCATGGCAAAAATAGAACATGTTTGCAATTATGAAGAATTTGGCCGCATCGGCGAAGGTAGGATTTTCTCTTTTGCGAACATTTTTGTCGCATTTGCGACATATGGTCTTCTGATGCACATTTCGCATTTGCGACTGTGTTTCGGATTTGCGATGGTCGCAATTGCGACATCTGCAGCTGGGTAAAAGATGAAAAATTCAGGACTTAGCTCATTTTACACCATTTCTCAATCCTAAACACTCTAGAGGCGATTTTTCAAGAGACTTTTCTTATCAAAATCATGGGTAAGAAACTCTAATCCACTTTCTTTCAATTTCCCATTACTTTTCATAAGATTTCAATATTAAATTTAGGATTTCCATGGTAGAAATTAGAAAATTGGGTAGAAATTGGGAATTTCTTAAAATTGAGGTTTAGACCTCAAATTTAGGTCGGATTTCAAAATAAATCACATAACCGGGCTCGGGGGTAAATGGGTAATCGAATTTTGGTCTGAACCTCAAGTTTTGACTAAGCGAGCGTGGGGTTGACTTTTGTTGAATTTTTCAAAATGATCAAAATTGAACCTCTTTCATTAATGGTAGTTTCTAAAGCTTATTTTGAATCGTTTGATCGATAATTTGCTAGATTTGGTTGGTTTGGAGGCTAGTTTTAGAGGAAAAGCCACGGTTAAGCATTGATTTGGTTGCGGAGTAAGGTAAGTGTCGTGGTTAACCTTGACTTGAAGGATTAGGACTTGTCGGTCTATTTGCTACGTGTATTATGTGTGGGAATGATGTATATGTGAGTTGACGAGTACATATGCGTTGTTATTTGGTTAAAGCATGCGGTTTGGAATTGTTTATTTGTTCTACATTTTTTCATTGACTATGTTCTCCATGGTTAGGTTAGATTATTACTTTTTAATTATTCGCCTCATATTTATTGTTATTTTTGAAGATGTATGGAATTTTGAAAGTCGAGTTTGTTATCATGGCACTATAATTGAAGTGAAATTGCTTCCCGGCTTGCATTTGTTGTTCAAATTTGTATTGTTGCTTGGTGAGGATTAGTATAAAGCACGAAGGGAGTTACCGTGCCTTATTTGTATTCATTATCTTATATTAAGAGGTTGTGAAGATTAAATCACGAAGGGTGATGTCGTGCTAGAGTGTAAAAGCACAAAGGGTGATTCCATGTCATTTTATTTATGATATTACATGGTGAGGACGAGAGTAAAAGCACGAAGGGTGATGCCGGACCATTATTATTTTATTGCCTTATTTGGTTCCTAGATAGGTGATTTACTTGGTTGCAGTATTGATTATTTCGGAAAGATGTTATTTGGTGATTTCGTACTTGTTGTTCTTATTATATCCCCACTTTCGCATGTCCCCTCCCAGATAATGTTTTAATTGCCCTACTTGTTAGTTTTATTGTTATATATATATATATATATATATATATATATATATATATATATATATGTGTGTGTGTGTGTGTGTGTGTGTGTGTGTGTGTGCGCGCGCGATAGGTATCTTGTCATAGCCTCGTCACTACCTCGTCGAGGTTAGGTTCGACACTTACGGAGTACAATGGACTGGTTGTACTCATGCTACACTTCTGCACTTCTGGTGTGGTGCTGATGCCAGTGGTGTCTAGGGATTTTCTGCTCGGATTCAGCCACAGTGGGAGACATGAGGTATAGTTGCACGATGTCCGCATCCCTGAAGTCCCCTTCTTTATCTATCCTACTGTTTATCTAGTTTCAAATAGTTGTACTTTATTTCAGACCATGTATGTAGTATTCTAGTCGGTCATGTACTTATGACTCCGAATTTCTAGGAGTAGTTAGCATCACGTTACATTCATTCACACAGTGTTAAATTCTAGCTTTATTTCTCGTTAAATGTCATTAATTCGTATAAATTGTTAAAACTTGGTTAATTACTTTATTAATGTCGACTTACCTAGCAAGTAGATGTTAGGCGCCATCACGATCACGAGGTTAAGAATTTCGGGTCGTGACAAGTTGGTATTAGAGCACTAGATTGCTTAGGTCTCACGAGTCATGAGCAAGCTTAGTAGGGTATAGAGGATCGATGCAGAGACGTATGTACGTATCTTTTAGAGGATGTGGAGCATTAGGAAAATTTCACTTCTTTCTTTCCCTATCGTGCAATTTTATTATATCATTGATGTTTGAATTATTCCATTCTTGTTCTCTCGTAGATGGTGAGAACACGCATAGCATCTACAGTTGAGCAGGAGCCGGAGCCCCGTGTTGCAGCCACTACCAGGGGGTAGATGCCGGGGCTGAGGTCGAGCTAGAGGCTGAGGCTGAGGCAGAGCTCAGCCTAGAGCGCATGCAGCAGCACCCACTATGGAGCTTCAGATTGATCATGAGGAGGAGATCCCAGCTCAGACCGCACCAGTCGGACCGCTCAGGCCCCAGAGGGATTTATAGCCACTCCCATGCTTCAGGATGCTCTAGTCTGCTTGGTGGGCCTTATGGAGAGTGTGGCCCAGACCGGTGCATTTCCGGTGGCACCTGTTGTCTCTCAGGATGGGGGAGGAGCACAAACTCCCACTACTCACACTCTGGAGCAGATGGCTCCTATATATCAGACTCCAGCAGTTCCACTAGTTGGGTAGTTTAGCCTATTATTGCTACACAGACTAGGGAGAGGCCTATGATATATTATGAGGGATTGGTGAGGTTGGATAAGTTCACAAAGCTCTACCCTATTCACTTTAGTGATGCACCTTCTGAGGACCCACATGATTATTTGGACCGTTGCTATGAGGTATTTCTTAATATAGGCATTGTTGAGTCCAATGGAGTAGACTTTACAGTGTTTTAGATGACCGGATCTGCCAAGAGGTTATGGCAGGATTATGAGCAGGATGGATCAGCAGGTTCTCCACCCCTCACTTGGGATCAGTTTTCGCAGCTTTTTCTGGAGAAATTTATTCCTTTCACTTTGAGAGAGGAGTACCGTAGAGAGTTCGAGTGCCTTCAATGGGGTAGCATGAGTGTTACCCAGTACGAGACCCCATTTGTTGACCTAGCTCGCCATACAGTTATCTTACTCCCTACTGAGAGGGAGAGAGTGAGGAGGTTCATTGATGGACTTACTTTTAGTATTAGGCTACAGATGGACAAGGAGACCGGAGATGATATTTCTTTCCAGAGGGCCGTAGATATTGCTAGACGGATTGAGATAGTTAGTGGTCAAGATAGGGGAGGTATCTGAGAAGCGGTCTCATCATTTTAGTGGTTTTAGTGGTGCCTCATCTAGAGGCGGGGGTTCATTTGGTAAAGGATATCTTCCCAGGCCGATTCGGTCAGTGCTTCAGGCATCCCACAATGCTTCGGGTAGTCGTGGTTCTTATGGGTCTCATCCTGAGCAGCTAGCCTACAACGCACCTTCAACTCCTATTAGTGCCCCTTAAATCTAAAGTTATCGGGTTGGTTATCCAGGTCGACAGGGTCAGTTCCATAGTCAGTAGTCACAGCACCCGAGGACTTGTTATAGATCCTAGGTACATTGTGAGATTTGCCCTAGGTCATAGGGCGGCATGCCACAACTATATTTTCATGCCATGGTTCCGGCACCGGTTGCTCCACCGCTTGCTCAGCTAGCTAAAGGCGGGGGTCTTGCTGCTAGAGGTGGAGGTCAGTCCATTATAGATGGAGGTCAGCGAGCTAGAGATCGTCCGAGCGGCGGAGGTCAGAGTGGTGGGGCCTAGCCCCATTTTTATTCATTTCTAGCTAGACCTGAGGCAGAGTCATCTGACACCATCATCACAAGTATTATTCCAGTTTTCCATCGAGATGTTTCAGTTCTATTTGATCCGGGCTCTACTTATTCATATGTGTCTTCCCTATTTTGCTTCATATCTGGTTATTCCTCGTGATTCTTTGAGTGCTCATGTCAATGTGTCCACGCCTGTGGGAGATTGTATTGTAGTAAATCATGTCTATCACTTATGTGTGGTTTCTATCGGGAGCCTTGAGACTAGTGTAGATCTTCTACTTCTTGATATGGTGGAGTTTGATGTTATTTTGGGCATGGATTGGCTGTCACCCTATCACGCTATTTTGGGTTGTCACGCCAAGATGATGACTTTAGCCATGTCATAGTTGCCTCGATTAGAGTGGAGAGGGACTCTTGAAAATTCTACTAGCAGGTTTATTTCTTATACGAAGACTCGACATATGGTCGAGAAGGGAAGTTTAGCATATTTGGCCTATATCCATGATCCTAGCGCGAAGGTTCCTTCCATGGATTCAATACCAGTTGTGCGCGAGTTTCCAGAGGTGTTTCCTGCAGATCTACCAAGGATGCCACCCAACAGAGATATCGACTTCTGTATTGAATAGGCTCTGGGCACTCAGCCCATTTCTATTCCACCATACTGTATGGCCCTAACTGAGTTGAAGTAACTGAAGGAGCAGTTGCATGATTTGATTGATAAGGGATTCATTAGACTTAGTGTCTCACTCTGAGGTGCACCAATATTTTTTGTGAAGAAGAATAATGGTTCGATGAGGATGTGTATAGATTATCAAGAGTTGAAAAAAGTCACTAACAAGAACAGATATCCTTTGTCGAGGATTGATGACTTATTTGATCAGCTTCAGGGTGCCAAAGTGTTTTTGATGATTGATTTGAGATCTGGCTACCACCAATTGAAGATTAGGGCATCGGATGTCCCTAAGACAGGTTTTCGGACTCGATATGTGCATTATAAGTTTCTAGTGATATTATTTGGCTTGACAAATGCCTAGTAGCATTTATGGATTTGATGAACTAGGTATCCAAGCCATATTTGGATTCTTTTATGATCGTCTTCATTGATTATATTTTGGTTTAATCCCGCAGTCGAGAGAAGCTTGAGCAGCATCTTCAGGTTGTATTTCAGACCTTGAAAGATAGTCAGTTATATGCCATGTCTTCAAAGAGTGAGTTTTGGTTGGATTCGGTTACCTTTTTGGGGCATGTTGTATCTTCAGAGGGCATTAAAGTGGATCCTAAGAAGATTGAAGCAGTTCAAAACTGGCCTAGACCTACTTCAGCTATAGAGATTCAGAGCTTCTTGGGTTTAGCAGGTTATTATTGCCAGTTAGTGGAGGGGTTTCCATCTATCGCAACTCCATTGACTAGATTGACCCAGAAGGGTGCCCCATTCAGGTGGTCTGATCAGTGTGAATTGAGCTTTTAGAAGCTCAAGATTGCCTTGATTACAGCTCCATTATTGGTCTTGCCTATGGGTTTGGGGTCTTACACTGTGTATTTTGATGCATCACGTATTGGGCTTGGCTCGGTATTGATGCAAGATGGTAGGGTGATTGCCTACGTGTCTCGGCAGCTGAAGGTTCATCAGAAGAACTAATGTTCATGACTTAGAGTTGGCAGTTATTGTTCATGTATTGAAGATTTGGAGGCATTAACTCTACGTCGTGTTGTATGAGGTATTCACAGATCACTGGAGTCTACAACACTTGTTTAAGAAAAAAGATCTAAATTTGAGGTAGCGAAGGTGGTTAGAGATGTTAAAGGACTATGATATCACCATTTTGTATCATCCCGGGAAGGCAAATGTTATGGTCGATGCCTTGAGTAGAAAGGCTGTGAGTATAGGTAGCCTTGCATATATTCAAGTTGGTAAGAGACCGCTAGGATCAGATGTTCAGGCCTTGGCCAATCAATTTTTGAGGTTAGATATTTTGGAGCCTAGTCGGGTTCTTGCTTGCATGGTTTCTGGGTCTTCTTTGTATGAGAGCATCAGAGAGCATCAGTATGATGACCCCTATTTGGTTGTCCTTAAGGACACGGTGCAGCACGGTGATGCCAAGGAGGTTTCTATTGGATATGATGGGGTGTTGCATATGCAGGGTCGGATTTGTGTGCCCAATGTGGATGGACTGCGTGAGTTGATTCTTAAGGAGGCCCACATTTCGCGGTATTACATTCATTCGGGTGCCATCAAGATGTATCAGGATTTGAGGCAGCATTATTGGTGGACAAGAACAAAGAAAGATATAGTAGAGTATGTGGATCGATTTTTGAAATACAGTAGGTGAAGTACGAGCATCAGAGTCCTGGCGGTTTACTTCAGAGACTTCAGATCGCTAAGTGAAAGTAAGAGCATATTACCATGGATTTCGTTATTAGATCCCACGGACATTGAAGAAATTTGACGCAGTATGGATCATTGTGAATAGGTTGACCAAGTTGGCACATTTCAGTCCGATAGCGGCTACCTATTCTTCAGAGCAGCTGACTCAGATCTATATCGGTGTATATTTCCTTCGATCGAGGCACATAGTTGACATTATATTTTTGGAGAGCTTTGCAACGGGAATTAGGTATGCGGGTTGAGTTGAGTACAACATCTCAACCTAGACAAACGGGCAGTCCGAGAGCACTATTCAGATAATGGAGGACATGCTACGCACCTGTGTTATGGACTTCGGGGGTTCTTGGGATTAGTTCTTACCGCTTGCAGAGTTTGCCTACAACAACAGCTACCAATTGAGTATTTAGATGGCTCCTTATGAGGCCTTATATGGGAGGTGGTGTCGTTCTCCAGTTGGTTGGTTTGAGCCGGGAGAGGCTAGGTTGTTGGGCACTGATTTGGTTCGGGATGCCTTGCAAAAAGTTAAGTTGATTCAGGATCGGCTTCGACAACCCAGTCTAGGAAGAAGTGTTCACTGATCGGAGGGCTCAAGATGTAGCATTCATGGTGGAAGAGAGGGCTTTGCTGCGGGTTTCACCCATGAAGGGTGTGATGAAGTTCGAGAAGAAGGGCAAGTTGAGCCCTAGGTATATCGGTCCCTTTGAGATTCTTGAGAAAGTTGGTGAGGTGGCCTATAGACTTGCATTGCCACCTAGCTTATCAGCAGTTCACTTGGTGTTCCATGTTTTCATGCTCCGAAAGCATCTTGGCGATCCGTCCCATGTATTAGATTTCAGCTCAGTTTAATTGGATCAAGATTTGACTTATGAGGAGGAGTCGGTGGCTATTCTAGCCCGGCAGGTCCGGAAGTTGAGGTCTAAAAGTTATCCTTTTGTTTGAGTGCAGTGGAGATATCATCCGATCAAGGTATATACGTGGGAGTCCGAGTCTTATATGCGGAGTAGATACCCATACCTTTGCACCAGTCCAGGCACTTTTCTATGTCCGTTCGAGGATGAACGTTTCTTTTAGAGGTGGAGAATGTGATGACCCGATAGGTTATTTTGAGTACTAGCCTTTATTTTCATGTTTTGAGACATCTATTATCTCCACTTAACATTTCTTGATTTACGTGCACACTTTTTGTCTTTTTCAAAAAGATTTTATGTAAAAATTTGAAGAAAGCATGATTTTTTGCTTTAAAAACAACTTGAGTTGACTATGGTCAACATTTTGTGTAAACGATCGCGGATCGATATTTTGACGATCCCGGTGGGTCTGTATCGTGATTTTGGACTTGGACATATGCCCGCAATTGAATTCGGAAGTCCCTAACTTGATTTGACTTGTTTTGTCGAAAGTTAGTAATTTGAAGGTTTGGAATTTCCTAGGTTTGACCATAGGTTGACTTCTTGGCTATCGGGTTCAGATTTTAATTTTAGGACTTGGTATAGGTCCGTTCTGCTATTTGAAACTTGTCTGCAAAATTGGTGCAATTCGGAGTTAATTTGATATGATTCAGATGTTTAGTTGTGATTCTAGTCGTTCTTGAGTTTCCCTTTGAAATTTCATTTGTTTTGAGGGTTGATTTGTAGTTTTAAATGTTAGTTTGATGATTTTATTGCGCGACCAAGTTTGTATGATGTTATTACACTTGTGTGCATGTTTGGTTTGGAGCCCGAGGGGCTCAGGTGAGTTTCTGACGCGTTTTGGATGAGTTTGCATGGTCTAAAGTCTACTGATTTCTGGTGTTCAGTTGCAGATCTAGCATTTGTGCGGTCTGGCTCGCAATTGTGACCCTCTCTTTTGTGGACAAAAGTTCGTATTTGTGAGCGGGGCCTGGGTTTGGGAAACCTCGCTTTTGCGAGCATTTTGTCGCATTTGCAATGCCTGGCAAAAATAGAACATCTTCGTAACTGCGAAGAATTTGGCTGCAATGGCGAAGGTAGGATTTTCGCTTTTGCGGTTATTTTTATCGCATTTGCGACATCTGGTTTTCTGATGCACAATTCACATGTGCAACCTCTACATCGCATTTGCGATGGTCGCAATTGCGAATAAGGCATCGCAATTGCGACATCTGCAGCTGGGTAAAAGATGGGAATATCGTGACTAGCTCATTTTACACCATTTCTCAACTCTAAACACTCTAGATGTGATTTTTCAAGAGACCTTTCTTCCTAAAATCATTGGTAAGAAACTGTAATACACTTTTTTAAAAATTTTCCATTACTTTTCATAAGATTTTAACATTAAATTTAGGATTTTCATGGTAGAAATTAGGAATTTTGGTAGAAATTGGGAATCTTATAAAATTGAGGTTTAGACCTCAAATTGATGTCGAATTTCAAAACAAATCATATAACCTAACTTGGGGGTAAATGGGTAATCGGATTTTGGTCTGAACCTCGAGTTTTGACCAAGCAACCCCGGGGTTGAGTTTTGTTGACTTTTTTAAAAAATGATCAAAATTGAACCTATTTCATTAATGGGTAGTTTCTAAAGCTTATTTTGAATCGTTTAATTGATAATCTGCTAGATTTGGTTGGTTTGGAGGCTAATTCTAGGGGGAAAGCCACGGTTGAGCATTGATTTGGTTGCGGAGTAAAGTAAGTGTCGTGGTTAACTTTGACTTGAGGGATTAGGGCTTATTGGTCTATTTGCTACGTGTATTATGTGTGGGAATGACGTATATGTGAGGTGACGAGTACATATGCATTGTTATAGGGTTAAAGCATGCAGGTGGGAATTGTTTATTTGTTCTAAGTTATTTCATTGACTATGTTCTCCATGCTTAGGTTAGAATATTACTTTTTAATTATTCACCTCATATTTATTGTTATTTTTGAAGATGTTGGGAATTTTGAAAGTTGAGTTTGTTATCATGGCACTATAATTGAAGTGAGATTGCTTTCCTGCTTGCATTTGTTGTTTGGATTTGTATTGTTTCTTGGTGAGAAAGAGTGAAAAGCACGAAGGGTGTCGTTGTACCGTATTTGCATTCATTATCATATATTGAGAGTGTAACGATCCGATCGGTCGTTTTATGTAATTGCGCCCGGTTACCCCTTTTTTATGCTTCCCACATGTGTAATTATGGTTTTAAGACTTGCAGGGTTGGTTAGTTTCATTCCAGAAAGCTTTTTCGGGTTGATTCGGACCCTTGATTCTTGACTTAGAAGTTTGAATTAGAAAATATTGACCAAACTTTGACTTTTGCGAAAATGACCCTGAAACTGTGTTTTTATGGCTCCGATAGCTTCATATCGTGATTTCGGACTTAGGCATATGCCCGAAATTGATTTTTGGAAGTACGTAGGTTGGTTTATGTTGATTTGCCAAAATTTGGCAATTTGAAGTTGAAAAGTTTGACCGGAGGTTGACTTTTAGTGATCGAGCTTGGAATTTGATTTTGGGGCTTGGAATAAGTTTGTTATGGTATTTAAAACTTGTCTGATAAGTTTTGGGTCGTTGGAGTTGATTTAATAGAATTCAGATGTTTAGTTGTAATTCTAGAAATTCTTGAAAATTTCTTTGAAATTCATGCGTTTTAGAGTTCAATTCTTAGTTTTAGATATTATTTTTGTGTTTTGATCGCGCGAGCGAGTTTCTATGATTTCTTTAGACTTATGTGGATGAGGGCTTAGATGCG
Organism: Nicotiana tabacum; assembly: GCF_000715075.1. Classification (NCBI taxonomy): domain Eukaryota; kingdom Viridiplantae; phylum Streptophyta; class Magnoliopsida; order Solanales; family Solanaceae; genus Nicotiana; species Nicotiana tabacum. The sequence goes on from NC_134083.1 coordinate 90,784,563, forward strand.
TTTCGGACATGTTCTGGAGTGTTATGGTCTGAAATTGGCAAGTCTGTTGTCTGGTGCCCTCTGGTGTCACAATACGAACACCAGGATCGCATTTGCAACCATAGCAGGGAACCTTCAGGTATCGCAAATGTGATTCCTTGTTCACATTTGCAAAGAATTTTTGGGTTGGCTTAGGTTCGCATTTGCGACGGTCTTTGTCGCAATTGCGAGGACAGTAGGGTTCACAATTGGGAACCCATCTTCGTATTTGCGAAGACCTTCCCAGGACTTCAGTGCCGCAATTGCAAGGTTTTCTTCGCAATTGCGAACCTGTATCGCAATTGCGATAACTGCAGCTGAACATAAGGACTGAAAATCGGGATTTTATATCTCATTCTCTCATTTTTGAACCCTAGACTCGGTAGGAGGCGATTTGGAGAGGGGATTTTCACCTACAGACCTTGGGTAAGTGATTCTAATCCATTTCTAATCATATTCCATCAACATATCTTAGATTTTAACATCAAAATCATGTGAATCAAAGTAAAAAATTGATACTTTGTCAAGTTTTTGAAAAATAAGAAATTGAGTTTTGAGATTTGATTTGGACTCAGATTTTGAAACTAATCACATATATGAACTCATAGGGTCATGGGTAGTCGGAATCTACCATTGGACCCGGGTTTTGGCCGGGCGGGCCCCGTATTGACTTTTGTTGCCTTTTGGGAATAGTGTAAAGATCTAACTTTATCTATCGCAATTGAATTTCCTAGCATTGTTGGATGATATTAAGTCGATTGTGGTTAGATTTGAGCTATGTGGAGGAAAATTATAAAGGAAAAGCTATTTTTCGGGTGTTGAATTGACCTAGTTGAGGTAAGTGTCTTGCCTAACCTTGTGTGGGGGATTACCCCTTAGGATTGGTATTGATTGATTCAATTGTGCTACGTGAAATCCATGTACGCAAGGTGACGAGTGGGTACACGAGTTGTACATGGTATTTGACCGATTTAGGCTACTTAGACTATTTCCATGCTTTAATTGTAATGCCATATCATGTTCTAAATTCTCATAGTCAATTTATTCTTACTTGTGTTAGTCTATCCTCACATGTCTTAAACGATTACGTTATCACTTGTTTTATATTTTAATTGATGAATTGCTCTCATGCTTTAGTTGAACTTGTTGCATCTTTATTTGTTTCATGTTATCTCTTTCATGGTCGATTATCATTATTTGAAGTTATTATTCATGTTATCTCTTTCATTGTTGATTATCATTATTTGAAGTTATTATTCACGTTATCTCTTTTATCATTGATTATCATTATTTGAAGTTATTGTTCAAGTTATCTCTCTCATTGTTGATTATCATTATTTGGAGTTATTGTTCATGTTATCCCTTTCCTTATTGATTCCCATTATTTGAAGTCATCGGTACACGTTATCTATTCCATTGTGAGTTGTTCTTATTTAACATCGTGGTTATACATTATTTTTCATTGTTGAGTTATTGGTGTTGAAGTTATGAAGCCGTTATCACGTTGAGGTAAACTTGTTATTGTTGAAGCATCTTCTTGATGAATATTTTACTTTCATTGTTATTGTTTCTATTCTTGTGCGCGTTGTGATGGAGCCGTGGGCTATTGTTGTGGAAACATTGATATTGTTGATTGTTGGCAAGTTGTGATATATTGGCACTTATGGTGCGAGTTGTTATTGTGATGTGATATTGACGCGCATACGGCGGTGTAAGGCTTGGGGCTAATGTGCATGCAACGGTATAAGGTGGGACTTATATATGTGTTGCTTGTAGGGGAACTATGTGAAGCCACGCGGCGTCATAAGGTGGGCTAAAGTGCGTGTAACTATTTCAGGAAAATTGTTTTAAAAAAAATAAACTATTTCAAATGTAAGGCTCACGTGGCGGTATAAGGAAAGATTGTGATTGAGATTGTGAGTGTGTATACGAGGCGGTACCTCGGTTGTTATTCTTGATTTATATGAGGCGGTACTCGATGGTGATTCTTATTGTACACGAGGCGGTACCTCGTTGTGATTCTTGTTGTTTATCTCTTTTGTTTGCAAGCAATTTTGGTGGAAACGTTTCTATTGTTTTGTTCTTCCTCGTTTAGCAGTTGTTGCCCGTACATGATCATTTTGTCTCTCTCTTTAGCTGCTTCTTTTATGTTACTTTCATGTCTAATTTTCGGTATTAATTCATGTTATTATCTTGTTTCGTTTCGATTATTTCTTCGCTTTCCATTATTTATTTTTATTATATTTCCATACTGCTTATTTATATCCTAGTAGGTGTCTTGACCTGGACTCGTCTCTACTCTACCGAGATTAGTCTTGATACCTACTGTGTACCGCTGTGGTGTACTCATTGTAACAACCCGACTGGTCTTTTTTGCGATCTAACATGTCGTTCGACAGTTTGAGGCCTTGAGTAGCTTCACTTCAGGTATTATGACTTGTACGTGTGGTCGGAATTAAAATTCGGAAAGTTCAGAGTTGATTTATAAAGAAAATTCTAATTTAGGAAGTCTTAAGTTGGAAGAATTGGCTAAGGTTTGGCTTTGAGCAAAACAATCTCGGAATCAGGATTTGAAGGTTCTGATAGGTTCGTATGATAATTCCAGACTTAGGCGTATGTTCGGGTTGAGTATCGGATCACCCGGGAGCAATTCGATGCTTATTATGGAAAGTTGACATTTTTGAAAGTTTTAGAATTTCATAAGATTGGTTTGAAGTGGATTCTTATTTTATCGATGTCCGTTTGGAGTTTTGATCCTTGGAATAGGTTTGTATTGTGATTTGTGACTTGCACTCAAAGTTTGGCATCATTCCAGAATGTTTTGGTATGGTTCAGACGTGTTTGTCAAAGTTTGAAGGTTGGAAAGTTAAAAGAAAGGTTTTGGCCGTCGATTTGTAATTTTAACGTTGTTTGGCATGATTTGAGGCCTCGATTAAGTTTGCATTGCATTTTGGGACGTGTTGGTATATTTTGTTAAGGTCCCGAGGGCCTCGGGTGGATTTCAGATGGTTAACGGGTCGATTTTTGGACTAAGGAAACGCTGGAATTTCTCTGTTGCTAGTGCGATCACTTCTGCGGAAGCTTGATCGCAGAAGCGAGGGACTGATTACAGAAGCGGCCGGATTGGGACTAGGTAGAGGTCATAGGTGCGAAGCATTTTCCGCACCTACGAGATAGCAGAAGCGGAGGAAAACACACAGAAGCGGAAGCTGGGTTGATGGAGAAGACCGCAAAAGTGGCAGTTTTTGCGCAGGAGCGCATGCGCAGAGGCGCATTCCAGCCCGCAGAATCAGAAATGGCACGGGTGAGGGTGTTCGCAGAAGAGAGTTTTGACTAAAAGCGAGGCAGCTGATGCAGCAATTCTGTTTGCATAAGCGAAAACTGGATAGAACATAAGGGATCGAACTTGGTCATTTCATCATTTTCATTTGGGATTTTTGGAGGTCAGTTCTTGGGCAATTTTGAGGAGTTTTCATCATGTAAAACAAGGTAAGTAATTTCTCACTTGTTGTGAGCTAAATCTAAGGTTTATATGTGGATTTAAGGAGGAAAAGCTAGGAAGAATTGTGGGATTTTGGTAGAAAACCTAAAATTTGATAATTTTGGATTTTGACCACGATTTTTGAAATAGAATTTGGAATAAATTATATATTTGAGTTCGTAATGTTATGGGTAATGTTTATCTTTGAAATTTTCAGAATCCGGGTACGCGGGCCCGAGAATTGATTTTATAGACTTTTCGAGCGGAGTTGGGAATTATTATGAATTGAATTATTATGAGTATTAGAGTATATATTTATTGATTTGCACATTGTTTGACTAGTTTTGGATCGACGGGCATCGGTTTGAGGTGTTAGAGAGGCTTTGGGACTGGTTATGGAACTTCGGAGCGAGGTAAGTCTCCTGTCTAACTCTATGAGGGGGAAACTACCCCTAGTGATGTATTTGATATGTGCTACTTGTTGCTGGGGCTACATATGCACGAAGTGACGAGAGTCCATACGTAGCTAGATTCATGTTATGTCCGAGTAGACTTAGGTTTCCGCCATGCTATAACTGTACTATTTGAGTTGTCTCTTGCCTATTAAATTTCCTTTATTTTATGTTGTGACCTGATAGTAGACTTGTGTAGAGTGATAGACTTGCTATTGTAGAGACTCAACAGGCTTCATGATTAGCCGCGAAATAATTGTACTTCTTTTACGAATTTCTCCCGCGTTATGCGTTCTCATCGAAAGGTTTCCCTTAAAATTTATAACTCACACGTTTACTCGTGAGTGGGGTCAAGGACCCGTCAAAGCTTCTTATTCTAATGGGATCAGGCCATTTACCTCGGCAGTATAATAGATACATCTATGATTCGTGTCGTTCGACCCTTGGCAGTGCGCACATTATGATGGGATCAGGTCATTCGCGATTATGTATCACACTCTCATGGGAGCGGGTCGTTCACCTCGGCAATACAATAGATATATCTATGGTTCGGAGATATTATGATGTATCGATTTGTATGCCTCGACATTTCTATAAAATACTCTTATTAAATCATGCGTAATAATTGGCAAGAAGCCAGTATATATCTATGAGTTTTTCCTGATTTGAATTGTGACGACCTATCTGGTGAGGTCCATTATATATATACTCCGAATGAGGAAGTAGCTATTAGCTGAGAGCTTGAGTTATTGCTGATAGGAGACTGTACCACGTATTTACACTTGTTATTTTGTTTATTTACTCTGACTCACATCTGTTCACTTCTATTGTATCTGTCTTATTGGACCACTAGTAAGTGTCGATATCAACCCCTCATCACTACTTCTCTGGGGTTAGGCTAGATACTTACTGGGTACGCGTTGATTTACGTACTCATGCTACACTTGATGCATTTATTATTCAGGTACATATATGATTGGTGGTCTTTTGGGCACAATGGCGCGGCTATTGTGGGGACTTTACTGTGAGCTACATTCCGTGTTACGATCCGTAGCCTGCAGAGTCTCCATAAGAGTTATTTATATTCTCCTGTCTAATTTGTATTCTAGACAGATGTTGTATTTTATTATATTTCCTAGTTGATGCTCATGCACTTGTGACACCGGGTTTTGGGGTTCCTATGAGTTGTTCGTTATTGTAGTTGTGAAAATATTATCATTTACCCTGTGAATTTTATTTCGTACGATTTAACTAAGGAAAATTATGATTTCAAAATACTACAATGAGTAATTAAGTTTATCAATCACTGTTGGCTTGAATGACGGCGGTGTTAGGCACCATCACGACCTTTAGTGGATTTTGGGTCGTGACAGGTTGGTATCAGAACATTAGGTTCACTTGGGTCTCACGGGTCATGAACAAGTCTAGTAGAGTCTTGCGAATCGGTACAGAGACATCTGTACTTATCTTCGAGAGGTTGTATGGCTATTAGGAGCACTTCCCTTCTTGACTTTCTCATCGTGCGGTTTGATTCCATTGAGGCTTGTGCTTTTATTTCCTTCCTACTCAATCTTATGCGACGTGAAGCGCTTGTTATCAATTGGCCGTCAAGTGGTTGTATTGGTACTGCAGACGTGGTGCAGGATACTTTTCCCTGCGTGTTCGGGCAGGCTATTATCATCACCCTGTGGAAGGGTGTTCTGTCGTTTCAGTTCAGTACTTATACTTCCTATGGTTTTGAGGCTATGCACGGACTTCTATGATGTTCAAGTGTTGTTATCGCATAGTGTTGGTGTAATTATAGGGTGATTGCCTATGTGTCGAGATAGTGAATGACTTGAAAGGAGGATTTTTCAGTGCATGATATAGAGGTTCGGCATTTAATTCCAGCGGAGGAAAGGAAATTGGACTATAGATGTTCAGGCTTTGGTTGATGGAGTAACGAGACTTGATTTTTTCAAGTGCGGTAGAATTCTCATTTGTGATGTGGTGTCATTATCCTTGTTGAACGCATTAAGGTTCACCGGTGTTATGGTCTTCTTGATTTTCCTTCGGGGCAGGGTGTTGTGAAATGGTGCCTAAGAAGCGGTTGTCAAAGATGGCGGTATGTAGCGATTTCAGAATCGAATTGGTGTTTCTAGTGTTGATGGCTCAAGAAAGATGATTTGTGATGAGGCTTAGAGTTGGTAGCAATTTATTAGTTCGGGTTCTACAAAGATGGATTTCGATTTGAGGCGGTATTGAGGTAGTGAAGGACAAGGACATGGTGGGAGTTGTCTCGTGGTGATTGAATTACTAGAAGGTCAAGTACGCATAGCAGAGGTCGAAAAGTTGCTTAAGGAGATGGGTTAACCGAAGTGGGAGTGCCAGAGTTGCATATAGATTTTGTGGTAGGATAGCCACGTGCCTTGAGAAAGTTTAGGGTGATTTGGGGAATCATTATGGAAGGTGATTTAGTCTACGAATTTTATTTGGGATGGTGGCTACTATACCGAGGGAGATGGAATATGGCAAAGAGGAGTTTGCTTGAAATGAAGAGGGGTGTGAAGACTTGATTATCGTTATTGGATGCAACACGACTCCGAGTTTGGAATATATTGTCAGATTTTCAGTTGATGTCGATAGGGAGTGAACAGACTTCTATAGTTGGTGGACAAGCATGGGATCGGGAGGGTTTACTGAACTCGTGGTAGTTGTACCCGGTGCAGCATCATTGGAAGATGTCGGCATGGAATACCACAGGTGGGTTATCTCCTACGAACAGGTTAGCAGTTGCGTGATTTTGATGAAGTTTCTACGAAGAGTTCTACTTACTACCCAACAGAAGGTCGAGTATGCGATCGTGGCCAATAATTCGGAATGTTTCATGAAAATCTTAACAAAATACTTCGAGAAATTTGGCGAGTTAATGGTACGGGATCATGGTAATATAGAAGGATGAATCGTTGTGCGCTCTACATTATGTGATGGTAGCTTAGAGCTATGTGGGGGAGCCCACCGTCTACGATTGGATTGCGTGGTTGTTTTCTTGTGCAGTTTTTGGTTATCGGTGCATTTATGGGTCATTTATGATCAAGAAAGGAAAACATCGGGGGTAATTCGAGTAAGAAATTGATAAATGTGCCCTATATTCTGCCTTATCGATTCATGTGCAGGGTTTGGGAAGACTCAGAGTTTATGCTTCTTGTGGATGTGATGTACAAGGAAAAGAATTCAGCCGGTTGCTTCTTTGAGAGGGTGTTCATAACATAACACGGACTTACTCGAGGTCTCAAATCACACATAACAACATCGAAATGACGAATCGCACCTCAAATCAAAATTTAATGAACTTTGAACTTTCAACTTCCAAAAATCGTGCCGAAATATATCAAATCAACCTGAAATAAACTCAACTTTTGTACACAAGTCTCAAATAACATAACGAAGCTATTCCGATTCCCGGAACAACAATCCGAATGTGATATCATCAAAGTTAACTTCCGGTCAAACTCATGAACTTTCCAATTCTTCGAATTTCCAACTTTCGCCAATTAGCGCTGAATCCTTCTAGAAATATCCAATTTCAAATCCAGGTCCAAAATCACCATCCGGACCTAACGGAACTATCAAAACTCTGTTCCGGGGTCAAATTCACAAAAGTCAAATATGGTCAACTCTTCCAACTTAAAGCTTCAACAATGAAATTCATCCTTCCAAATCGATTCTGAATAACCTGAAAACCAAAACCAATGATTCACATAAGTCATGATACATCATATAGAGCTACTGATGTCCTCAAACTACCGAGCGAAGTACAAATATTCAAAACGAATGGTCGAGTCGTTACATAAGGGGATTTGGGAGGAGGATGTTAGGGTTTGGTGTGAGAGTAGGGAGATGAGAGTATGTAAAGGTGACTGGGCAGGAAGAACGGTCTTTAGGGTTTGGGGTGAAGGATATAAGGAGAAAAGGGGAAGTGTTGTGAGCCGTTGATCACTTTTGATCAACGGCTGAGATTTAGATGACATGGGTCGGGTGTAACGGGTCGTGGTATTGGGCTAGGGGTTATTGTGCTGGAGTTTAGGGTGTGGAATGGTGAAGTGGGTTCGAAATTCGGCCTGTTTTGGGCCAGATTTTAAATACAAGAAATTATGGGGAAAATAATTTAATAAAATAGCTAAATAAATATAAAAAATACTATTTATGAAACATAATATTTTAAAATAATAGTTGAAGATTAAAAAATTATAAAAAATTACTTTGACCCTGAATAAAATGATAAATGCAATTAATTGTAAAGTATAGGCTATTATTGCAAAAAACAAATGCGTAAATAGTTCAAAAATGCAGATGTAATTATATAAAATGAAGTAAAATATTATAAAACATATATGTAGGTGTAATGTCACGACCCAAAATCCAACTAGTCGTGATGGCACCTAATCCAACCTGTTAGGTAAGCCAGTTAACCACTAACCAATTCCAATAATAATTTATAAAGCAATTAAGTAAAAAAATATCTGAATCTGATACATTCCCCAAGAACTGGTAGTACAAATCATGAGCTTCTAAGAATAGAGTTTACAAAGCGGAAATAAAATAAATACATCGTCTATTTGAAAAAGTACATAAACAAAGTTTTATAGATCTAAGGCTACCACGAACAAGAGGCCGCTACAACCGGGATGCAGGTACATTTTCAAATCCAGCTATCATCGAACACAGCAACATCAGCAGCCAGTATCTGCACGCAAGGTGCGTAAGTGTAGTATGAGTACAACCGACCTCATGTACTCAATAAGTAACAAACCTAACCTTAGGTTGGAAGTAGTGTCGAGCTAACAAAAAGGTCGGGTCAAACACCAATATTTCACAACAGTTCATAACAGCATAGTACAAGTAACAAAAGAAGTAACTCAAAATAAAAAGCTCAGTCTGTTCACAGTTCCATAAAAATAGGCATTTCTTTTCAAGTACCTTAGTGAAAATCCAAATCTTTTACCGAAAAAGCCAAAATACGAGTAAGTTTGAAAATTGTGATTTTTCCCAAAACTCCTTTCAACAAATAGTAAGATATCTCATTTTCAGATAGCATGAGGAAAGTACTTCTCTATGCCTACATGTCAAGATACAGGTAAAATCATAATGTTCCCAAAACTGGGTAGCAGAAGGAAATGCACCTCTATGCATGTATCTCAAGTACGCATGTCAAATGCAATGCATCTCAATGATGAGCTCGTGTACTCACAATCTCAGAGTAATAAATTTCACTGTCTCGCATTCTCTCTCACTATGCTCAGCACACTCAATCACTCAGCGTTGTACAATACCTGGTGTGGCATGCAACCCGATCCGTATTTATTGTCGATTGCTCTCACTGGGGGTGTGCAGACTCCGGAGGGGCTCCTTCAGCCCAAGCGCTATATCGCTATGGTGTGCAGCCCAATCCCATAATATATAAATAGCCATAAGGCTTGTTGCGGCATGCAACCCGATCCCATAAATGTAATCAATATATCGCTGCAGCGTGCAGCCCGATCCCATAAAATATAATCAATATAACATGCTGCGGCGTGCAGCCCGATCCCAAAATATCACTCTCACTCAGGCCCTCGACCTCACTCGGTCATTAATCTCTCCAGTCTCACTCATGGACTCACAATGTCATGAAACTTAGCCCGAAAACAATGATATGATGTATCAATAAATAACAACAGAGACTGAGATATGATATGCATGTGAATGCGTATGACTGAGTATGTAATGCAATGAAAGCAGATTACTCAACAACGGAAATAACCTCAATGGGTCCCAACAGGATAAGCATGTAGCCCAGACATGGTTTCTAACATGAATCACAACTCAATAGCTCTAGTACGTAAATTTCATGGTTACAGATATGATCAGGTAGCTACACAGTACCACAGAAATAATGGAATAATAACTTACACGATGCACGCCCACACACCCGTCACCTAGCATGTGCGTTACCTCAATACTAATCACATAACATGTATTTCGGGTTTTCATACCCTTATCTCCAAGATTAGAAGAGTTACTTACCTCGAACAAGCCAATTCTAACACCGAGCAAGCCAAGCGATGCTCCAAAATGCCATCCCGCACGTTCTGACCTCCGAACGGCTTGAAACTAACCAAAAACAACTCAAATACATCAAACAATGCTAAAGGAACCAATCCCGATAGAAAAAGATCAAATCTTGAATAAAAAACCCAAAATCGGCCAAAATCCCAACCCGGGCCCATACCTCGGAACCCGACAAAATTTACAAAATTCAACAACCCATTCAATTACGAGTCCAACCATACTAGTTTCACTCAAATCCGACTCTAATTCGTTGTTCAAAACTCAAACATTCATATTATGAAACTTTAGGCCAAAACCCCCAATTTCCTCTTTAAAATTCATTAACCAAAAGCTAAAATCGAAAATAGATTCACGGAATATAACCAAAGCCTAGTAGAGAACACTTACCCCAATCCTTGTGATGAAAATTAATCCAAGGATCACCTCAATCCGAGTCCCTCATCTCAAAATATGGAGAAAGACCAAAACTATCGATTCTATAGCCTCTGCCTAGCACTTTCCGCATTTGCGGACAAATAGTCGCATCTGCGGTAACTATTTCGCTTCTACGACCACAACTAACCAGCTGGCCCCTCACCTACGGAACAATTTCCTCTTTTGCGCACTCGCAGGTGCGACTCCTCCTCCGCATCTGCGAGGACCTCCAGCCAAGCCTACTACGCTTCTGCGGCCAATTGTCTGCATCTACAGACTCGTATCTGCGCCCATTCTTCCACAGATGTGGAAACACCAGAACCAGAAATCTTCAGCAATGCAACATGGAATGAAAATGATCTGAACCCCGTCTGAAGCTCACCCGAGCCCCTCGGGACCCTGTCCGAATATACCAACAAGTTCCATAACACAGTACAGACCTACTCGAGACCTCAAAACACACATAACAACATTAAAACGACGAATCACACCTCAAATCGAAATCTATGAACTTTGAGCTTTTAAATTCTATAACTCGTGCCGAAACATAGCAAACCAATTTGGAATGACTTCAAATTTTTCACACAAGTTATAAATGACATAACGGAGTTATTCCAATTTCCAGAATCGAATTCCGACCCCGATATCAAAAATTCTACTTTCGTCATTTCAAGCCTAATTCCACTACGGACCTCCAAATAATTTTTCGGACACGCTCCTAAGTCCAAAATCACCATACAGAGCTATTAGAATCATCATAATTCAAATCTGAGGTCGTTTACACATAAGTTAACATCCGGTCAATTTTTCCAACTTAAGTTTTAAATTATGAGACCCAGTGTCTCATTTCTCTCCGAAATCCTTCCAGACCCGAACCAATTACCCCGGCAAGTCACACAACCACTATAAAGCATAAAGTGAGCAGTAAATGGGAGAACAGAGCTACAATACTCAAAATGACTTGTCGGGTCGTTACATCCTCCCTCACTTAAACATACGCTCGTCCTCGAACGTACCAAGAGTTGTTTCCAAGCCACCAAATCACTATTCCATCTTACCACGCACGTACCCGGGGGTGATCTCATGTCACCCTATCCCATATAGGTCTGATAACACCACATAACTGAAATTTCTTAGTTCAACCTAGCCCACAAGCCTTAGAACCCAATTTCCAACATCCGAAATTCTTATAAGATCTGAATCCCGCAATCTACACACTGCATAAATCTGAACAAGCTGTACCAAAAGCCGTAACCATAACTCAAATACTCAAAACTCAAATATCACATAGCTCAAATGCTCGAAGCAATGATTTCTAATCACAGTAGCTGCTCAAAACAACCCAATGCCGGTAATAAACCTAATGTCAAACAATACTCTATTCTAAAACCTTTGTACACTACTGATGACGAAAGAAATACACAGAAACTCGTAACCATTCATCAGATCCACCAGTCGTGGAGCTCCCTCTCCTTCGACAAGAACAATAGCAAATTTCTAAGCTGACTTTCAATATTATCCTCCCAGATATACCACAATCAAATCTGATAGCACCCATCCTAGATCCGACGACTTCAACTTATCAAATTCCAGCTACTCTACTGACATGCCACACCAACAATATCTAAAGCCACAACCCGTGCATTCCGTGCACCAATAAGTAACATTCAAATTGTACTCAATCATGAAAATGACTCAACAAGAGAATCATCCCGCAAGCTCGACGAGTACCACCCCAACGCAATGCTAAGAACCCATCACACACCGTAGAACCATAACACACGAATCTAACACAACACAAAGGATCATATCTCAACATAACTCTGCCGCAAATGCGCGACCCCGTCCAAACATTGATCCATATGAAATACCTCAGCCACCATGCTCAAAATCAATAACCACGCGCAAATTTCACTATAAGGCCCCAATAGAACTGCATCGTGGTGCATACAACCAACGAATCACAACCCCTCGTAGCATAGAAGAGTAACTCACCAAACATATCGGAACATGAATAAGCTCAACAACAACCGAATGTCACATCCCTCAACAATAGCAGTATGAAGCCAACTAACCCGACTCGGTGTAGAATACATATCCTAATTGGGCCTACCAATGGACCCTCAAATCAACTATGGGCACCCACACATGTATAAATAACCCTCCGAAAGCCTACAATGACTGAATCATAACACATACTATCGTCTAGCTAGCTTCGGCCATGACTTCACCGTCCACAACCATGAAAACAACCTGCTCTTGAGAACTTCCAGTCTCCAAATCCATAGAATACACGAATCACCATATTTGATCCCAACTCCACCGCCAGAATGTCCAACACAACTCTCACACACGATCATCCCAAGAGGAATACTCCTAAAATTCTTCCGTGCCACATAGAATATCAGCAGTCGATCAACCAGGAGAGTGCCGCAATACCAATGAAGTATCCATAAATCAAAACACATTTCCCTTTCTGAAATGTATACTCTCATCAGGCCATACCGATTAGTAATATCATTTACCGAGTCATCTGAAACCGTCCATGTTGCCTACGAATTTATGTCCTTCCCTTCAAAACTAAATTATGACCTTGCACATGCAAATCTCAATCCCACACAACACACCGCATCTATCATGCCGTCATATAAAAAATATGAGAACCTCATAATCATTCTGAGTCACAAGCAGAATACATACACGATCAGTCAGAAACCCTCCATTTGATCTCACCTAGGAGGAAATCCCAATACGCAACATGTTCCTCACGCCGGTAGTAAATATACTCCTCGAACCGTGGCAAAAACTATTGAGAACTCTTCGAAATCCATTTGCACACAACCAAACTATCAGAACCGAATCTCCCTAACTCAACCCAGTCATGCAGGTCACCAAACCCAAGAGCATTGCCACAAAACACCTGTGGAGGCTAGCCACATCTTAAGTACCCAAAGAACCGATTATATCCGTTATTGTGCTGATCCAACCTACTACCACACTATCCTATTTCTCCAAGTCCCTTCCAAATTTCCTTCAAGTTGATACTTCTCCTTGTTGGAACACCACGATCCTTAACCAAAATTCACCATACAAGAGCCCTTAGTATAAAACCATAACACCATAAGGCCCATAAGTCGCCGAATTCTTTTTTAAGTACCCCAAAAGCACCGCAACCGAGACATCCACTCTGAAAGACCTTATGTGAATTTAAAATTACTCATCTTCCCTTTTCTTATACTAAAATGTAAAATCCATAGTCATACAGAATTACCGCAAGTCTCGACACCATCCAATGTAACTCTCAGTTTCTAGCCATATACATATCTTGAAAATTCCCAATCGCTACATATAAATCTTGAATCCATTAGAACCATTCTCGAGAGTCATCCACTTTGCTCAAATCTAAATTGCACCGCCCTAAATGGGCTGAAAGACACATGCTCCACTAGCACAACAACACCCAAAGAAGTAACTCTGCATTAATACCACCGATCAAATTCATACTCTGTGTACACTACCTCCTTCGCGAATAACCACTCAATTATTTTATGATTCCTATGATTTTCATATACTCCTAAAGTGCCATAACCCGTATCCAGAAATTTCCTTACTCGAGTCATTCTCGACTCAACCTCTGCAAGTCATAACTAATCCACAAGTATGCCTCAAACCAAATTAAAATTTAACACATAACCATGAAATCAAATTGTTAATAGCAGGCTCCCCCACTTGGCTCAAATCCATAAATCAAAATACTCCATAATTCACAATACCCATACTTTGCTACTGCCATAATACTATAGTCTGAACAACAAAAACTTTTTTCAAGCTCATACAACGCTAACCATAAAAATACCTCAATCGCCCACTAAGCTCGCATTCATTCTCTTAACACTCCAGTTAACTTCTCTACGAGATTCAAATTCAAATCCCAACACATACGTCCCGTCGGAAGAAAAGAAACTCTCTACTCACATAATAAGGAATACACCTATTTAGATTACTCCGCAGGGGATAACCCACCTGCTTAACCTTAGATTAGTACCTTGTTATACCCTTTCGCAGTTACAATTACTTTGAAATCACTTAATCTTTCTGAGTCCAAACTCATTAACCAGACATGAGAATTTAATTTGTCCCAAAATTCAACAACGTGAAAGATCCTTCAAAACATTAATACTTGAGACAGTACATCACATCAAAACAAAAAATCAAGCACCCACTAGCCTATCATTTACATTTCAAAGAAATCCTTCTCGTCACATTCAAACAATTTGAACACATCTCGCAGTCACACCATACTTACCACCTAGTCATTTCACCGCTAATCGAGCCATAAATTCCACTCATAGGGACATTACCAAACATATGAGTCCAATTATACAAGTTACCACTGAAGCTACCGAGCTCAAGCTGCGGTCTAACCATGGCCTCAAGTCCCCTAGACTGGCCCATCACCAAAATACAGAATACACATCTCGAACCTCATTCATAGAATCACAAGCCGTCGGCGCACAACCGATATCGAGCGCTCATATGCGAATGTGTGGAAGGAATTCAAAGAGTTACGCTTCAAGCTGAATCAATGCCGCACGATAAGGAAATAAATATGGGAAGTATATCCTAAATGCCCTGTAGCCTCTCGAAGATAGGTAAGGACGTCATCATACCGATCCGCAAGACTCTAGTAGATATTTGCTCATGACTTGTAGAACCGATGAACCTAGAGCTCTGATACCACCCTGTCACGACCCAAAATCCAACTAATCGTGATGGAACTAAATCCAACCCGTTAGGTAAGCCAATTAACCACTAACCAATTTCAATAACAATTTATAAAGCGATTAAATAAAGAAATATCGGAATATGATACATTCCCCAAGAACTGGTAGTACAAATCATGAGCTTCTAAGAATAGAGTTTACAAAGAGGAAATGAAATAAATACATCGTTTGTTTGAAAAGTACATAATCAGAGTTTTATAGATCTAAGGCTACCACAAATAAGAGGGGACGCAGGTACATCTTCAAATCCAGCTCCCATCGAACACAACAACATCAACACCCAACATCTGCACGCAAGGTGCAGAAGTGTAGTATGAGTACAACCGACCCTATGTACTCAATAAGTAACAAACCTAACCTTAGGTTGAAAGTAGTTACGAGCTAAAAAAAAGGTCGGGTCAAACACCAATATTTCACAACAGTTCATAACAGCATAGTACAAGTAACAAAAGAAGTAACTCAAAATAAAAAGCTCAGTCTGTTCATAGTTCCATAAAAATAGGCATTTCTTTTCAATTACCTTAGTGAAAATCCAAATCTTTTACCGAAAAAGCCAAAATACGAGTAAGTTTGAAAACTGTGATTTTTCCCAAAACTCCTTTCAAAAAATAGTAAGATATCTCATTTTAAGATAGCATGAGAAAAGTACTTCTCTATGCTTACATGTCAAGATATAGGTAAAATCATAATGTTCCCAAAACTGGGTAGCAGAAGGAAATGCACCTCTATGCATGTATCTCAAGTACGCATGTCAAATGCAATGCATCTCGATGATGAGCTCATGTACTCACACTCTCAGAGTACTCAATCTCACTGTCTCGCATTCTCTCTCACTATGCTCAGCACACTCAATCACTCAGCGATGTACAATACCCGCTGTGGAGTGCAGCCCGATCCGTATTTATAGTCGACTGCGCTCACTGGGGGTGTGCAGACTTCGGAGGGGCTCCTTCAGCCCAAGCGCTATATCGTTGCGGCGTGCAGCCCGATCCCATAATATATAAATAGCCATAAGGCTCGTTGCGGCGTGCTACCCAATCCATATACATATACAATCCTAAGGCTCATTGCGGCGTGCAACCCAATCCCATAAATGTAATCAATATATCGCTGCGGCGTGCAGCTCGATCTCATAAAATGTAATCAATATAACATGTTGCAGCGTGCAGCCCAATCCCAAAATATCACTCTCACTCAGGACCTCGGCCTTATTCAGTCATCAATCTTTCCAGTCTCACTCACGAGCTCATAATGTCATGAAACTAGCCCAACAACAATGACATGATGTATCAATAAATAACCAGATAGACTGAGATATGATATACATATGAATGTGTATGACTAAGTATGTAATGCAATGGAAGCAGATTACTCAACAACGAAAATGACCTCAGTGGATCCCAACAGGATAAACACGTAGCCTAGGCATGGTTTCTAACATGAATCACTGCTCAATAGCTCTAGTAAGTAAATTTCATGGTTACAGATATGATCAGGTAGCTACACAGTACTACAAAAATATCGAAATTACAACTTACACGGTGCACGCACACACGCCCGTCATCTAGCATGTGTGTCACCTCAATACTAATCACATAACACGTATTTTGGGGTTTCATACCCTCAGCTCCAAGATTAGAAGAGTTAGTTACCTCGAACAAGCCAATTCCAACACTGAACAAGTCAAGCGATGCTCCAA
The DNA here is from genome assembly GCF_000715075.1 of Nicotiana tabacum. Classification (NCBI taxonomy): domain Eukaryota; kingdom Viridiplantae; phylum Streptophyta; class Magnoliopsida; order Solanales; family Solanaceae; genus Nicotiana; species Nicotiana tabacum. The sequence goes on from NC_134083.1 coordinate 90,801,501, forward strand.
AATGCCATCCTGCGCGTTCTGATCCCCGAACGGCTCGAAACTAACCAAAAACAACTCAAATACATCAAACAATGCTAAAGGAACCACTCCCGATAGAAAAAGATCAAATCTTGAATCAAAATCCCAAAATCGACCAAAAGCCCAACTCGAGCATGCACCTCGGAATCCGACAAAATTTACAAAATTCAACAACTCATTCAATTACGAGTCCAACCATACTAGTTTCACTCAAATCCAACTCCAATTCGATGTTCAAAACTCAAAAATTCATATTATGAAACTTTAGGCCAAAACCCCCAATTTCCTCTTTAAAATTCATCAACCAAAAGCTAAAATCGAAGATAGATTCACGGAATATAACCAAAACCGAGTAGAGAACACTTACCTCGATCCTTGTGATGAAAATTGCTCCAAGAATCGCATCAATCTGAGTCCCTCATCTCAAAATATGGAGAAAGACCAAAACCCTCGATTCTATAGCCTCTGCCCAACACTTTCCGCATTTGCGGACAAATAGTCGCATCTGCGACCACCACATATGCGGTAACTGTTTCGCTTCTGCGACCACAACTAACCAGCTGGCCCCTCGCACCTGCGGAACAATTTCCGCTTCTGCGCACTCGCAGGTGCGACTCCTCCTCCGCATCTGCGATGACCTCCAGCCAAGCCTACTACGCTTCTGCGGCCAATTGTCTGCATCTGCGCCCATTCTTCCGCAGATGCGAAAACACCAGAACCAGAAATCTTCAGCAATGCAACATGAAATGAAAATGATCTGAACCCCGTCCGAAGCTCACCCGAGCCCCTCGAGACCCCGTCTGAATATACCAATAAGTTCCATAACATAGTAAGGACCTACTTGAGGCCTCAAAACACACATAACAACATCAAAACGACAAATCACACCTCAAATCGAAATATATGAACTTTGAGCTTTCAAATTCAATAGCTCGTGCCGAAACATAGCAAACCAATCCGGAATGACTTCAAATTTTGCACACAAGTCATAAATGACATAACAGAGCTATTCTAATTTCCAGAATCGGATTCCGACCCCGATATCAAAAATTCAACTTTTGTCATTTCAAGCCTTATTCCACTACGGACCTCCAAATAATTTTTCGGACACGCTTCTAAGTCCAAAATCACGATACGGAGCTATTGGAATCATCAGAATTCAAATCCGAGGTTGTTTAGACATAAGTCAACTTTCGGTTAATTTTTCTAACTTAAATTTTTCAATTATGAGACTCGGTGTCTCATTTCTCTCCGAAATACTTCCGGACACGAACCAATTACCCCAACAAGTCACACAACCACTATAAACATAAAGTGAGCAGTAAATGGGAGAACGGGGCTATAATACTCGAAACGACCGGCCGAGTCGTTACATGTAAACAAATAATTTGGATGACTAAGGTGTCACAAAATAATTTGAAAGAGTAATTAATAAATATTTGAATAATTTAAATGCAAGAAAATTAATTTTAAAGCTTTAAAAATTTTAAAAATTATAGAAAGTACTTATATGACTCTTGTAAATTAGTGATGATGCATGAATAATATTTTAAAAGTATATAAGATATTTATAAAAATATGATGGCAAAATTGGGTATCAACAATATGTATTTGAACTCATAAATAACCTACGTGAAAAAAAATTTAAAGTAATATACATAGTTGTATTTTGTATTCAAATGTATTTTGAATTGAATTATAAATATTCATATTTAACCACTTACGGTATATATACATGTCATGTTATACATATACATACATATATATACATCATTTTTTTAAGGTATCAGAAAACTTAACACCCTGTATTTAGTCATGTATATATGCATCTAGCAGCCCCCTCCCCTTCTTTGGGCAATGGTAATCACATTATATATATATATATATATATATATATATATATATATATATATATATATATATATATATATATATATATATATATATTTGTAATCTACATTATATATATATGTGTGTGTGTGTGTGTGTGTGTGTGTGAATTGTATTTAACTGTTATCAATCTACTTTTTGCAAGGATTGTAGGTTGTATGTAGCATCATATGCTGAGTATTTGAACACTTGTAGATTGGTTCCACAAACAACCATTGATCCGAATTTACTCCAGCTAAGATATGGTGCACTCCTTTGGGACTATGATATGCGGAAGTTAGATGTCAATGTGATAATCGACAATGAAGCACCAGCAAAAATTGCTAGGCAAATCACAAAATCAGATACTTCTGTGAAGATAGTTATAGAATAGTTTTCTGTTTTACAAATTATATTTTCAGCTTATTACTGAATTGTTCATGGTTTTACGCAACTTTTGTTTTGAATACATGAATGTATTTTTTGGGCTACAACAATTGCTATTATGAATACATTCATTTTTTTTATATACTTTTGTATTCAAATTCTCATGATTCAAGAATCCATTTTAACTTTACTGTTTTTTTAAAAGTGCTCAAAATAATGTAATCAAATTTAGTTGTATTAACAGTATTTTAGTTATTCTAAATACATAAAAAAAATTTGATCTTTCTGTAATCAATGTATTCATATTTAGTTATATTTATCTATGTTTGAAGTCTAGTAAAAACTTTGTTTAAATACCCTGAATGTACAAGAACCACTTACAATTATACACGTGTCCTATATGTATTTTGTTGTATTTATGTATTTGTGTAATCATTTACATAGTTGTATTCTATATTCAAATATATTTTAAATTGAATTATAACAATATATTTAACCACATGTCCTGTTATACATATACATATACATAAATATATACATTATTTTTTAAAGTATTAGAAAACTTAACAGTAATGTATTTAGTCATGTACATAGTTGTATTCTGTATTCAAAATACATTTGAATTGAATTAAAATAATTTATTAAACCACTTACAGTATATATACATGTCATGTTATACATATACATACATATATATACATAATTTTTTAAGTTATCAGAAAACTTAACCGTAATGTATTTAATCATCTACCTTAAAAATTCATCGAGGAACAATCAAATACATCTAGAAACCAATAAGTAATAGAAAATCTTGAACGCATCCAAATACAGGGATTGAAGGAATTAAAATCAGAACATCAACTAATTCCTACGTGGGGTATTTCTATAAGTACGCTTATTATGTCCACCCTACCCACATATACTATACGAATGTTAACTCTTCTTTTGAAGCAATTCTTTTAATGGCTTATCGCGCTTCTTCTTTGGCCTTCCAGGAGGTCTCTTCCATTTGGGTGGTAAGACAACTTCCTCAGATATATGTGCTGGTATATTCAATTAATTTCGATCAGGGAGAGGATACACGGGGACCTCGTATGTCATTACAACAGACTTTGGCTTGTAATAGTCCGAGCAATAATCATCCGGCATTAGAAACTTGCTTTTCAAGATAGCCCAAGCATGTGGGCATGGTAGCTCGTCCACTTGGAACCTCCCACAACTGTAATTTTTCTTTTGGAGGCAAACGGTGTAATGTCTTCCTTCATCATTCACTATGTGCAAGTATTCAGTCGATGATACAAGCTACATTAAATGTAGAAACATCAGTTTTGGACATATGTACAAAATATATATTTGTCCATGAATACATGGTGTACATACAATATGCATGAATACGGGCGGTAGGTTGACTACATATTGTATGCATGAATGCATGCTTTCAATAAATATTCATATTACATGCTATATTCATACATGTATTAATCTATCACATTGTAACTTTCTTATACATTACACCATAATTTTAAATAACATATACATTATACCGCTTGAATACATGCTTTCTATAAATAGGGAATATTACAGGTTGTATTCATGTATTTATCCGGCATAAGTACATGATGTATTCATATATCAGTATTTTTTCAATGCAAGTAATTATAGCAAACTAACAAAAACTGACAGTCATAAGTGCAGATAATGCCTCATTCAATTTAAGAATCTCTTGATATTTTATCCCAAAAGTTGTGTATGTGTGTGAAGCTTTTTTTAGATTGTTGCAACTCCAACGCCCAAACATCTTCCTAACTTCTTCTATGAAGTCATATATTGGAAACATAACACAATCTGAAGAAGTTAGTAAATCGAATTACTAAATATTCTGTAAATACTTGTATCAATGTCGGGCAGAAAAAATTCCTATCAATGACGGTCTAATCAAAACCTCGAACTATCTCAGAAAAAAATTGACTGAATCTCTGAAGCTCTGCAGATTGTGTTATGTTGAAGCTGAATATACAATGCTCTATTTTTTGTGTTTAGCGTCTGAAAAAATATGCTAATTAATTGGGTTGATAATGAGGCGTGTTAGAATTGATTTTGTAGAGTTATATTAGGAGTGTATCATGCTAATTAATCCTCTTTCTGTTATTAGACAGTTGGTCAAACCTATTTTTAAGGTGATTGTCGTTACTGTATTCATGAATCCATTGCTCGAATACAGCAACATACAGTCGCGTACAGCTGGACTCCCTTATTTTTAGGTGACTTTTGCTACTGTATTCATGAATACACTAGCGCGAATATACTACAGTAACAACTGAATAGTAGCTATATGAAGTAATTATTTATATGGTAGCTATAGGAAGTTAATAGCCACTAAACAATAGTGGTTTCTGAAAATTTCTCTTATTGAAAAAGGTCTAGATTTGAACCTATGACCTTTACAAGCCCAATTAAGAGCTTGACCAGTGGACCAAGAAGTACTCTCTACAAGGAAGTGGTGTCATTACTATATATTGCTTCATTTTTTGTAGAATATTAGTATAAATATTTAATATTTTTATTGGTAAAGACACCACTTCCACCCATGTGCATCCACCCCCGGCTTAACCTACATATATGTAAAAGAAATTACAAGAGTTTCAAATGACTTTTTATTTGTTTTAAACTCATAGAATTTTCTTGTAATGTAAATTCAGTAATTAAATTTCGGACGGGACTGAGAAATGTATAATCTATTGAATTTACATCAGAAACTCCTTATTTCTAAATTCAATATATATGCATTTCGGTGGAGGTTGGCGTGTACGTATGTCTCACGGTCCAAAATCCTAACTTGTCGTGATGGCGCCTAACGTGGTACTAGACAAGCCGACATTACGAAACAATTCCAATACTTTTAACAGAAAGATGAATTAAAGCAGTTTTAAATAACAAAAGTTCTCATAAACAGGGCTAGAAACCTAAAACACAACGCAAAAGTTCCCAACTATCGGGGTGTCACAGAGTACATGAGCATCTATACATCACAAGTCTGGAAAATACTATCTATGATAGTCTGAAACTAAATACTATAAGCGAAAAAATAGGGAAGGAGAGACAAGGTATGCAAAACGCCGGCAGCTACCTCGGAATCTCCAGAAGATCAACTGTGCGCTGAAATCAACACCCACCATGTCCGGTAACACCTGGATCTGCACACGAATTACAGGGTGTAGCGTGAGTACAACCAACTCAGTAACTAACAATACTAAATAAAAAACTAAAAGTAGTGACGAGCTTCACAGCTAAAGTTCAATTACAATAATTACAACATAGTGAGGTAGGAATGCTTTCAAATTCAACAATTAAGGCCAAAACAGTAATTCATGTCAAGTTCAACTGAAACAGAAGATAATATCTCTCAGAAATTTCAAGATAGTTATATATGACAGCTAAAGTGCCACAATAATGAAGTCAATGCATCCTCTCAGAGCAACAGTCACTCAGTCCTCCCATTCACTCCAACCTCACAATCACTCTTTCCTCACAGTCACTCATTCCTCTCAATCACTCAGCACTCGGCACTTGCACTTAGTAGGTACATGTGCTCACTGGGGGTATGTACAGACTCCGGAAGGGCTCGTTCAGCCCAAGCACTATAACAAGACAATCATGGCATATATCAGTGAAACATGATGTGGCATGCAGACCGATCCCATGAACATCCTCACAATCAGGCCCTCGGCCTCACTCAGTCATCAACCTCTCTAGTATCGCGGGCTCTCAGAAATCATGATAAGCAGCCCAAACAGCAATAATATGATGCATGAATAATAAAAAATAGAGACTGAGATGTAATATGCAAATAAAACTATGACTGAGTACAAAACAATAATTTAGCAGATAATTCGACATGTACACGACCTCTGTGGGTCCCTATAGTGCCAACACATAGTCTAAACATGATTTCTATCATGATTTGTGGTTCAATTCCTACGGTGCACGCCTACACACCCGTCACCTAGCATGTGTGTCACTTCAAAACCAAATACATGACACGTAATATGGGGTTTTGTACCTTCAGAATTAAATTTAGAACTGTTACTTACCTCAATCCGAACCAATCTTTACTCCAACACACCCTTGCCTCGCGAAACGGCCTCTGAATGTCTCGAATCTGGCCATAACTAATTTGATATAATCACTACGGGCTAAAGGAATCAACTCCATAAGAAAATGCTAAGTTATTAATCAAAAGTAAAAAAATTGACTCAAAAGCCGGCCCCCGGGCCCACGTCTCGAAATTCGATAAAAGTCATAAAACCCGAAAGCCCATTCAACCATGAGCTCAACCCATACCAAATTTATCAAAATCTGACACCAAATCGTCACCCAAATCCCCAAATCAAACTCTCCAAATCCCTAGCCTCGAACTCCCAATTTACACCTTAAATACACACCAACTAGGTGGGAAAATCAATGGGGAAGCAAGATTATTGATCAAAAATGAACCCTAGGGACTTACCTCAAGAATCCCCTCGAAAACCCTCTCGAGAATCACCTAAACCCGTGCTTTAAATGTTTGAAATGAAGCCAAAATCGCGAACCCTTGTTTTAATAATCTACCCATCACTTCCACTTCTACGGGAACTTAACCGCTTCTGCGGCGTCGCAGAAGCGACCTCACATACGCATCAGTGGATCATTCTGCTCATGCGGTCCCTCACTCCGCTTCTGCATACTCGCTTCTGCGAGAACCCAAGCCGCCTTAGCGGACCAAGCCCATCTGCCCAAATCCATTTCTGTGGTTCCCCTGCCGCATCCGCGGTCACGCAGATGCAGAATACCCTATCGTACATCCACGCCTTACGTTTCTGCGCACCTCTCACCGCACCTGCAGCCACGCAGGTGCGGAAAAATCCTCGCACATGTGACCACCTGCACACTCCCCTCCAAACGCGCACATGCGTAAGCCAGCCCGCACTTGCGATCAAAACTCTGCAGGTGCGGTTACACCAGCAGAGGTCCAACTTCAGCAATCACTAAACTTCAACTTTTGATCCGTTAACCATCCGGAATCAACCCGAGGCCCCCAGGACCTCAACCAAACATACCAACAAGTCCTAAAACCTTATACGAACTTAGTCGAGCCCTCAAATCATATCAAACAACTTCAAAAACACAAATCGAACCTAAATTCAAGCTTATTTAAACTAAGGAAATTCAACTTCTACAAACGATGCCGAAACCTATCAAAACACGTTCGATTGACCCTAAATTTTGCACACAAATCACATTGACATTACAGACCTACTCCAACCTTCGGAATCGGAATCCGACCCCGATATCAAAAAGTCCACTCCCAGTCAAACTTTCCAACAATCCAACTTTCGCCATTTCAAGCCTAATTCAACTACGGACCTCCAAATCACAATATGGACATGCTCCTAAGTCCAAAATCACCCAAGGAGATAACGGAACAATCAAAACTCCATTCCCGAGTCATTTACTCAAGGATCAACATCTAGTCAATCAATTCAGCTTAAGCTTTCAACCATGAGACTAAGTGTCTCACTTCATTCTGAAATCTCTCCGGACCCAAACTGACTACCACGATAAGTCACATAACAGTTATAAAAGTACAAAATGAGCAGTAAATGGGGGAACAGGGCTACAACTCTCAAAATGACTGGTCGGGTCCTTACATGCTCCCCCTCTTAAACAAATGTTCGTCCTCGAACGGGTCTAAAAACATACCTAGAGTCTCAAATAGGTGTGTATATATGCTCCACATATCCCGCTCGGTCTCCCAAGTAGCCTCCTCAACTGGCTGACCTCTCCACTGCACCTTCACTGAAGTTATGTCCTTTGACCTCAACTTTAGAACATGCCGATCCTAAATGGCCACCAACTCCATATCATAAGTCAGATCACCATCCAACTGAACTGTGTTGAAATCCAAAACATGCAACGGATCATCGACATACTTATGGAGCATAGAAACATGAAATACTGGATGCACACTCGACAAACTAGGTGGCAAGGCAAACTTGTAAGCCACCCCCCAATCCTCTGAAATACCTCAAATGGCCCAATATACCGAGGGCTCAACTTTCCCTTCTTCCCGAACCTCATAACACCATTCATGGGTGAAACTTTGAGCAGTACATTCTCCACAACCAAGTAAGCAACATCACGGACCTTCCTGTCGGCATAACTCTTCTAGAGCCGCTCATGTATCATCTTAACCTTGTCCAAAGCATTCTGGACCAAGTCAGTACCCAATAGCCTAGCCTCACCAGGCTCAAACCAACCCACCAGATATCTACACCGTCTCTCATACAAAGCCTCATATGGAGCCATCTGAATGCTCTACTGGTAGTGGTTGTTGTAGGCAACTCTGCGAGTGGTAGAAACTGATCCCATGAACCCCCAAAATCAATGACACAAGCACGTAGCATGTCCTCCAATATTTTTATAGTGCGCTCGGACTTTCCATCCATCTGAGGGTGATACGTTGTGCTCAACTCAACCTGGGTACCCAACTCTCGTTGCATGGCCCTCCAAAACTACGATGTAAAATGCGTGCCCCAATCTAAAATGATGGACACTGGCACGCCGTGGAGGCGGACAGTCTCTTGGATGTAAATCTCTGCCAACCGCTCTGAAGTATAAGTAGTCCCAACTGGAATGAAGTGTGCGGACTTGGTCAGTCGATCCACAATCACCCAAATAGCATCAAACTTCCTCGAAGTCTGTGGGAGCCCAAATACAAAATCCATGGTGATCTGCTCCCATTTCCACTCTAGAATCTCTAACCTCTGAAGCAATCCGCCCAGTCTCTGATGCTCATACTTCACCTACTGACAGTTAAGGCACCAAGATACAAACCCCAATATATCCTTCTTCATTCTTCTCCACCAATAATGTTGCCTCAAGTCTTGATACATCTTCCTGACACCCGGATGGATGGAATACTGTGAACTGTGGGCCTCCTCAAGAATCAACTCACATAGCCCATCCATATTAGGGACACAAATCTGACCATGCATCGTCAATACCTCCATCATCCCCAATAGAAATATCTCTGGCATCACCGTGCTGGACCGTGTCCTTAAGGACAAGCAAATGAGGATCATCATACGGGCGCTCTCTGATGCGATCATATAAGGAAGACCGAGAAACCACACAAGCTAGAACCCGACTGGGCTTCAAAACATCCAATCTCATGAACTGGTTGGCCAAGGCATGAACATTAACTGCTAGAGGTCTCTCACCAATAGGAATGAATGCGAGGCTACCCATACTCACCGACTTTCTACTCAAGGCATCGTCTACCACATTAGCCTTCCCGGGATGATATAGAATAGTGATATCATAGTTCTTTAGCAGCTCCAACCATCTCCGCTACCTCAAATTTAGATCCTTCTGTTTGAACAAATACTGGAGACTTTGATGGTCTGTAAACACTTCACAAGACACATCGTAAAGATAATGCCTCCAAATCTTCAATGCATGAACAATGGCAGCCAACTCCAAATCATGAATAGGGTAGTTCTTCTCACGGGGCTTCAACTGGCGCGAAGCATAAGCAATCACTCTACCCTCCAGCATTAAGACACATCCAATACCGATCCTAGAAGCATCACAATACACTGTATAAGAACCAGAAGTTGAAGGTTGAACTAGAACTGGATTTGTGGTCAAGCCAGTCTTGAGCTTATGAAAGCTCTCCTCACACTCATCCGACCATCTAAAAATAGCACCCTTCTGGGTCAATTTGGTCAAAGTCGAAGTAATAGACGAGAAACCCTCCACGAAACGACGATAATAACCGGCCAAGCCGAGAAAGCTCCGAATTTCCGTAGCTGAGGACGGTCTGAGACAACTCTAAACTGCCTATATCTTCTTCGGATCCACCTGAATCCCTTTACTGGACACCACGTGCCACAAGAATGACACTGAACTAAGCCAAAACTCAAATTTGGAGGACTTAGCATAAAGTTTCTCCTCCTTCAACTGCTACAACACAATCCTCAAATGATGGGCATGCTCCTCCTGGCTATGAGAGTACACCAGGATATCATCAATGAACACTATGACATACAAGTCAAGATAAGGCTGAAATACGTTGTTCATCAGATGCATGAATGTTGCTGGGGAGTTGGTCAGCCCAAAAGACATCACGAGGAACTCATAATGACCATAACGGGCCCTGAATGTTGTCTTTAGAATATCCAAATCCCGAATCTTCAACTGGTGATACCCAGACCTCTAGTCAATCTTAGAAAACACCCTCGCTCCCTCAAGATGGTCAAATAGATCATCAATGTGTGGAAAAGGATACTTGTTCTTGATTGTAACTTTGTTCAACTGCCTGTAATCAATGCACATCTGCATAGTACAATCCTTCTTCTTCACAAACAAAACTGGTGTACCCCAGGGTGGCACACTAGGCCTAATAAACCCCTTATCAAGAAGTTCCTGAAGTTGCTCCTTTAATTCCTTCAACTCAGCCGGTGCCATAAGATATGGTGGAATAGAATGGGCTGAGTGCCGGCACCATGTCAATACCAAAGTCAATATCCATGTCGGGCGACATGCCCAGTAGGTCTACAGGAAATACATCCGAAAAATCTCGTACCACCGGAACAGAATCAATAGTAGGAGTATCAGCACCAACATTACTCACAAAGGCAAAATAAGATAAGCAACCTTTCCTAACCATCCGTTGGGCCTTCAAGTATGAAATCAACCTGCTGGGAACATAGTCAATAGAACCCCTCCACTCAATCCTTGGCAATCCCGGCATCGCCAATGTCACGGTCTTAGCGTGATAATCTAGAATAGCATGACATGGAGACAACCAATCCATACCCAAGATCACGTTGAAGTCAACCATACTAAGCAATAAAAGATCAACTCTAGTCTCCAATCCCCCAATAGTCACTACACATGACCGATACACACGGTTCACAACAATAGTAACACCCACCAGCGTAGATACATGAATAGGTGAAACTAAGGACTCGCGGGACATATCCAGATAATGATCAAAATACAATGATACATATGAATAAATGGAACTAGGGTAAAATAATACAGAGGCATCCTTATGGCATACTGAGACAATACATATGATCACTGCATCGGAAGCAACAACATCTGGCCTGGCAGGAATGGCATAGAATTGGGCCTGGCCTCTACCTGATCGACCTCCCCCTCTTGGGCGACCCCTAGCTGACTGAGCCCCACCCCGAGCTGGCTGGGCGGATGGTGAAGTAACTGGTGCTTAAGTCGCATCCTGACTCCTCTGTTGCACTGGACCTCCCGGCCGACGAGGACACTGCCTCCACATATGCCCAAACTCCCTGCACTCAAAGCAACTCCCCGGTGCTGGAGGTGGTGGGGACTGAATCGAGCCCCGAGATCCAGAATAACTGCTAGAAGCATCCGGTGCAGATGAACCCTAAACTGAAGGAGCATGGGACGAACTTTGGGCTGGAAGGGCATTGAGAGATGACTGAACCTGATGAGTATTGTATGAACCATGGCTGGATGATGCACCACAGTGAACTGGACGATCCGTCTAAGCGTGTTTATACGGATGACCCCTACCGTGGTAGAATTGACCCCCAGGAGGAGCACCGCTGAAACCACCCAAGCTACAAGGCCTCTTGGCCTCCCTCTCTCCGCACTACTGACTGCGGACCATCTCTATTTGCCGATCAACGTCGACCACCTCATCAAAAGTAGCACCAGACACCCTCTCCCAAGTCATAAGAAAATACAACTCATATGTGAGGCCATCAATGAACCTCCTGATCCTCTCCCTATCAGTGGGAACCAACCAAACTGCGTGACGAGCCAACTCAGAAAATCTCATCTCGTACTGCATCATAGATATGTCCTCTTGTCGTAACTGCTCAAACTGTCTGCGCAGCTCCTCCCTGCGAGACTACAGCACGAACTTTTCCAAGAAGAGAACGGAGAACTCTTGCCATGTAAGTGGTGTTGCACCGACCGGCTTGCGCCTCTCACAAGCCTCCCACCATATGAAGGCAGCCCCAGTGAACTGAAAAGTAGTGAACGAGACTCCACTGGTCTCCTGAATACCCACAGTGTGAAGAATCTGCTGGCACTTATCCAAGAAACCCTGGGCATCCTCTAACTTAGCACCGGTAAATGATGGAGGCTGAAGCCTCCCAAATCTTTCAAGTCTCCTCTGCTCATCAGCATTCATAACAGGGACCACCTAGGCCTAAGCAGCTGCAATCGGCTGGGCTGGTAGTACCCCCGGTGTCTGAAGTCCCTACATCACCTGCTCTGGAGTACGGGCAGCGGGGGTATGAGTACCTCTCCCGGCCTGAGAAGTGGTTGATATGGCCTGAACCGAAACCACCTGAGCAAGGCCAGTGCAAACGATCAATATCTGGGCCAAAGCCTCCTGAAGGCCGGGAATCACAATAGGCACAGCTGGTGCCTGAGCTGGCCCCACTGGCTCAGCCATATCTGGAACCTGCTCCTGAGCTGGAGCAACTGGTGAATCTGCAGGTGCTGCTCTAGTTGTTGTACAAGCTGCACCTCTACCCCTACCGCAGCCACTACCGCGACCTCGACCTCTTGTGGCCCTAGCTGGTGGTACTAGTGGCTGTCCATCCTGTTCGGTAGCACGTGTCATCACCATCTATGAGAGAATAGAATACAGAAGTTTAGTTACCGGAATCAACAAATCCGCACGACAAGGATACAAGAATATAAAATTTCCTAAGGGTTCGGCAACCTCTCGATGATAAGTACAAACGTCTCCGTACCGATCCGCAGAACTCTACCAAACCTACTCATGACTCATAAGACCTATGTAACCTAGGCTCTGATACCAACTTGTTACGACCCAAAATCCTAACCTGACATGATGGCGCCTAACATGGTACTAGGCAAGTTGATATTTGAAAAAATTCCAATACTTTTAACAGAAAGATGAATTAAAGCAGTTTTAAATAACAAAAGTTCTCATAAGCAGGGGTAGAAATCCAAAACACAATGCGGAAGTTCCCAACTATCGGGGTGTCACAGAGTACATGAGCATCTATACATCACAAGTTTGGAAAATACTGTCTATGATAATCTGAAACTAAATACTATAAACAAAAAGATAGGGAAGGAGAGACAAGGTCTGCAAAATGCCGGCAGCTACCTCAGAATCTCCAGAAGATCAACTGTGCGCTAAAATCAACACCCACTGTGTCCGAAAACACCTAGATCTACACATGAAGTGCAGGGTGTAGCATGAGTATAACCAACTCAGTAAGTAACAATACTAAATAAAGAACTGAAAGTAGTGACTAGCTTCACAACTAAAGTTCAATTATAGTAATTACAACATAGTAAGGTAGGCATGCTTTCAAGTTCGACAATTATGGCCAAAACAGTAATTCATGTCAAGTTCAACTGAAACAGAAGATAATATCTCTTAGAAATTTCAAGACAGTGATATATGACAGCTGAAGTGAAATATATGAAGTCAATTCATCCTCCCAGAGAAACAGTCACTCGGTCCTCCTATTCACTCTAACCTCACAATCACTCTTTCCCCACAATCACTCATTCCTCTCAATCACTCAACACTTGGTACTCGGCACTCAGCACTCGCACTCAGTAGGTACCTGCACTCACTGGGGGGTGTACAGACTTTGGAAGGGCTCCTTCAGCCCAAGCGCTATAACAAACCAATCATGGCATATATCAGTGAAATATGTTGTGGCGTGCAGCCCGATCCCATAAACATCCTCACAATCAAGCCCTCAGCCTCACTCAGTCATTAACCTCTCCAGTCTCTCGGGCTCTCAGAAATCATGATAAGCAGCCCAAACAGCAATAATATGATGCATCAATAATGAACAATAGAGACTGAGATATAATATGCAAATAAAACTGTGACTGAGTACAAAATAATAATTTAGCAGATAATTCAATATGTACACGACCTTTGTGGGTCCCTACAGCGCCAACACATAGTCTAAACATGATTTCTAACATGATTTGTGGTTCAATTTCTCTACTACATGGAGAACGTACAGATAATAACAGATTATTCAACTACACGGTCCCATGAAATTTGACCAAGTCACAATTTCTACAGTACACGCCCACACGCCCATCACCTAGCATGTGCAGCACCACAAAACCAAATACATGACATGTAATACGGGGTTTCGTACACTCAGAACCAGGTTTAGAATTGTTACTTACCTCAATCCGAGCCAATCTCTACTCCAACACACCCGTGCCTCGCGAAACAGCCTCTGAATGCCTCGAATCTGACCATAAACAATTCTATATAATCATTACGGTCTAAAGGCATCAACTCCATAAGAAAATGCTAAGTTATTAATCAAAAGTCAAAAAACGACTCAAAAGTCGGCCCCCGTACCCACATCTCGAAATTTGATAAAAGTCACAAAACCCGAAAGCCCATTCAACCACGAGGCTAAATCCCCAAATTGTCACCCAAATCCCCAAATCAAACTCTCCAAATCCCTAAACTCAAACTCCCAATTTACACCTTAAATACACACCACCTAAGTGGGAAAATCAATAGAGAAGCAAGATTATTGATCAAAAATGAGCACAAGGGACTTACCTCAAGAAACCCCTCGAAAACCCTCTCAAGAATCGCCCAAACCCGTGCTTGAAATGTTTGAAATGAAGCCAAAATTGCGAACCCTTATTTTAATAATCTACCCAGGAACTTAACCGCTTCTGCAGCGTCGCAGAAGCGACCTCACACACGCATTTGCGGCTCATTCTGCTCCTGCGGTCCCTCACTCCGCTTCTGCGGACTCGCTTCTATGAAACCCCAAGCCGCCTCTGCGGACCAAGCCCATCTGCCCAGTTCCGCTTCTGCGGTTCCCCTACCGCATCTGCGATTGACCGCGGATGCGGAACTCCCTATTGCACATGCACGCCTTCCGCTTCTCCGTACCTCTCACCGCACATGCGGCTACGCAGGTGCGGAAAACTCCTCTCACCTGCGACCGCCTGAACACTCCCCTCCAAACGCGCAATTGCGCAAGCCATCCCACACTTGCGAGCTCGCTCCTGCGAACAAAGCTCCACAGGTGCGATTACACCAGTAGAGGTCCAACTTCAGCAATCACTCAACTTCAATTTTTGATCCGTTAACCATCCGGAATCAACCCGAGGCCCCCGGGAACTCAACCAAACATACCAACAAGTCCTAAAACCTCATACGAACTTAGTCGAGCACTCAAATCACATCAAACAACTTCAAAAACACGAATCGCACCCCAATTCAAGCCTATTGAAACTAAGAAAATTCAACTTCTACAAACGACGCCGAAACTTATCATGACACGTCTGATTGACCCCAAATTTTGCACACAAGTCACATTTGTCATTTCAGGCCTACTCCAATATCCGGTATCAAAATCCGAATCCGATATCAAAAAGTCCACTCCCGGTCAAACTTTCCAAAAATCCAACTTTCGCCATTTCAAGCCTAATTCCACTACGGACCTCCAAATCACAATTCGGACACGCTCCTAAGTCCAAAATCACCCAACTGAGCTAACGGAACCATCAAAATTCTATTCCTGAGTCGTTTACTCAAAGATCAATATCTGGTCAATCATTTCAACTTAAGCTTTCAACCATGAGACTAAGTGTCTAATTTCATTCTGAAATCTCTCTGGATCCTAACCGACTACCCCGGCAAGTCATATAACAGTTATAAAGTACAAAATGAGCAGTAAATGAGGAAACGGAGCTACAACTTTCAAAACGACCAGTCGGGTCGTTACAGTACGTAATAAGAAGAATAAGCAATTACTCAACAACACTTGTTTTACAAGCCTTTTACTTTATTTTATTGCTCTCATCACAGGTAAATTCAATGTGCTAACCATCTTTCTGCTGTTTACAAAATCATATACAATATTCAAGAGAAATTGAGCCCATTAATTTATACTTAATTATTAGATAATCATATGGGAAGGGTGTTTGTGGTGAGTGTAGAAGGAAGGATCTATAGCTGCAAACACTGTGGGACTCATCTTGCTCTTTCTCAACATATCGTTTCTAAGGTTTTGCGCTTTTCTTTATCTTCAACTCAATTCTTTGACCTCATCATTTTGGTTTGACCATTTTCTCTATCTCTACTTTTCTCTTTATCTTATACAACTTTTAACTGCTAGGCAATTCTGCAACTGTTGTTTCCTTGATATGTTCTTTGGTAAATTAAAAGTTTAAAGTTGTGATATTTGGTTGATCGGTTGACTTCCGTTATACAACATCTAAGGGGATTTGTTTGTTAGTGATGGACTCATTGTTTGGTTCATCGGTTGAATTTTGTTTCAATTCGTGTGCTGATGATCATTTGATACTCTATGACGATTTGTTAACTGACGGAAAAAGGCCAGCAATGGACCTTTTGCCTTAAAAAAGGACCTTTTTGCCAAATGTAGATATGAGTCTTTTGTGTGCTTCGTGTGGATTAAGTTATCACTAGACAATTACCACATTGGTTACATAAATCAAATAGTAGTATGTGAATTAAACAAAAATTTGGGCAGATTGTCCTACCAGGTTCTACCGCTGCAGCTAAAAAATGCATGTATGCTAAAGCATTCATGTGAACTGGTAATAACATCATGGATAAGTGATAACTGTGCTTTTGATTTGTGCTTGAATTCGTGCTTGAACTTGATTGGCATTTGTCATTTTATCGCACACCGATAAGATAATGGCCTTCAGTTCTTGGAGCTAATTCGTTAGCACCTATATCCATGGCGTATGGCTTTGAGATCTTTGGACTATTTTGTTTCTTTCACATTGATGAACTTGTTCCTAGTGTCATCACTTCAGTTTGCTTCATCTCTTTATTATTGCCACTTCTTATGACTTTCTCTTGTTTGACTTCTAATCTTTTATCAAAACTGTCTGCATCTATCTCTGAATCATATAAGCAGAGCAATTCGAGTTTAAAAGCTCTAAATTCTGATGTATAAGTTATGGTTCTACAATTAATTGCAGACTGAAGTCTATTTTCGTGTTCAACTTCAACTTTTGTACCCGTTAACTATTAGTATTCTGTATTCAAAACCAGAAAATAATAAGACGTTAATTTAAGAAAATAAAAATAGAAAATTCTGAGCCCACAAGTTTTTTTGTGTATCCTTAAGGAATTTAATCCCCTCATAGTTGCCCAAGTTTTCTGATTAATTCCTCCCATGATAGAACGGAATAACTATTCTGTGATAGCGGCACTTGAAATCACAGAAATTCAGCGAACTCAAATGACGGAGCAAATCACACAAAATGCTTACGTTTTGCTTTGAAAATCAATGCAGAAGAGAGAGAGGAGAGATATTCATATTCGGTAGAGAAAAATGAGGCTGAGTCTCTCTATTTATAGCCAACAAAATTGAGTCCCAACAGGTGCAAAGGTGCATGTTCGTTTGATAAGGTGTCAATTCAGCAGAAAATTTGAATTTTTGTTAAACAGAATATTTGGTCGAGAATTTGACCGTTGAAAAATAATGCCACGAATTTCCAAGTTAATATTTTTCGCGCAAAAATATTAGAAAAATATATATTAAATGACGGAAAAGGAAAATAAATTTAATCCAAAAAATCATCAATCAATCATATCAATTGACCAAATCCAAATCCAAATCCAAAGTCAAAGTCAAAGCCGAGCGAGCGAGCGACTGCGCGAGGCTTGCTCTATTCTTAACTCTTTAAGAGATAGAAGAAGTGCTTCCATATATAAGCACAAGAATTTTCCTCTTCCCATCCAACGAGGGACAAAGTTCCTTTGTAAAAGGGACTAATTCAAAATTTTATTTTCCCTCATTTCTTTTCCTACCATTTTCTATTCACTCCTCTTTTGTTTTAATTAATAAAATCCAACAATCCCCCACATGAATGGGGAATGGCTATCCAGAAAAATATACATGAAAATATTGTGTGATTTGCAAGTAAGGCTTAATCGCATCTGGTTAAGTAAGTTTCTCTTTGAACTTTCCATAGTGAACATATGTCGGATATACTCAATCAATCGGTAGATTTGATATCTTTGAACCGTCGAACTTTGGTGTATACCTAGACAACCATACGTCACACAATCAACCCTTAACTATCTTTGGTTCTCATTGTTGTGTTCGTTTCAACCATGAACACCGCCTGGTTTTATAAGTGCCTAGAGAATTGGCCTTACAAAATTCTTCTTGAAGCGGCTTATACTTCACACTTACATAGGTGATTCCTAAACGTATTATCCCGTAGATACACTATTTGATATACCCCGTATCAAACTTAGATACCATTAAAAAGCCTTAACGATTTATCCTTGTTACTGAACATTATCTTCATCATGAGAATGGACCAAAATTTTATTTGACAATATTGAACCATCACTAATGACTTTGTTTGATCTCTTCGAACCTAGATCTTGGGATCTCTAGTATTCTAGGTAGAGTTATCGCCACAGTGACTTGTCCTCGGCCATAGTCTTATTCCATTTGATGACTTTTTAACTACCTCTCTAGTTAGGCCTTTTGTAAGCGGATCCGATACATTATCTTTTGACTTTACATAGTCAATTGTGATAATTCCACTAGAGAGTAGTTGTCTAACGGTATTATGTCTTCGTCATATGTGACGAGATTTCCTGTTATACATAACACTCCCACCCCTTCCTATTGCCGCTTGACTGCCGCAATGTATGCATATAGGTGCCAAAGATTTGGACCAAAATGGAATATCTTTCAAGAAATTCCGGAGCCATTTAGTTTCTTCATCGGCCTTGTCTAAAGCTATAAACTTAGACTCCATTGTAGAGCGGGCGATGCATGTCTGTTTGGACGACTTCCAAGACACTGCTCCTCCACCAATGGTAAAAACGTATCCACTTGTGGATTTTGATTCCGGTTGAACCGGTGATCCAATTTGCATCACTATATCCCTCAATAACTGGGGGATAATTATTGTAATGTAATGCATAATCTTTGGTATATTTCAAATATGGCAAAACTCATTTCATTATTATCCAATGAGCTTGGTCGGGATTACATATATATCGACTAAATTTACTTATCGCATAAGCTATATTGGGTCGTGTACAATTCATAATGTACATCAAACTTTCCAACACTCGAGCATATTCCAATTGAGACTTGCTTTGACCTTTATTCTTTACAAGAGTATGGTTTAAATCAATTGTCGTTCTTGCAACTTTAAAGTCCAAATATTTAAACTTTTCAAGTACTATTTTAATATAATGAGATTGAGACAAGGCTAGACCTTGAGGAGTCTTAAGGATCTTAATTCCCAAAATTAAATCGGCAACTCCTAAGTCTTTCATATCAAACTTACTAGTCAACATGCGCTTAGTAGCATTTATGTTAGCAATGTCGTTACTCATTATCAACATATCACCCATATATAAACAAACAATGACTATTTGATTTGGAGTATTCTTAATGTAAACATATTTGTCACACTCATTGATCTTGAAACCATTTGACAATATTGTATGGTCAAATTTCGTATGATGTTGTTTTGGTGCTTATTTTAGTCCGTAAAGTGACTTAACAAGTCAACACACCTTCTTTTCTTTTCCGGGAACTACGAACCCTTCAGTTTGTTCCATATAAATTTCTTCCTATAAATCTCTATTTAAAAAGGTTGTCTTCACATCCATCTGATGGATTTGAAGGCCATACACGGTGTCTAACGTTATTAACACTTAGATAGATGTAATCCTCATTACCGGCGAGTATGTGTCAAAGTAGTCAAGACCTTCTCGTTGTCTAAACCCTTTAACAACTAATCTTTCCTTATATTTGTCAATAGTACCATCAGCTTTTATTTTCCTTTTGAAACTCCACTTAGAACCCAAAGGTTTATTTCTTGGAGGAAGATCAACCAACTCCCAAGTACGATTACTTAATATGGATTCTATCTCACTATTGACTACCTATTTTCAATATTGTGCTTTCGAGGAAGACATCTATAACGACCTGATCGGTCGTTTTGATCTCTAGCGCGTCGTTCAACGGTTTGAGATCTTGAGTAGCTTCACTTCAGGTATTATGACTTGTACGTGCGGTCGAAATTGAATTTCGGGAAGGTCAGAGTTGATTTGGAAAGAAAAAAAAATTAATTTCAGAAGCTTTAAGTTGGAAGAATTTACTAAGGATTGACTTTTGAGTAAACGACCTCAGAATCGGGATTTAAAGGTTTCAATAGGTTCGTATGATGATTTCGGACTTGGGTGTATGTTCGAGTTGAGTATCGGGCCGCCCAGGATCATTTCGATGCTTATTATGAAAAGTTGGCATTTTGAAGGTTTTAGAATTTTCTAAGTTTGGTTTGAAGTAGATTCTTGTGTTATCGATGTCCGTTCGAGATTCCGAGCCTTGAAATAGGTTTGCATTGTGATTTATGACTTGTACGCAAAGTTTGGCATCATTACGGAATGTTTTGGTTTGATTCGTATGCGTTCGTCGAAGTTTACAAGTTTCAAAGTTTAAGGAAAGGTTTCGATCGTCGATTCACAATTTTGATATTGTTTGGTGTGATTTTAGACCCCGAGTAGGTCCGTGCTATATTATGAAACTTTTTGGTAAGTTCGGACAGGGTCCCGGGGCCCTCGAGTGTGTTTCGGACGAGTCGCGGATCACTTTGGAGCTTTGTTGTATTGCTGAAGGGCCCGGGTACTGGTGCAATTGCACCTGCGGAAAAAGTTCCATAGATGTGACGCCGCAAAAGTGGCTAGGAAAGCGCAGGAGTGATTTTGGTTGGGCAGTGCTGGGACCGCAGATGCGGTCATGTCGCTGCAGAAGCGAGACCGAACCTGCGGAGTTGGAAAGTGCAGAAGCGACTAGCTTTGTAGATGCACAAATAGTACTCGCACCTATCATGGCGCAAAAGCAAAATTATTTCCGCAGGTGCTAGAGTGTGAGTGGACAGTGGACTTCGCAGAAGCGACGTCGCAGGTGCGCCAATCCGTCCGCAGAAGCGAAACTGGGCAGATTATAGAGAGATCAAACTTGGTCAATTTCCTTATTTCGTTTTGAACTTTTGGAGCTCGGTTTTGGGTTATTTTGGAGGAGTTCTCCACTACTTCGACTTGGGTAAGTGTTCTATATCCGAAAGTGATTATATCTTATTAATTTATGGTTAAATTCATCATTTATTTTGAATTTAATAGAAGGAATTGAGAAAAATTGTGAAATCTTCCTAAAGTGTAAATTGGAGATTTGGAGGACGATTCTTTGTTGGAATTTAATAATTTTGTTATGGTTGAACTCGTATCGGAATGGGTGTTTGGATTTCGTGAATTTTCGTCGAGTTCCGAGACGTGGGGCCGGGTCGACGTTTTGGGGCAATTTTTCAATTCTTTGTTAAAGTCATAGATTCATTATTTAAATTAGTTTCTTATAGTTATATTTATAGTATGCAATTGTTTTGGCTACATTCAAGCCGATTGGAGTTGGAAAATCGAGGCAAAGGTCTTCTTATTGATTGATTGAGTGAGGTTTGAGGTAAGTGACTTGTCTAACCTTGTGTGGGGAAAATTTTCTTTAGGATTTGGTAATGTTATGGTATTTGCAATACGTGAAGGCCGTGTACGCGAGGTGACGAGTGCGTACTCGGGCTAAATGTTGAAAAATTCGGTTTTTGCTAAATAGTTCCTTTTATTCCCTTAATTGAGTTACTCTAATACATGTAGTCATCTTGTTTAGCCTAATATCACATGTCTACGTGTCTTATCTCTTACTTGCAATTTGTGCAACGTGCTTAGTTGAATTACCTGCTCTCTTGATTTTGTATTCAGTCTTTAACTGTAGGATTCCTTGTTGAAATTTCATTGTCCCATTGGTTACCTGTTGCATATTTACTTTTGGAACTACGAGGCGGTACCTCGAGAGCGGCCCTGTTGCATATTTACTTTTGGGACTACGAGGCGGTACCTCGGGAGCGCCCCTGTTATGTATTTACTTTTGGGATTACAAGGCGGTATCTCGGGAGTGCCCCTGTTGCATATTTACTTTTGGGATTACGAGGCGGTACCCCGGGAGCGCCCCTGTTGTATATTTACTTTTAGGACTATGAGGTGGTACCTCGGGAAAGCCCTTGTCGTGTATTTACTTTTGGGACTACGAAGCAGTACATTGGGAGTGCCCATGTTGTTTACCTCTATTTGTTATGTTGTCGTTGTTTTTTATCTTGTAAGAATCTTGTTTTCCCTTACGTGTTGTAGTCTTCTTGAATCATGTGTTGTTAATTTTCTGTAAATTCCCATTGTTGACTTCTCAGTCATTTCATTATATTATTATATCTTTTGCCTTATTTCCTATTATTTCCAGTAGGGCCCTGACCTGACCTCATCACTACTCTACTGAGGTTAGGCTTGGCACTTATTGGGTACCGTTGTGGTGTACTCATACTACACTTCTACACATCTTTTGTGCAGATCCAAGTACTGATTACCAGACCAGGAACCAGTGAGCTAGCCCGTATGTGGAGACTTCAAGGTACATCTGCCAGCGTCTGCAGACCTCGGAGACCTCCTCTATCCTTATTATGTTGTTTTCCTTATTCCTCATTAGAATCTGATATATAGAGATATTTAGTATTTGTTTTATCTTTGGAGCTTGTGATCTATTTCTACCGGGTTTTGGGAGTTGTAACTATTTTGAATCGCCGTTCTTATTTATTTCAGATGTTGAGGTTGAGTTTCAACTTTATATTTAGTTATTTCACATATTTGTCAGGCTTACTTTATCTTAGAGACTAGGTGCCGTTACAATATCCCACAGAGGAAAATTGGGGTCGTGACAAGTTGGTATCAGAGCTCTAGGTTCATAGGTATTATGAGTCACAAGCAGGTTTGATTCCTCATCGTGCGGTTTGATTCCTTTGAGGCTTATGCCTTTATTTCCTTCCTACTCAATCATATGCAACGTGGAGTGCTTGGTATTAATTGGGCATTGGGGAGTTGTAAGTGGTACCGCAAATATGGTGCAAGATGTTTTCCTTACGTGTTCGGGTGGGCTATTATCGTCGTCTTGCGGAAGGTTATTTTGTCGTTTCAGTTCAGTATCTACACTTCCCATGGTTTTGAGGCTATGCACGGATTGCTATGATGTTCATACGCTGATATCGCACAGTGTTGGTGTAATAGAAGGGTGTTTGTCTATGTATCGAGGCAGTGTATGACTTGCAAGGAGGATTTCTTGGTGCATGATTTAGAAGTTCGGCATTTAATTCCGGCAGAGGAAAGGCAATCGGACTATCGATGTTCAGGACTTGGTTGATGAAGTGACGAGACTTGATATTTTTGGGCGTGGTGGAATTCTCATTTATGACGTGGTGCCGTCGTCCTTGTTGGAACGCATTAAGGTTCGCTGGCGTTATAGTCTCCTTCGATTTGCCTTCGGGGCAGGATGTTGGGAAGTGTCGCCTAAGAAGCGTTTGTCTGAGATAGCGGAGTGTAGCGGTTTAAGAATCGAATTGGTGTTTCTAGTGTTGATAGCTCGAGAACGAAGATCTTCTAGGAGGTTGGGAGTTGGTAGTGATTTATCAGTTCAGGTGCTATATGTTTGTATTTGATTTGAGGCAACATTTGGGCAGCGTCGTTGGAATATGTCGGCATGGAATACCACATGTGGGTTATCTCCTATGAACAGGTTAGCGGTTGTATGATTTTGATGAAACTTTTACGAATAGTTCTACTTACTATCCAGCGGGAGGTCGAATAGGCAATTGTGGCTGATAATTCGGGATGCTTTATAAAGAGTCTAACAAGATATTTCGAGAGGTTTGGCGAGTTAATGGTGCGAGATCATGGTAATAGAGAAGGAGAAATCCTTGTGGGGTTCTACAATATGTGATGGTATCTTAAAGCCAAGTGGGGGAGCCCACCATCTACGATTGGATCGTGTAGTTGTCTGCTTGTGCAGTTTCTAGTTATCGGGGTATCGGTGGGTTATTATGACTAAGGAAAACAAATATCAGGGGTAATTCGAGCAAAGAAATTGATAAATGTGTGCTATACTTCGCCTTATCGATTCATGTATAGTTTTGGGAAGACCTAGAGTTTATGCTTCTTGTGGATGTGATGTACAAGGAAAAGAATTCAGCCGAAGTTTACGCGTTGGAGTTTGATTATATTCGGGACAATATCAAAGTGGGTGACTTTGAATAATGGTCCTAGTTGGTTCAAGAATTATAGTGTAGTTCCTAAGGATTTCGGGTCTGTTGTGTGGTTAAGGAGTGAGTTTTCATAATGGATTACGAACGGAACATGGAATATTTTATATTATCATCGGGTATGCGGTGCAGTATTATAGGAAAGGGGAGATATCTTCAGATTCGCGGAAGGTCTTGCAGAATGGATGTGCCAGTTGAAGATGTTATTGTGCGCTTGAGAAGGGTATGAGATGATTTATGGGTATTGAGATGATGTGGTCTTGCGATTTGGTTCACTAGAGATGAGCGCGGATTGAGTTTGTTATGTTGTGAATGGAGCTATTATTATTATTTCTAAGGCAAGTCAAGAGTAAATTGAAAGAAGTTGGGTCGGTTAGTAATGGTTGAATCGGCATAATTGTGGCAATGATCAATTCCTTCAGCGTGTAAAGTTATACATGTGGTTTGTGGTTCGTGCGGGCTTAACAGCCACCATGACTTGATTTATTTGGGAAGTATTTGATTCAAATGGCCTTGTTGTTTAAATGGATTTCGGAAGAGTCATGGCAGTTTAGATCACGACTTGAAGTTTGTATTTTCTGCAGTTTGGGAATTCAGTTGTGTATTGCATTGGTTCTTCTGAAATAAGCTAAGTGAAAGGTTTCTAGCCAATGAAGTATTTATTCTACTAGTGGTTCAAGGGTTATGGTGAATACTTGTATTATCGCGTAACGGCATGATAGGTGTAGTGAGCGGCATAGGAATTTGAAAGTTGAGGATCAAGGTTGCGTGGTGTTGACAAGAATGTCACGAGCTCGGATGAGCCGGGAAGAATTCATATGTTTAGAGTAAGCTGCATTTTCTTTAGTGTCACCTGAGAACGGCGTTCTGTGTAAGAGGCTTTGTGTATTGATTTGCGAATTCTTGATTTGCTTTATAGAATTAGCACGGTTGGTGGTATGGATGTGTGGACCTTGCTACCTGGGCAGAAGGTCGTGGGAGCGTACCCCATGGGGAAATTTGTATAAGTGTGACATGTTAGTGACCTGATTGTTAAAGATTGATACCAAGTACGGAGATTTTTGGTACTATCATTAATGTGAGAGTTTATGCCTGGAAGGCGCTCTATTCCCTTGGTTGTGAACTGTGGGAGTTGGTCCGGAGTGGACGGTTGCTCGTGTGTGTGTCATGAATGGGGACATTGTGGATCCTTGAAAGGTTATTGGCCCAGTATGGTATGATCAGAATTTGATTGAGGTCCGTGGGTGGGCCTAATGTGAATATGTGTTCTACGCCAGGTCGGATGTGTTCATTCATCATAGCATTGCTTATGGAGGAGTAGTCGGGCATTGGATGTTATTCTCGTCGTCAGTTATTCCATGTAATACTCTATTGTGTCATGTGGGTTGTGAGACGGCTTGATTATTCGCACATATGTTGTGGTTCTGTGTAGCTTGTGGTATTATATGAGTAGGATGTCTCTCGAGATGTAGGTCATTTATTGCACCTTAGTCGTGCTTGGGTTTCGTAGCGTATGGCGCAATCTGTCTCCCCAGGATTTGTATTACGCACTTAGCGTGCTTGTGGTCGATATTCGGGCATTTCGTAAGTATAAGTGTTACGGCTTGATGTGTGTTTCCTTCTTGATTGTTATGTTTGGATCGGGTGGTACGCTGCCACGGGCATGTTGTGTGGATCAGGTTGCACGCCGCAACATTGTCATTTATGGATCGGGTTGCACGCCGCAACATTGTCATGTTTGGATCGGGTTGCACGCCACAACAGTGTCATGTTTGGATCGGGTTACACGCCACAACAGTGTCATGTTAGATCGGGTTGCACGCCGCAACAGTGAGATGTTGAGCATAGTTCCTTACACTTCTTTTGTGTGCCTTGTTTTCATCCCTAAGGTAGGTTCATAGCATCTATTCAACCGTTTTATTCATTACGTGGGTCGGGTAGTTCTTTTTTTTCCAGAGTTTGTTCTCCCTTATGTGTCATATTTAAGTTGTAGCTTGTCGGCGCATTGATGGCGTCATATGAGATATGTGTCAGTATTTAAGGTGGCTTATTTTCTAAGCAGCGTGGCGCGTACTGGGTGAGACGAGATTATTGGACCTGAAATCAAGGCAATCAGGTTTATATGAGGTATATTATAGAGCAAATATCATTATTCAGTTCAGAGTGAGGTAATGGTTCCTGTCAGGAGGAGAGACTCCATGTTTTGTTGATTCAGCAGGTGGTTATGAGTTTCTACATATCTCTTATGTCGTGGCAGTATTGTGAGGATTGAAATTGGGCTTATATGTGTTATGAGAGGCGTTGCGGGAACCGAATTCATGAAATGGCAGCTATTATGGTCGGAGAATGTTATTATGGTCAAGTGAATTATGTGGTACATGGTGTGATCTTAGCGGAGGAGCATGGTTATGTTGGGTATAGTGTCTGGTGATTGATGTGGTGTTCGTATGTTAGAATTGGACCTCGTGGAAATTCTGGATGTTGGAATTTGGTTCTGAAGCTTGTTAGCTAAGGTTATATGAAGGATCTTCAGTCTGGCTTGAGCTAATGTGCTCAACTGGGTTGTGGTGGCACAGGTAGGTGCACGAGGTGTTAAACAGTGATTTTGGGCAACCCCGGAGCAGTCCTCAGCACGTTCGAGAACGAACGTATGTTTAAGTGGGGGAGAATGTAACGACCCAACCGGTCGTTTTGAGCTTTAGCGCGTCGTTCAGCGGCTTGAGACATTGAGTAGCTTCACTTTAGGTATTATGACTTGTACGTGTGGTTGGAATTGAATTTCGAAAAGTTCGGAGTTGATTTGGAAAGAAAATAATTTTTAATTTCGGAAGCATTAAGTTGGAAGAATTTACTAAGATTTTACTTTTGAGTAAATGACCTCGAAATAGGGATTTGAAGGTTCCAATAGGTTCTTATGATAATTTCGGACTTGGGCGTATGTTCAGGTTGAGTATCGGGCCGCCCTGGGGCATTTCGGCGATTATTATGGAAAGTTGGCATTTTGAAGGTCTTAGAATTTCCTAAGTTTGGTTTGAAGTGGATTCTTGTGTTATCGATGTCCGTTCAGGATTTTGAGCCTTGGAATAGGTTCATATTGTGATTTATGACTTGTACGCAAAGTTTGGCATCATTCTGGAATATTTTGGTATGATTCGGACGCGTTCGTCGAAGTTTAAAAGTTTGAAAGTTTCAAGAAAGGTTTCGATCGTCTATTCGCAATTTTAATGTTGTTTGGTATGATTTGAGACCCCGAGTATGTTCGTGTTATGTTATGGAACTTGTTGGTAAGTTCGGACGGGGTCCCGGGGGCCTCAGATGTGTTTCGGACGAGTCGCGGATCACTTGGAGGTTTGTTGTATTGCGAAGGGCCTAGGTACTGGTGCAATCTTACCAGCAGAAAAAAGTGTCGCAGATGCAATGCCGCAAAAGGCCAGGCAACTGCAAGAGCGATATTGGTTGGGCAGTGTTGGGACCGCAGATGCGGTCGTGTCGCCACAGAAGCAGGACTGCACCTGCGGAGTCGGGAAGCAGTACAGAAGCAACTGGCTTCATAGATGCGCAAATGGGACTCGCACCTGCGATGGCGCAGAAGCGAAATTATTTCCGCAGGTGCGAGAGTGTAATTGGGCAGTGGGCTTCACAGAAACGACGGTGGCGTCGCAGAAGTGACGTCGTAGGTGCGCCAATCCGTCCGCAAAAGCGAAACTGGGAAGATTATAGAGAGATTGAACTTGGTCATTTTCCTCATTTCGTTTTGGACTTTTGGAGCTCGGTTTTGGGCGATATTGGAGGAGTTCTTCACGACTTCGACTTGGGTAAGTGTTCTATATCCGAAAGTGATTATATCTCATAAATCCATGGTTATATTCATCATTGATTTCGAGTTTAATGGAAGAATTGAGAAAATTTTGTGAAATTTTTCGAAAGTGTAAATTGGAGATTTGGAGGACGAATCTTTGTTGGAATTTAATAATTTTGTTATGGTTGAACTCGTATCGGAATGGATATTTGGATTTCGTGAATTTTCGTCAGGTTTCGAGACGTGGGGCCGGGTCGACTTTTTGGTGCGATTTTTTAATTCTTTGTTGAAGTCGTAGATTCATTATTTAAATTAGTTTCTTGTAGTTATATTTATAGTATGCACTTGTTTTGGTTAGATTCAAGCCGATCGGAGTTGGAAAATCGAGACAAAGGTCTTCTTATTGATTGATTATGCGAGGTTTGATGTAAGTGACTCGTCTAACCTTGTGTGGGGGAAATTTCCCTTAGGATTATTGTTATTGTATTTGCAAAATGTGAAGGCCGTGTACGCGAAGTGACAAGTGCGTACTTGGGCTAAATGTTGAAAAATTTAGTTTTTGCTAAATAGTTCCTTTTATTCCCTTAATTGAGTTACTCTAGTACGTGTAGTCATCATGTTTAGCCTAATGTCACATGTCTACGTGTCTTATCTCTTACTTGCAATTTGTGCAACGTGCTTAGTTGAATTACCTGCTCCCTTGATTTTGTATTAAGTCTTTAACTGTAGGATTCCTTGTTGTAATTTCATTGTACCATTGGTTACCTGTTGCATATTTACTTTTGGGACTACGAGGCGGTACCTCGAGAGCACACTCGTTGCATATTTACTTTTTAGACTACGAGATGGTACCTCGGGAGTGCCCCTGTTGCATATTTACTTTTGGGACTACGAGGCGGTACCTCGGAGCGCCCCTGATGCATATTTACTTTTAGGACTATGAGGCGGTACCTCGTGAGCTCCCTTGTCGTGTATTTACTTTTGGGACTACGAAGCGGTACCTCGGGAGCGCCCTTGTTGTTTACCTCTATTTGTTGTGTTGTCGTTGTTGTTGTTGTTTCTTAACTTGTAAGAATTTTGTTTTCCCTTACGTGTTGTAGTCTTCTTGAATCTTGTGTTGTTATTTTTCTGTAAATTCTCATTGTTCACTTCTCAGTCATTTCATTATATTATTATATCTTTTGCCTTGTTTCCTATTATTTTCAGTAGGGCCCTGACCTGACCTTGTCACTATTCTACTTAGATTAGGCTTGGTACTTATTGGGTACCATTGTGGTGTAATCATACTATACTTCTGTACATCTTTTGTGCAGATCTAGGTACTGATTACCAGACTAAGTACCAGTGAGCTAGCCCGTATGTGGAGACTTTAAGGTACATCTGCCAGCGTCTGCAGACCTCGGAGACCTCCTTTATCCTTATTATGTTATTTTTCTCATTCCTCATTAGACTCTGATGTATAGATATATTTAGTATTTTTTTCTCTTTGGAGCTTGTGACTTATTTCTATCGGGTTTTGGGAGTTGTAACTATTTTGAATCGCCGTTCTTATTTATTTCAGATGTTGAGGTTGAGTTTCAGCTTTATATTCAGTTATTCCGCATATTTGTCAGGCTTACCTAATCTTAGAGACTAGGTTCCATCACGACATCCCAGGGAGGGAAATTGGGTCTTGAAAACATCGCCTCTTTGAACGTTTAAGGCTCATTTTCCAACAAGAATGTCAGAAAATCTGGTCCAAAGGAAGTAGTTGTCCTTTGACGTTTACTACGTCTTGGATTTTTTTCATTAAAGGCACTTTCCTTTGCTTCTTCCCGAGTTCGCTTAAACGTTCACTAGACGACTCACATTCCTTTTTATACGGATAAATATTCTCAAAGAATTCAGCATAATCTGATTCAATTACCGTATTAATATGAATATCAGAATTTTCTGATTTATGAACCAGAAAACGATATGCCTTACTATTTGTTGCATATCCTATGAAATCCCAATCAATGGTTTTTTTTCAATCTTTACCTTTTTAGGTTTAGGGACTTGTACATTAGCCAAACACCTCAATACTTTAAAATATTTTAAGTTAGGTTTCCTTCCTTTCCATTTTTCGTATGGAATGGATTGCGTTTTTCTATGGGGAACTCGATTGAGTATTTGGTTGACTGGAAGAATAGCTTTCCCTCACAAGTTTTGAGGTAAACCGAAACTTATTAATAAGGCATTCATCATCTCCTTTAACGTTCTTTTCTTTCTTTCCGCAATTCTATTAGATTGCGGTGAGTAAGAGGCAGTTGTTTGGTGAATAATGCCATATTCCAAACATATTTCTTCAAAAGGAGATTCATATTCGTCACCCCTATCACTTCTTATCATTTTGATCTTTTTGTTTAGTTGCTTTTAACTTCATTTTATATTGCTTAAATGCATCAATTGCTTCATCTTCACAATTAAGTAAGTAAATATAGCAATATCTAGTATTGTCATCAATAAAAGTTATGAAATACTTTTTTCCACTGCGAGATGGTATTGATTTCATGTCGCAAATATCTGTGTGAATTATGTCTAAAGGATTTGAATTCCTTTCAACTGACTTATAATGATGTTTAACATACTTTGATTCCACACATATTTGACATTTCGAGTTATTACATTCAAACTTAGGCAATACTTCTAAATTAATCATTTTTCGCAAAGTTTTGAAGTTG
Source organism: Nicotiana tabacum (assembly GCF_000715075.1). Classification (NCBI taxonomy): domain Eukaryota; kingdom Viridiplantae; phylum Streptophyta; class Magnoliopsida; order Solanales; family Solanaceae; genus Nicotiana; species Nicotiana tabacum. Next base: position 90,832,500 of record NC_134083.1, read on the forward strand.
ACTTGACCTAAACGTTCATGCCATAAATTATTTGACTCAAGCAAGTAAGAAGAAGTTGAAATTTTATTTATATCAATGGCAATTACATTGAGTTTGAAAAAGCCCTCAGTAAGGTAACATTTTCCTACATACATCTCATTCTTACTAATTACAACCTTGTCGGAAATAAAAATACACTTAAAGCCGTTCTTGACTAGTAGTGATGTCGATACTAAATTCTTTCGCATTTCAAGTACATGAAGGATATCGTTTAGCGTCACAATCTTGCCAGAAGTCTTCTTCAAAGTTATTTTGCATGTTCCTTAGCAGTCTATTTTACCTCTTTGTTTTGAAATATCAATGGTAAGAATTGAATGGTTTAAAAAATATATTGTATATCTCTTTGAATGATATTCAAAATTAATAATAAGCTATAAATCATCAAATGTTCTCACATCGATTGACATTATTGACAAGCACCACATTTACGTTAAAGTAGATGGTGCACCCATGGTTTCAAAATTTTGGATCCGCCTCTGACTCGACATTTTATGTGTCCGTTGTGGGTCAATAGTTGGTTGGAAATACGCGAGTTCAGAGTTTCAAATTGCTAGAGATTATATGGCAATATTTAAAAATTATTACTAGTTGCTAATAGTAATCTATTTCAGGAAACTGCCCATGAGAAGAATCAAAAATACAAAGAAGGAAAGTTGGTGCTTGAGTGGTCAGTTGAATACTGCAATAGTGTTGTTATATTTAGTTAGAAACAGATTACAAGTCATCTCTGAAGTTTTTCTCTTTTAGGCTGAACAGACACAATCGGTGGAGAAGTTTGTATCAAGTCAAAGACAACAAGTTTAAGTCATTTTATGAAATGACTTGCACCCAATTCTTAAATGGCAAGGCAGGATTAAGAACCAAGAAGCACGGGGGTTTTGTAAGTGTTACAGATAATTACAGCAACACAGCTCAACTCAACTCGGATAAGTGTGAACAATCAAAGGAAACCAGTGCACTTGAAAATAGGACTGACTAAAGACCTGTTTGGTTTAACTGATTGAAATTAGAGCGTTGAAAGCTGAAAAGCACTTTTAAGCGCTAAAATTGATACTTGTCGTAAATGATCTTAAATTGAAAGTGCTAAAGTTGATAATTGATGTGTTTGGTAATAAATTGTTGATAAATACTTTTTCTGTTAAAATGACTAGACCGATAAATTCTTCCTCCTCCTCCTTCCAACTCTTCGTCCTTCCCACCATTAAAGCTAAACCTTCAAGTTTTTCCACGGACTCCTGGCATAGTTTCACCATTAGTTGCATATTAGTGAGTCAATGTTCTGTTATAAATTCAACGGAAAAGGGCCAAAACTGCCCATCAAACTATTCGATTTGGTACAAAACTAACCTCCATTTATTTACTGTGCCAAAAATACCCCCACAGTTATCTTAGTAGCTCAATCATGCCCTTATTACTAACGGACTTATCTAAAAAAAAAGAAAAATTTAATGATTATCCATGTGTTACCGTGCTATTAGCCTAAATATAAACCCTTGCTAAATTAAAAAGAAAAAAAACACCATAAACATAGGTTTTCATTGATCTGCCCCGATTTTAAACCCTATTAATCCAAACCTGATTTTAAAAGACAGTGTAACTTCTTCTTCATCTTTTAGATTATGCAAATGGAAAGATTTGCGCCACTACAACAACAAGAAACGTAACAATTTAAGGAAGAAAATATTGAATTTGGGAATGAAATAAAATGGGTATGAGAATAAAATTTAGGATCTTGACTTAAAAATTAATTCATTAAATGAAATCAAATGGGTATAAAATGGGTATGAGAAAAAAATTCATTATCGCCTCATTTGATTCAATTTCATGGAGATTGGAGAAGAAAGGGGGAGTTGGCAATGGGGCATGTCCCTTTTTTCGGGCTACCGTGAAGAAATCATAATGGGTATTTTTTTAAAAAAAAATTGGTAAAGATTTAAATTTAGATCAATGGAACGGTGACATATGGATATTAATTAAAAATATTTTTCAAATAAATATGTTAGTTAATAATGGCATAAGTGAGTCACTAAGATAACGATAGGGGCATTTTTGACTCAATAGGTGGGCGGGAACATTTTTGTACCAAATCAAATTTTTGAACCAAATCGAATAGCCTAAGGACAGTTTTGGCCATTTTCCGTAAATTCAATAATTTGTTCTAAAATAAGATAAATTTGTTTTCGTTGTAATAGTGGGTTCAATACCGTGTGACACTATTTGATTAGTTACGGAATTCAAATTTTCAGTTTGACTCGTATGTTTTATGAGTAGCACTAAAAGAAGATAATATAAAATAGTTTTTTTAAGTTAATTTGGTGTAGAAAATATTATATCAAAGTTTAAATTTGATTTGAAACTTGCGGAAGTTATATAGAAACAACATTAGTAAATAGCATACTATCAAACACTTAAAATGAAATGGTCTTGAAATAGGAATGGCCATACAGATTGCAACTGCAGAAACTCACATCATTGGACTCGCGTATGGTTGAGCTTTCTAATTTTTTATTAATAAGTTTTAGATATACTATACTAGCCAGGAAATGACTAACTAGTTTCTCTCCTCCACCCTATGTGTTTTTAAGCTTATTCTCTTTAAAATGTCCCTCTAATTATACATACAACAACAACCAAGTATAATCTCACTAGTGGGGTCTGGAAAGGGTAGTGTATACGCAAACTTTACCCCTACCCTGAGACGCAAACCTTACCCCTACCCTGAGGTAGAGAGGCTGTTTCCGATAGACCCTCGGCTCGCTCCCTCCAAGAACTCCCCCCTCCAAGAACTCCCCCACCTTGCTCTTGGGGTGACTCGAACTCACAACATTTTGGTTGGAAGTGGAGGGTGCTAACCACCAGAGCAACTCACTCGTCTCTAATTGTACATACCATCAGTATAAAACAAAAATAGAGAAGAAAACAACCCTCCAAGCCTTCGTTATACGTTTTCTTGGAGCATTACAAGTATCCTGTTGTGCTTATTTCCACCTTTTAACGACATGACATATTTTCATATTCAGAAGTCAAGATCCGAGAAGAAATCAGCCTAAAGGCGTAAAGCATTATTTTTCAAAGCTGATAGTATTAGAGAAGATCTTTGTCTTCCTCCAATTGTATATTAAACACGATCCAAAACAACCTGGCAATGAGACTGCGATAAATATTCTCAGAAGTAGCATTGCCCCTCAAAGTCGTTCTAAGATTATTTGCAATGTAATATTTTTGACTAAGAAGGTGCTGCTTTCATAAAGGGAGAAGGATAAAGCAAGCAACTTGATGCTTGAAGATTTCCAATCAGGTACCATATTGAGTAGCTCCACCCCAATCTGATTCTTGTTTATTCCATGTCGACTAGCAGAGCAGCACAGTACCAATAACCAGCCCCTGAATTACGTTGGATAACTAAATTAGTTCCCTCCTAGTTTGCATCCCTCAGCACACCAAGAAATGCACTGTTGACGCACAAACTTCAGAAGGTTTTCCCGGGCTCCTCAGTTCTACCAACAGCTTGACAAGGGCACCATAAAATTACAATGAGGGAAAGAATTTTATGCACTGAATTAATAGATTATTGCGTCAGCCCAATGAATAAACTATTCGTTCAGAGAGCTCTGTACCAACAGCCCTCATGTATCTGTGCAGTTGTGTCTCCATAAACCGCCTTTCGCTGGAACCAAAAGCTTCACGCAAATCCTTTGAAGAAAGAAAGTAATTCAGTTACATTAAGCATAAAACAGAAAAAGAACCGTTGGAAAGAGTTTTCTGAATCAGAATACTAGAAGCAGCATAACAAGTCTACCTATCCTTAAAGCCATATTTTTTCAATGGGTAAACCATAGTGGAGAACCAGATCACTACTTGCTGCTTCTTTGCTGTTTTGTTTTTCATTTCTATACCTCACATTTGTGTTTGTCATCATTCCAAAGCACATAATTTTAAGAGGACTTTATATTTAACATTTTTAGTCTAGAATAATTATAATAAGGACTATACTTCACTTTGATATGCAAAAGCTGTTAATGTGAAAGGCAATGAATATTTACTTTGTATCTCAGACGAACTTCCTTCAACCCAATCAAAACATTGCCAACATCTCCATTTTCTACTTTGGGCAATTGGACGTCACTGCTCTCAGGGTCCAATTCGTCATCTGAATCTTCAAAATCAGGCTCATCCATTTCGTCATCCTCACCAACAAAAATATCATTTGATCCATGAAACTGCTTTTCATCATTTTGCTCCTCATAATTTTCAAGGATACTAGGCGGCAAATGCTCTCCATTTTCTGTGGCAATATCAGATAAAACCACATACCGTTTTCTGTCTAGCAGTGGCTTGGCAACATCAAATGGAACCCACCTAATTAGAAGAAATATTGTCAGTCAGAACACAGAAGATTAGTCCTGGTGCAATACCAGATCATGATTGGTGAGTAATCCTACTACATGATAACAGTTAGCACACAAATAGCAACACGTGAAGTCATGTTCATGCTGGCTAAAGATTCAGCTATATGCACAGTGCAGTGTGGTTTGATTTTCCAACAGGATAACCTCAACAATTTTTGGTTCCAATATTACATGTATAAAAGTAGGGCGAAAGATATCACAAGCCATTATTTTTCAGTTAGGCCCCCATAATGGCATTGTTGGTTGAAATTAGTACAAGAGCCTAGGTAAAAAGTTTTGATAGTTAAGGGTCTCGATTGTCACACCACCACTTCTGTCGGCTACAATTAGAAGAGTGTTAAACTTAACAATGCTTCTTTTATTTTCCTGTTGATGACATTTGTTTTTTGATGATTGAGAAATCACTCTAGGGCCAACCTTTAGGACCAACTACAGCTTTCGAAACTTAGGGATATTTAGCCTGCCACTCTTCCCTTCTCCGCTTAAATACCAGGCTTCGCATGGCGCAGGACTCGAACATGTGACCTAAGTCACAGGTCCCTCAACCTTCGCTAGTTGAATTAAGCCCTAGTGTGATGACCCGCCATGTCATCATGCCACATAGACGACATTTGGCATATATTAATGCCATGTGAAAGCTTACATAGGAGGAATGCTAGCATTTGTGAGAAGATTCTTGAGAAGTATGAACATTTACTTTGGAAGACCCTAGATCCCTATGGATTTGTTAGGAAAGTCCTTGGAATCTTCTAGGCTTGTAGAGAATTCTAGAGAAAGCCCTTATCTTGTAAATATTAAGGACTTGTGCGACAATTAATATTTACACACTAGCCCCTAGGAGACTAGTATATAAAGGAGGCCATTCATTTGTAATCCACCAAGCAAACAATTCAAATTCTCTCTAGTACAAAACTTCCTTTAACAATTCTCTTGTGTTCTTTCTACCATTCTCTTAGGGATCTTGAGTGTAGTAAGGCTGACCTGGCATAGCAAGAATGTGAGCAAGTTGTGCAAAATCGTGAGCGAGTTGTCAAGTGCCGCACGTGTACTTAGTTAACGACTAAGGACGTGACAACGTGGTATCATAGCAAAGGTTGCAACTAAGGGAATGGCGAACGACGGAGAAATTAACGCTGCCAACACCCAAGCCAACGTCATCCAAGATGCTGCTGGCAAGAGTGGCCGTAACAAAAAGAGGAATGCCACTAACAAGAGCCAGGAGGTGCCACCCGAGGTTGTGTCAAACGAAGGGCTTACATTCCAAGAACCATCTGCCACTGAGTGGGTGATGAAGATGAACGCGGAGATGGACGCCGTTGAGATCTTTGGCCAACGCTTGGGGAAGGTGGAAGGCACCCTTAGCGTTCTTGAGGGCCTGAGGGGCACACTCTTGAAGAGATTGAGAGTATCCGAAATGACTTGGAGGGACGTACACAGACCGAGATGGAACTAAGGCAAATCATCACTGCCTTAGAGTGCAGGCTCATGGAGGCTTTGAGTACTATCGATGCTATGAAGGCAAAGATAGAGTCACTAGAGGAGCATGTTAGTGTTGGCATGACCGAGGCAGCCAACAATGTTGTGGTGACGAGGGAGACCAAGATCGAGGCTCCCAAACCTCCGGTGTTCAAAGGTGTTCGTGATGCACAAGAAGTGGAAAACTTCCTTTGGCACTTGGAGAACTACTTCAGGCACGGCAAAGTGAGGGACGACGAGGCCATGATCAACACTGCAGTGTTATACCTCTCAGAGACTGCCATGCTATGGTGGAGAAGGAAGATGGCCGACGTGGATAAAGGTCTATGTACTATTAGCACGTGGGATCAGTTCAAAGCCGAGTTCAAGCGACAGTTCTTTCAAAACAATGTCTTGTACGAGGCAAGACGCAAGCTTACGGAGTTGAAGCAAATAGGGAGCATACGTGTCTATGTCAAGGAGTTCACTACCCTTATGCTTTAAATCCCCAACCTGACCAGTAATGACTTGTTGTTCCACTTCATGGACGGGTTGCAATATTGGGCTAAGCAGGAGTTGCAACGCCGGCAAGTCGCAGATATAGACCAAGCCATAGTGGAGGCCGAATCATTGATGGATTTCAGGCATGACAAGCATGACAAAGGCAAAAGAAAAGAATCAAAGGTTAATAATGTCAAAGGTGGGGGAGACCGTGGCAAAGGCAAGGAGATACAACAACAATACTACAAGACTCAAGATTCCAAAAAGTCGAGTGGCCGTCAGGGCTACGCCGAAAAGAAGGGATGTTACATATGCGGAGGGCCGCACAGCTTCAGGAATTGTCCCGACCTAAAGAACCTCAGCGCCATGGTCCGTGAACGGAAGGAACAGCCGCAAGGAGAGAGTTCGGGAACCGCACAGTTGGGTATGATCAGATTATGTGGTGCTGTCACGAAGCAAGCTATCCAACCTACCGAGAATGGCAATTAGTACGTGGATCTCACCATCAACAACAAGCCTGCTCGTGCAATGGTGGATACTGGAGCAACTCATAATTTCGTGACTGAGGCTGCCACAAAGAGACTAGAATTGAAGCTTGCTCCAACCAACTCTCGTGTTAAGAGAGTGAATGCCGAGGTACAGAATGCTCGTGGGGTAGCTAATGGAGTTGGTGTCAAATTGGGAACTAGGAAAGGTATGACAAACTTTACCGTAACCGCTATGGATATCTTTGACATCATATTGGGGCAAGAGTTCTTTAGACATTGTCATACTTTGATCGACCCCTACCTCCAACATCTCTTGGTTATGGAGCGAGAAGGAGCTTGCATGGTACCTACAGTGACTATGCCACACGGACAGATTCAAGCACAACTCTCAGCTATGCAGGTTTGTCAAGGGGATCAAGAAGGGGGAGCCGACGTTCGTGGCAACCATCGCAAGTCTGGAGGAAAACAAGAGTTTTCAAGAGACACTGCCGCCTTGCATAGAGAAGTTGCTTGAGGAAAACAAAGACGTCATGCCCAAGGAGTTGCCTAAGCACTTGCCGCCTAGGCGAGAGGTGGATCACAAGATTGAGTTGGAGCTAGGGGCTAAGCCACCCGCATTTACCGCCTGAGCTAGAGGAGCTTAGGAAACAATTGAAAGAGCTGCTAGATGCTGGTCACATTCGCCCATCAAAGGCACCTCTCGGCGCACCAGTATTGTTCCAGAAGAAGAAGGATGGATCATTGCGCTTGTGCATAGACTACCGAGCACTTAATAAGGTCACAGTGAAGAATAAGTACCTGATCCCGCTCATTGCTGACTTATTCGATAGACTTGGGCAAGCCAAGTACTTTACCAAGGTGGATCTTTGCAAGGGCTACTACCAGGTTCGCATTGCAGAAGGGGATGAGCCGAAGACAACATGTGTGACGAGATATGGAGCCTTTGAGTGGTTGGTGATGCCCTTCGGCTTAACCAATGCACCGGCCACATTTTGCACCCTTATGAACAAGATTTTTCATCCCTACCTTGATCAATTGGTGGTAGTCTACCTAGACGACATAGTCATCTACAGCAACACCTTGGAAGAGCATATAGAGCACTTAAGGAAGGTTTTCCAAGTCTTGCGGGAGAACGAGCTATACATCAAGAGGGAGAAATGCGAGTTTGCACAATCAAAGGTGCACTTCTTAGGCCATGTTATTAGCAATGGCGAGCTACGCATGGACGAGGCTAAGGTACGTGTTATCCAGGAGTGGGAGGCACCTATAAAGGTAACTGAGTTGAGATCCTTCCTTGGCCTTGTTAACTACTATCGTCGGTTCATCAGTGGCTACTCAGCAAAAGTTGCACCATTGACTGAGTTGCTAAAGAAGAACAAGCCATGGGTTTGGACGGAGCATTGTCAAAAGGCGTTTGAAGGCCTTAAGGCAGCTGTAATAGAGGAGCCAGTCTTGGCGTTTCCTGACTTTGCCAAGACATTTGAGGTGCACACAGATGCCTCAGACTTTGCCATTGGGGTGTCCTGATGCAGGATAAGCATCCCATAGCGTTTGAGAGCCGCAAGTTAAATGAGACGAAGCGACGTTACACGGTGCAAGAGAAGGAGATGATTGGCATTGTGCATTGCCTTCGTACATGGAGACATTATTTGCTCGGGTCGAGGTTCGTGGTCAAGACCGACAACGTGGCTACTAGCTACTTTTAGACGCACAAGAAGCTCATACCAAAACAGGCTAGGTGGCAGGATTTCTTGGCCGAGTTTGATTATGTGCTGGAGTACAAGCCGGGCAAAGGTAATGTTGTAGCTGATGCCTTGAGCCGAAAAGCCGAGCTTCCTGCCATCACTTCAGCAAGTTGGGACAATCGTGAGGCTATAAAAGAAGGCATGCAACATGATCCAGCAGCCAAACAACTTATCGAGTTAGCCAACCAGGGCAAGACGAGACGTTTTTGGGTAGAAGACGGACTATTGCTTACCACGGGTCGGTGAGTCTACGTGCCTAAGTTTGGAGACATTAGACGGCGGATCATAAGGGAGAGTCATGACACAATGTGGGCTGGTCATCCATGCCAACGTTGCACTAGGGCCTTGGTCGAGTCAGTCTACTATTGGCCACGCATGCGAGATGACATAGAGTGTTATGTGCAGACTTGTCTTGTATGCCAGCAGGACAAGGTTGAGCAACAACAGCCCAGAGGACTTTTGGAGCCACTACCAGTTGCAGAGCGTCCATGGGAGAGCGTGACTATGGACTTTATCACTTGCCTACCAAAGTCCGACGGTTATGGTACTATTATGGTGGTCGTGGATAGATTTTCCAAATATGCTACCTTTATGCCCGCCTCACCAGGTTGCACTGCCAAGGAAGCCGCCAAGCTATTCTTTAAGAACGTGGTTTAAGTATTGGGGATTACCAAGGTATATTATTAGTGATCGAGACCCCCGCTTTACTGGGAACTTTTGGAGAGAGTTATTCGACATACTTGGCACGGAACTGCACTTTTCCACTAGTTTCCACCCACAGACAGATGGACAAGCGGAACGGGTCAATGCCTTACTAGAATGCTACTTGAGGCATTATGTAAGCGCGCATCAGAAAGATTGGGCAAGGCTCCTAGACATCGCCCAATTCTCTTATAACTTGCAGCGAAGTGAGTTCACGGGGCGGACACCATTTGAGCTAGCCACAGGCCAACAACCACAAACTCCACATTCATTACCAGCCGCGTTCGAGGGAAAGAGTTTGGGGGCTTATCATATGGCCAAAGGATGGGAGGAGCAGCTTGACACTGCTAAGTCCTACTTGGATAAGGCAGCTAAGAAGATGAAGAAGTTTGCGGATCGTAAGCGGCGACCCACGGACTATAGAGTTGGGGACATGGTGATGGTGAAGTTTAACCCAAGACAGTTCAAGGCACTACGGGGCATGCATCAGAATTTGATTCGCAAGTATGAAGGGCCATTTAAGATCGTCGCCAAGGTAGGCAAGATCTCACACAAGCTTGACAAGCCATCGTATCTTAAGATTTACCCTGTCTTCCATGCCAGCATACTGCCATATCATGAAGACAAGGATGATCTGAGTAGGGGCCAATCAAGTCGAGCACCTATTACTATCACCGCCTCGCATGATTGGGAGATTGAGGCTATCATGGATTACTAGGCCAGGCGAAAACAAGGGCAAAAAGCCACTGCTATGTTCCTCGTCCATTGGAAGGGGCAATCACCGGAGGAGGCCACATGAGAACGATATGAAGACTTATGGCAATTCAAAGATAAGGTCCGAGAGTTTATGCAGCAGCATTCCGCCGCGGTCGTCGCAACATTAGGTTGGGGAGAGTGTGTTGACCCGCCATGTCATCATGCCACATAGACGACATTTGGCATATATTAATGCCATGTGGAAGCTTACATAGGAGGAATGCTAGCATTTGTGAGAAGATTCTAGAGAAGTATGGACATTTTCTTTGAAAAACCCTAGATCCCTATGGATTTGTTAGGAAAGTCCTTGGAATCTTCTAGGCTTGTAGAGAATTCTAAAGAAAGCCCTTATCTTGTAAATATTAAGGACTTGTGTGATAATTAATATTTACACACTAGCCCCTAGGAGACTAGTATATAAAGGGGGCCATTCATTTGTAATCCACCAAGCAAACAATTCAAGTTCTCTCTGGTACAAAACTTCCTTTAACAATTCTCTTGTGTTCTTTCTACCATTCTCTTAGCGATCTTGAGTATAGTAAGGCTGACTTGGCATAGCAAGAACGTGAGCAAGTTGTGCAAGATCGTGAGCGAGTTGTCAAGTGTCGCACGTGTACTTAGTTAACAACTAAGGACGTGACAACGTGGTATCAGAGCGAAGGTTTCAACTAAGGGAATTGTGATGATACGCCATGTCATCATGTCACATAGGCGCCATTTTGCATATATTAATGCCATGTTTTTAAAGATAATTATAAAAATATCACATAACTTGTTATGTTATTATCCTATAGTTGTCAAATATAACTTTGGACGTAAAAGTTAGCAACACTTCACAAGCAAGAAAAATCTTACATTTTTTTTTTTTTTATAATGAAAAAAAAACGTAAGATTTTTCTTGCTTGTGAAGTGTAAGAAAAATCTTACATTTTGCTTAAAGCGGAGAGACAAAAGTGACTATTTGATGCTGAAATAGGAAGTTAGGGACTTGGTCGTAACTAAAAATAGTATAAGGGCCTCGCTGAGTTTTTCCATATAGTTAAGGGCTTGGTTGTGATTGGAAATGGTAGAAGGGCCAACTGAGACTTTCAATTTATTCAAGGGCTTCTAGTGTCTTCCCTGAAAAGAATTTTAATCTGATCCATATAACAAGGTATCAAGATTATACTAGGCTTCTAGGGGCATTGCTAAGATTTTCCATATAGTTTAAGGGCTTGATTGTGACTAGAAATGGTAGAAAGGCCAAACTGGGGATTTTAGACAATTCAAGGGCCTCTTGTGTCATTTTCCCTTAAAAGAATTCCAATCTGGTCCATTTAACAAGATGTCAGGACCATATTAGGCTACTAAGGCCACACAAAAAAAAGCATATTACTATTTCCGTTTCACAGATAATAGGCTCCAAGTCACTTACACTTGATGCTGCAATAGATCAAGCCAACTAATTGAGCTTGACTCAGCTGATTCAAAATAACTAACCAGCAATTGACCTGGAAGCATCATTCAATCACATACATGGCAATGTGAAATGCCATGAACAAAGTGGAACAAATGAAGATCTTAAAACAATAACCCATGATTTAATCACCAAATATGGAGACACACACACACACCACATCAATAGTCAGTGTCTACGTTGCCCTAGAACATCACTACCTCATAGCAGATAGTAACCTCAGGGCCTACTTTGAAACCACAATAGTCATGGCCTTGGAGCATCAAACAGTAAACGGCATGGATGATGACTTGGAGAAGCTCTCGTTCATCCAAACAGATTTCGTGTTCACTCAAACTAATCATATCTAATTGTATCCAACGAATTATTTTGTCTCCCTTCTTATATTTTTTAATGTGAATTCAAGATTGGGACATTAAGGTAATATTGCAGTGTTTAAGCTTCGATAACATAAGTTGTTCATTACAAAAACTTCAGCCAATCAAGTCTAATTTTACTAAATTGCTCCTAACCATAATATTTGCTTCCTTTATTTTTTCTTACCTTATATAAAAATCTAGAAGTCAATTCAAGAAAATGAAGATAATGGAGAATGTCCTCAATCAAGACACAGGTATAATGCCAGTTTAGTATAAGCAACAGAAGAAGTGGACGAATACGAATATTCTGCTTAAACAGAACTAAGCTAAAATTGTCAAATTATATTACAATGTCAACAATGCGTCCTATTTTCTCTCAAGAAACATTCTCAAATCTAAGAAAGAAGAACTACAAGCGTTTTAGTAAAATATGGATAGCAGAATAACAAGTTTTAAAAGAATAACGGCCTTGATCCTTAATCTCAGATTAACAGTATGTTTCTGTTTGCAATTTAAGAGAGAAGATAAACTTACTGATAACGCAAAGGGCAGAGCAGCTCAGAAGGCCGGTATGCTGCTTTGTATCTCATTTTGTTGCAGGAGTGGATGTAGTAGCCCAGATAATAGTACTGGAGACTTGGACAATGTACTTGATTCTCCTTAATCCACCTTATTTCTTGTAGGGCTGAGTACTTACCTAAAGATAAGAAGGCTAGATCTGGATCCCAGAATAAATATTTACTTGACAAACACTTGGGAAGGATGTCTATTACACCAACTGCAACTAGCCGTCCATCAATCAGATACTGCTGATGGAAAGAACCAAAGCCACAGGGGGGAACAGTAAGGTCCCCAGAGGGTGGAACGAATACTAGAGGTGTATCAACCAAAAATCTCCTATATGAGCTCTCAGCAACTTCGTCTGGCGAATCATTGTGCACCCTAATCTGGTACCTTCTATACAAGGAATATTCTTCCGGATCAAAACTGGACCTTTTAAGACGAACCTCAAACCTCCTCCTTTTGAGCTCAGGGCTTCCTTGTGCTGTTGATGAGCAGCTCTCTTTACTGCAGCTTCCTGATGTGGATTGCTTTGACTCATTCTGGCTGCTCACTACACTGTCTTCATCAACTCGTCTTTCCGAAGAATAGAAGTTTATATGTCCGTTGCAAGCTCTAACTAAAAAGCCCGATGATTCTGCTAGATTGTTTAGACAGCTAGCTAGTTTTTCAGCAATCAATTTTGGGGAATCAGCAGCCATTTCGCTCTCCCAAGCCCCCAATTTTGATGATTTTCCATGCTCAACATCTTTTCTGCCTCGCCTTAAAGCAGCTGCAATTTGGAACGAGATGCTGCTGGTAAATAACATATCCTCAGCCCCTTCAGTGGATAACTTTCTTTTCACAGGTGCAACCTTTTTGACAGAGGCTTTTGGAAACTGAATGTCAGAGCAGAGATCCCCACTTTCAATGCATGTTTGTACTGCTTTATCTATCTGACTTTCCATATAGGGGATCAACGGTTCAGTTTTGTTCTTTTCTTCAGGGTTATCTCTCAAGGACTTCATTGTTGCAGGGCTCCGACTTTGACTGAAGGTAGTGGTTTGTGAAATGCCTGAAGTATCTGTAGTATCCATCAAGTCATCTGATCTTCGATCCAATGTGCCATCCAGAAACCTAGGCATTCAATTTTTTTCAAGCTTAACCAAATATAGAAAATTTCAATATCCAATACGCCAAACACCATGTGCAAATTTTGAAGTTTGCGCAATCACAAATCATCCACTAGATTTAATGAGCTTGATATTAGCAACAACCAAACTCTAAATAAAGTAAATCTTCCAATTCTTCTTGATAAATGTTATCCCCAATTTATGATGAACCGTTTGTCGAACTGCACCCAAATCTTATCCCTCCCCCCTTCTCCACATACACACACACACACACATGCACACACACATAACCCAAGAGCATCCAACAAATCCTATAATTCAGTCATTAAACCAACTGCCAAGCTTTGCTGCCAAAGTGTCACAATCACTAAACGTAAGAGTTTTCAAGTATAGAACACCATTAGGACTTTATAGTGTGTCCACATGAATATGGCACAGTGATGGAGTAATCTCAGAAGGAAGAAATAGATCTAGGAACACAAATATAACGAAAGAAAGGAACTTGGCCAAAGATATCAGGATAATAATGGAGACCGTAGACTTTAGAAGCAAGGGAGTACTGAACACCTGCTTTCAGATAAATCATCAAATCAACTACAGTTGTTATCTCAATGACCACTCAATGGCTTCGAGGTAGCAGACAGAGGCATTCTGCAAAAGCACCTGAGTAAAGACAGATCCCAGATGAATAAGGAGGACTGTAAGTGTAAGGTCCAAACACTCCTGGAAAACTTTATGTGTAACCCATATGAATCTGTGGAATAGAGAGTGTTTATGGAGCTGATGTTCCATGTCAGACCCAGCAAAAGGTAAATACAATTTCGTGACACTGCCTTCCATCCATAATCATCATTGTAGTACTCAAGCTATAATGATTTGAAATGGCAGAGTAATAGACATTTCTGACAGTCACTTAGAGGCTATTGATTTCACTATGATGTTTTGTCTACAAGCATTAATTTAGCTAGAATTAACTTACTAATCATAAAGAAAAAGGGAAACAATAAGATACCTCTGCATGCTTTTCAGTACTCGACGTTGTTCTTTGGAAGGAACAAATTCACCTGCTCTGAGACGGATAGTGTAAGATGGACAGCATGTCTTCTCCATCTCAGGCTTGTATAAGAAACAGCCAGATCTTCTCCATCCTCTGTCTAGAAGAGCTACAAAATAGAAAACCAATATACAACCATGTAACAAAAAAAACTCATATAATCTACAGTGTCTCTGCAATCAGAATTCAGAATCACATGACAAAGACAGGCTGTTGCTTCTATGCATATGTACATGGGAGAGGTGTTCATTCTCAACGAGAAGAGATGCTGCATCTGCATGTGCTACAAATCTCTTAAACAGATTATGAAACTTAAAATACAGCATACGTAGTAAGGGTAGCTTAATCAGGTAGTACCGTAGTAGTCTATGTGCATATAAAGTAGGCAAAAAGTAAAGCCACATATGTGGTCATTCCGCATAGGTCTTGGTGGGCAGAGTTCCATAGTATCTGTGCTGGTGAGAGGCGGCACGTAAGGGTGTTCATAAAAACCCGAAAAACCAAACCAAACCGAAAACCGAACCAAACCGACCAAAAAACCCGATATTTTTTGGTTTGGTTTTTGTTTAGAATTTTTGAAACCGATCAAATTTGGTTTGGTTTTGGTTTTAATAAAAAAAGTAACCGGACAAAACCGAACCAAACCAACTATAGAAGTAGCTATTTAAAAATTATCATTCCACTTATATATATATATATATATATATATATATATATATATATATATATATATATATATATATAATTTTTACAATATTTCTAAAATTTTATAGTACATGTTAATCGTTTGCACTTTTAGTCTAGTTCTTTGCTATTATAATAATCTAGTTCTTTGCCTTTACATTCTAGTGTGATTGGTAGTTTTCTTTTGCCAAGTACAAGAATCTATTTCACGTTAAAAATAATTTTAATTTTAATTGAGTCCTTAAATTATTGCCAAGTACAAGAATCTATTTCACGTTAAAAATAATTTTAATTTTAATTGAGTCCTTAAATTATTCATCACTATTTGATTCAATTATCGTCAATATATCTTGGTAAATGATAGATTTCTCAAAGAGCAATTGGTTTAGTGTTTGGTAGTGTAGAAAAAACCAATAAATAACCAAAAAAATCGTAAAACCGACATAAACCGAATCGATAAAAAAACCGACTTAATTGGTTTGGTTTGGTTCCAATATTTGAAAAATCGACTTACTTGGTTTGGTTTCTTTTTAGGGAAAAACCAACCCAAACCAAACCATGAACATCCCTAGTGGCAGGTATCTGATGAAATAGTTGAGGTGCGCAAGCTGGCACGGACATCACTGTCATAAAAAAAAGTGTGGGCCCATTCTATTCTATCAGAAAGAGAGAAAGTTGCGAAAACTATATGTTCCATATAGAGTCAAATGTCAATGCCTTAGTTATCAATTTATCATTCAGGGGAACTCCAAGGTAAGTAATAATATCGCATACTACCATGCTTCAGGCAATCAGACACAATGAGTTTAAATGGTCAACAAAAATCTGGGCGCTACTGTTTGAATGACTGTTAATTTACTAACCTTGATAGTCATCAACTGTCAGACTGCGTGCCCATACACCTGCAAAGAAAGCAAATAAGTTTAAAAAAAAGGTCTAAGTGAAGTATTGATGCAGGTATCTCTGCTTGGACAGTGAAAGCAAAATATCAATCAATTAACTATGCCTCAATCCCGATCTAGTTGATGTTGGCTATAAGAATCCTCTATATCCATTCAATATTTCAAACCCCTAAATTAATTAAGAGACAAACTAAGGTTTCTTTAAAACTAGAGATTCTCTAAATTTCACACTTATCCTACCAATGACATACATTTTCTAAACAAACTAGAGAAACTCCTGGCAAACACCTAATCTAGAGTAACAACAACTAAGTCTTCCAAGTAACGAGTATCCCCCAATGTAGAACCTTTGCTTTTATAGTGCTTTGCTCTTATTCAAGTCCTCATGAATTCGGAGAGATTGTAAATCTTACCATTAGATTGCACCATGTAAATGAAAAATCTACAAAATAAGCCAGCACTTTCTCTCGCAACTACAACTTGCGTGTCTAAATATGTCCAGAACAATATAACTTGCACAACTAACAATCCTGGCACCTAGCTCAAATGGTCTTCAAATCCGATCCTCCGATCAAGTGTTTAATCATAATTCAACAGGATTGCATCAACTATTAGTACGCTAAATAGCCATGCTTACCGTGAGAGATACTAGTAGGGCCACCAGATTTACAGTAGCCACATGTGTTCCTACGGCGACCAACATCAGCAACCACAGTTTCGCCCCTGCTGTTTCCACCACCGCTGCTATTACTGTTGCTGCTGCTGGCTTCACTTCTCATCTTCTTCTTCTCAGACATCTTAGATCTTTATTCAAATCATCACAGCCACCATGATTTCTAGGTTTTTTTTTTGGTCCTTAACAGAAATGAGAAAGCGAAAAACCAACGAAATTGGATAGGCGTGATTTGCTTCGCCGAATTGAATGAGGGAGGGGTGGTTGGTATGATACAGATAAATTTCAACTGTAGAACAAGTCGTAATGGTCTCCTTTGGGGACATTATTAATAAGAGAACAACAATTTGCAAGGGAATATGCCCATTTTCGTTTAACTGCGTGCTTCGTGTGCAAGTTACTTTTTTCCCGTAAAATTTCTTTTTGAGGAATCAGAGGAAAAATGATAGTAAACGACTAAACGTTAAGAAATAAATCTGGTAAAAATCAAATAATTAGAGGTAAGAAATAATAATTTTTAGCCAAAATTGTCTCTTATCTTTGGTTAAGTCTAACTTTATTCTTTATCTATTGGCCTGAGCACTTATTGTCCTTTAAGTTTGCTAAACTTGAGTAGGTTTAGTCAATTTAACAAAAGACCCAAAAGGAGACCTAAAAACTAACACTAATTTCACTGAGTTAACTGGGTAAAAAAACTTTCAGTACTTAAATTTTGCAGAACCGATTTAGTGAACCTAAACATGTTTAACGGGCCGGATTGACCCGGTTCCGGACCGGCCTAGATCGGTAGTAAACCAGACCAGCCCGAACTGGTGGAAGGGGGCCGGGTAGGGCTGGGTTTGGGGGGTTAGCCCGTATATATTTTTTTACCGGTTAACCGGACTGGTCAAACCCGATCAATAAAAATTATCGTTGAATCGGTTAACCGGACCAGCCCGGTTGAGAAAAATAGTGACTGGTCGGTACCAATCCTGGTCGGTTGCCGAGTTTTTAAAATCGGGCTTAACTAGTCCTGGCCCATCCGGTGAAAAATTAAACCGGAACGGTTCCGGGCCTAAGGGGCCGGATTCCGGGCCTAAGGGGCCAGCCCACCCCTTTGTCACCTTTAAGATTGTAAAAACAAGTGTGATAATTTAAAAAATAAAAATAAAAAAATAGTCGGTTCAAAAGTAATTTTCATTGACCGGGTTTGACCGGTCCGGTTAACTGGTAAAAAAATATATACAGACCAACCCCCTAACCCTCAAAACTCAATCCTACCCGGCCCCATTCCACCGGGTCGGACCGGTTTACTACCGGTCTAGGCCGGTCCGGAACCGGGTCAACCCGACCCGTTAAACAGGTTTAGGTTCACTACATCGGTTCTGCAAAATTTGAGTACTGAAAGTTTCTTTACCCAGTTGACTCAATGAAATCACTGTTAGTTTTTAGATCTCCCTTTGAGTCTTTTGTTAAATGGACTAAACCTGCTCAAGTTTAGCAAACTTAAAGGACAATAAGTGCTCAGGGCAATAGATAAAGGATAAAATTAGACTTACCCCCAAACATAAGGGACAATTTTGACTAAAAACTCTAAGAGATAATGTGGTAGCATTATGTTATACTAGTACTAGTTCTTTTGTTTCTTTTCTTTTTTGTATTTTTAAGTTTTGACATGCCCTTTAAAATTATTAGTGGCAACAACTCCCATAGAGATGCACATTCTATGCGTTTGGATATGATCTAGTTGAGATATAAAAAGAAATGTGTATTTGAAGTTGAAGTTGCAAAGAGTATTTGGAAGAAAATAATTTTAAAAGTATTAATAGCACATTAGGTATGCATGTCCTCTTAACAAAAACAATAACAACCCAATGAAATCCCACAAGTGGAGTTTGGGGAGAGTAGCGTGTATGCAAATCTTACCCCTACCCCGAGGGAGCAGAGAGATTGTTTCCGATAGACCCTCGGCACAAGAAGACGAAAAGAGACAATATATCAGTACCAGCAATAGAAACCAGAAAAATAATAAAAGCATCATAAGAATCAGAAAATAAACGGAAAAAATAATAACAATAACCTGTAAATACGGCTCGATACTATGAAAAATGGAAGAATAGTGTGAATACAAATACGAACCACTAGCAGTCTAAAACTAAACACTATCAGCCTAGCCTCACACTCGATACGAAGTAGGAAAATGTATAACTACCTTCTAACCTACAACCCTAATACTCGACCTCCACACCTTCCTATCAAGGGCCATGTCCTCGAAAATCTAAAGTTGCGCCATATCCTGCTTGATCATCTCTCCTAATACTTCGTAGGCCGCTCTCTACCTCTTCTCATACCCGCCAAAGCCAATCACTCACACCTCCTTACTGGGACGTCTGGGCTTCTCATTCGCACGTGCCCCGAACCATCTGAGCCTCGCTTCTCGCATCTTGTCATCCATGGGGGACACACCTACCTTCTCCCGAATATCTTCATTCCTAATCTTATCTATCCTAGTGCGCCCGCACATCTACCTCAACAATATCATTTCTGCTACTTTTATCTTTTGGATATGTCAATTCTTAACTGTAAACACTCTGCCCCATATAACATGGCCGGTCTAACCATCGCTCTCTAAAACTTACCTTTGAGTTTCAGTGTTACTTTCTTGTCACACAGTACTCCAGATGTTAACCTCCACTTCATCCACCTCACCCCTATACGGTGAATGACATCCTCTTCGATCTCTCCATCCCCTTAGATAACCGACCCAAGATACTTGAAACTTCCTCTCTTGGGGATGACCTGTGATTCAAGCCTCACGTTCATGCCCACTTCCCCCGTCACATCGTTGAACTTGCACTTCAGGTATTATGTCTTAGTCATGCTCAACTTGAAACCCTTAGACTCAAGGTCATTTCTTCAAACCTCCAACCTCTCGTTAACGCTGCCTCACGTCTCATCAATCAGAACTATGTCATCGGCGAATAACATACACCATGGAACCTCCCCTTGAATATGGTGTGTTAGTGCGTCCATCTCCATGGCAAATAAGAACAGGATGAGCGCAGATCCTTGGTGTAACCTCATAACAACTGAAAAATACTCAGAGTCACTTCCCACTAACCTCATCCGAGTCTTAGCTCCATTATACATGTCCTTAATCACCCTAATGTAATCTACCGGCACACCATTGACCTCAAGGCATCTCCAAAGAACCTCCCTAAGGACCTTGTCATACGCTTTCTCTAGGTCAATAAACACCATATGCAAATCTTTCTTCTTATCCCTGTACTGTTCCACCAACCTCCTAATAAGGTGGATAGCTTCCGTAGTTGAACGACACGGCTCGAACCCGAACTGGTTATCGAATATAGACACCAACCTCATCACCCTCACTTCCACCACGCTCTCCCAAACCTTCATGGTATGACTTAGTAACTTGATACCTCTATAGTTGTTACAACTATGAATATTACCCTAGTTCTTGTACAATTGTACCATCGTACTCCACCTCCACTCTTCCGACATCTTCTTTATCCTGAAAATAATATTAAACCGCCTAGTTAGACACTCCAAACCTGCTCTACCTACACCCTCCAAATTTCTACTGGAATTTCGTTTGGTCCGGTCACTCTGTCCCTACTCATCTTACGCATAGCCCTCATGACCTCATTAACCTTAATGCGCCTACAATACCTAAAGTCTCGGTGACTCTCGGAGTTCCCTAATTCACCTAGCACAATGGCCATCCCCCCCCCCCTTCATTCAGAAGTTTATGAAAGTAAGTCTGTCATCTCCGCTTAATCTGAGCCTCTCCTATCAATACTATATCGTCCTCGTCTTTGATGCACCTCACTTGGTCCAGATCCCGAGCCTTCATCTCTCACCTTGGCCAACTGGAATAATATTTTAGCTCCGCCTTCGTCCCCTAGTTCCTCGTATAGATGACCAAACGATGCAGTCTTTGCCTCCGTGATCGCCAACTTCATCTCCTTCCTAGTTACCTTATACCTCTATCTGTTTGCTCTCCTTTCCTCCTCGTCTGTGCTCTCTACTAGCTTCAGGCACACCGTTTTTTTTCGCTTCCACTTTACCTTGGGCATGTCCTCTTAACTTACCTGAAAATATCTCCATGATCATAATGTAAACATTTACATTCAATTGGATTCAAATTACTAAGAAATATGGACCATATTTCAAATTCAAGACATATTAGTCTAAACAAATATTATGATATAATAAAATCGAACTAGTTAATTAAATTTAATTTACTGCTATACTAAGAAGTGATAGGATGCCCGAAGAGTGGAGGAAGAGTAGCCTGATTCCAATTTATAAGAATAAGCGAACTATCATGGCATTAAACCCATGCGTCATATAATGAAACTCTAGGAAAGAGTGATAAAGCGTAAACTTAGAAATAAGACAAAAGTGATAAAGAATCATTTTGGATTTATGTCTGGTATCTACGACATAAGCTATATTCTTACTAGGAAGATTGATGAAAATAAATACCGAAAGAAAGAAAGATTTATACATAATGTTTATTGAACTAGAGAAAGTATATGATAGAGTCCCACAAAAGGTCATTTGGTGGGTAATGGGAAAAAAATAAACCTTAAGGATATGTATGAAGGAGTTGTCACTAGCGTAAAAACAGTATAATAAAGATAGATAGGAGTTTCTCATAATAATGGGTTTACACCAGGGTTCTACATTTAGCCCCTACTTATTTACTCTAGCTATAAATGAGCTAACCAATGCAATACAAGATGAGATAGTATAGTATATGTTATTTATTGATAATATTGTGCTAATTGACAAAACTAGGGAGGGTGTCAACCAAAAGCTTGATATATGAAGAAGCATCTTAGGGAGTAAGAATTTTAGGATAATGTCACGACCCAAAATTTTCCACCGACGGGACCGTGATGGCGCCTAACATTTCACTTGCTAGGCAAGCCAACGTTAGAAAATCGTTAAACCAATTCCTTATTTCCATTCAGTAAATAACAATAATTAACTAAGATGAAATATAAGAGGTGCGAAATTTTATAAAACTGTATTAATTACTACCACTCGGATCTGGAGTCACAATTCACGAGCATTCTAGAATTTACTACAAGTAATAGTCTGAAAGAAATACAATTGTCTGAATGAAAGAAACAGTAGAACAGAAAAGATAGATGGGGACTTCAAGGTCTGTGAACGCCGACAGATCTACCTTGAGTCTCCGGACAGTGGACCAATAGCAAAATCTCGATCAACCCGAGTCGGTATCAAAATCTGCACAGAAAGTGCAGAGTGCAGTATCAGTACAACTGACCCTATGTACTAGTAAGTGTCGAGCCTAACCTCAACGAAGTAGTGACGAGGCTAAGGCAAGGCACCTACAAATCAACTGGAATATATTCAAGGCTACCCATACTGACTAACTTTCTACTCAAAGTATCGGCCACCACATTGGCCTTCCCGGGATGATACAATATGGTGATATCATAGTCTTTCAATAGCTCCAGCCACCTCCTCTGCCTCAAATTGAGTTCCTTCTGCTTGAACAAATACTACAAGCTCCGATGACCAGTGAATACCTCACATGGCACGCCGTAAAGATAGTGCCTCCAAATCTTCAGCGCGTGAACAATGGCTGCCAGCTCTATATCATGAGCAGGGTAATTCTTCTCGTGAACCTTCAGCTGCCGCGAAGAATATGCAATAACCTTGCTACCCTGCATCAATACCGCACTCAGACCAATACGAGATGCGTCACAATATACTGTATAAGATCCTGAACCTGTGGGTAAAACCAATACCGGTGCTGTGGTCAAAGCAGTCTTGAGCTTCTAAAAGCTTGCTTCACACTCGTCTGACCACCTGAACGGGGCACCCTTCTGGGTCAATCTGGTCAACGGGGCTGCTATAGATGAAAACCTTTCCACAAATCGATGGTAATAGTCCACCAAACCCAGGAAACTATGGATCTATGTAGCTGATGTGGGTCTAGGCCAGTTTTGCACTGCTTCAATCTTCTTAGGATCCACCTGAATACCCTATGTTGATACAACGTGACCCAAGAAAGCAACTGAACTCAACCAAAACTCGCATTTTGAGAACTTAGCATATAACTGGATGTCTTTCAGAGTCTGAAGAATGATCTGAAGGTGCTGCTCATACTCCTCTCGACTGTAGGAGTAGATCAAGATATCATCAATAAACACAGTCACAAAGGAATCCAAGTAGTGTTTGGACACCCGGTTCATCAAATCTATGAATGCTGCCGGGGCATTTGTCAGCCTAAATGACATCACTAGAAACTCATAATGCCCATACCGAGTTTAAAAAGTTGTCTTATGGACATCAGATGCCCTAATCTTCAACTAATGTTAACCAAACCTCAAATCGATCCTCGGAAATACCTTGGCACCCTGAAGCTGATCAAATAAGTCATCAATTCTTGGAAGCGGATATTTGTTCTTAATAGTTGTTCATAATCAACTACCGAATTTCCAATTAACCTCATGTTCATAAAAACTCTCGTTGCAAACCTTCACAATACTGATAACGAGATGCGAGGCATGAAGACCTCACAATTATTTACCCGAATTAACGAGTAACATTTAGCGCCACCTGGGCGAGCACCTACCTCGTAGGTTAAAACTCAATAATTACAAAATTCAATATTTTGGCAAATATGCACAGAGGATTTCATACAAGAATTCTCAAATAAGCCTAATAGGCATGACTCCCAATTTAATTTCACAAGGGAGAACTTAAACACAAGAATTTTGTTTCCTCATAAGGATCTCATCCTTATATAACTTCTACCGCGGCTTGTAGCCCAGTTTCAATATTTCACATCATGTAAAAATACGAGGATCTCGTCCTCAACTCCGAATCACAAGTATTTTGCACATTGTGCCAACTAAATTTCAATTTCCTTTCTTTCTTTCTTTTCAATAAATTTCGTAAACATTTTTCATAACACATAACGAACTTTCATACCGGTAGGGCATATAATTCATAATTTGTAATTAATTATCCATAAATTACATCAAAACTTACCGAAATGAGTAAAAGAAAGCCACATTTGGCCTCACATCTCTTATTAGTGACCAACATGGAATAATATGCGTAATTATCTCCATAGAATCTCCCAATAGGAGTAAGCACATAAGTAGATTATAGAATTACGAAGCTCACTCATAAGTGGAGCACAATAGGAGGACTCGTCTTGATACTCAGAACCGAATCAAGTTAAGGAAATTATTCCTTTATTTTAAATCGAGGTCGTACCCATAACGGCACCATCTGATGTAAAGACCTTTGCCATACCATAAAACAAATATAACAATAGATGGCTCTCCACCTAGGACGCCTTCTACCCACTTGTCCTCCACCTCTAACGGTCTGACCTCCACCTATAGGTACCTGACCCCTTCCATAAGTACCCCTGCCTCCAGACGAGGCACCACTGAAATCACCTAACTGACGAGGCCTCATATCAGACCTCCGCCCTCTCTCCTATGCAAGAACCATCTCGATCCTCCTCGCGACATTAGTAGTCGTCTGATAAGAAATCTCACTTCCGACCTCCTTGGCCATCTGAAGTCTGATAGGGTGAGTGAGTCCCTCAATAAACCTCCTCTCTCTCTCTCTCTCTCTCTCTCTCTCTCTCTCCGTAGGTATTAAAAGGAGAGCATGACGAGCCAAATCCACAAAATGGGACTCGTACTGAGTAACAGTCATACTGCCCTTCTGTAGACGCTCAAATTACTTGTGGAAGTCCTCTCTTAGTGTGACAGAAAGAAACTTCTCCAGAAATAGCTAAGAGAACTGCTCCTAGATAAGTGCAGGCGATCCAACTGGTCTAGTCAATGTATAATCCCTCCACCACTTCATGGCGGAACCCGTCATTTAAAATACAGCAAAATCAACCCCACTGGTCTCAACTATGCCCATGTTCCGCAGCACCTCATGGCAACGTTCAAGATAATCCTGTGGGTACTTAGAAGGTGTACCACTGAAGTGGATTGGAAAGAGCTTGGTAAACTTATCCAGTCTCAATAAGGCCTCAAAAGACATGGCGGCCTATCACCGGTCTGTGCCGCAATAACCGACTGAACTACCCCAATTGGCAGGGCTGCTGAAGCCTGATTCTGGGGAGCTATCTGCTCCGCAGCGGGAGTAGTGGGAGTTTGTGCTCCTCCCCCAGCCTGTAAGACGGCTGGCGCCACTGGAAATGTACCATTATGGGCCACGTTCTCCATAAGACTCACCAAACGGACTAGAGCGTCGTGAAGTACTGGAGTGGCTATGAACCTTCCGGGACCTGAACTGGTCCAATTGGTACATTCTGAACTGGAACCTCCTCCTGAAGATCCACCTAAGGTTCTACAACAGGTGCGACTTCTCGAGCTCTAGACTGAGCTCTACTTCTGCTTCTACCTCGGCCTCTAGCGCGACTTCGACCTCTACCTTTGCCCCTAGTCATAGCTGTCACTGGGGATCTGGATCATGTCCGGTTGTAGACGCAGTGCGTGTTCTCTCCATTTGTGAGAGGACAAGAATAGAAAAGTTCAATCGTCAATGATAGAATGAAATCGCACGACATAGTAGAATAGAAGTGAAATTGTTCCTAAGCTCCATAGCCTCTAAAAGATAAGTACAGACGTCTCCGTACCGATCCTTCAGACTCTACTAAGCTTGCTCGTGACTCATGAGACCTATGTAACTTAGTGCCCTGATACCAACTGTCATGACCCAAAATTTCCCACTGACGGAACCGTGATGGCGCCTAACATTTCACTTGCTAGGCAAGCCAATGTTAGAAAATCGTTAAACCAATTCCTTATTTCCATTCAGTAAATAACAATAATTAACTAAGATGAAATATAAGAGGTGCAGAATTTTATAAAATTATATTAATTACTACCACCCGGACTCTAGAGTCACAATTCACGAGCATTCTAAAATTTACTACAAGTAATAGTCTAAAAGAAATACAACTGTCTGAATGAAAGAAACAGTAGAACAAAAAAGATAGACGGGGACTTCAAGGCCTGTGAACGCCGACAGATCTACCTTGAGTCTCCGGACAGTGGACCAATAGCAAAATCTCAATCAACCCGAGCCGGTATCAAAATCTGCACAGAAAGTGCAAAGTGCAGTATCAGTACAACCGACCCTATGTACTGGTAAGTATCGAGCCTAAACTCGACAGAGTAGTAACGAGGCTAAGGCAAGGCACCTACAAATCAACCCGTACAATTTAACAGTGTATATACAAATAACCGAAATGAAGAACTAAACGGGAAATGTCGGGAGGGGAACATACTGAGGGGAATACAAGATAAAGAACTACAACAGAATGATCACCGGAGCAGTCAATATACCATGAATCAACAAGAATAGTGAATACAGTAAGAAAAAATGCACGGCATCACCCTTCGTGCTTTTACTCTCAATCTCACCATAAAATAAATAGAAACAGCATGGCATCACCCTTCGTGCATTAACTCTCATATCATGGCACGGCATCACCCTTCGTGCATTAACACTCACAATATGGCACGGCATCACTCTTCGTGCATTAATACTCACAATATGGTACGACATCACCCTTCGTGCATTAACACTTACAATATGGTACAACATCACCCTTCGTGCATTAACACTCTCCCTTACCATAATGCAATGCATAAATATCAACAGGGAGATAGAATAATAAGTACAAACCTTACCTCAACATTTTGTTCCATAACATCAATGTCAACTTTGAAATAAAAACTCAATTATCACCAGAAAATCCGTAAACATGATAAGAACGATAAATTGAACAACACTAGTATAACACATCGCAATTAGGCATGAGAATGAGACAATATAAGAAAAACTGAGAAACATGGAAAACAGGTAAATTGGTGGCGCATAAGTACTCATCACCTCACATATACGCCGCTCACATGAATTTCACTTAACAAGTAATCTAAGGTTCCTAATTCTCTCAAGCCAGGGTTAGACACAACACTTACCTCGCTCCGAAGGCCATTTAATTCTCAATCACAACTTTTCCTTTGGAATTCACCTCCAAACCACTCTTATCTATTCAAAAATGACTCAATAATATCAAATATTGCTTAAGAAATCAAATATATTGCATAAATTAAATTACCCAACTTTTCCTCCAAAAAGTTGAAAAATCGACCCCGGGCCTGTTTTGGTCAAAACCCGAGGTTCGGACCAAAATTCTTTTACCCATTCACCCCCGAGCCCGAATATGTAATTAGTTTTGGAATCCAACCTCAATTTGAGATCTAAATTTCCAAATTTCCGAAATCCTTAGTTTATATCCAAAACCCCTAATTCTACCACGAAAACCTTAGATTTTAGGTTGAAATCTTATAAAATTTAGTGAAAGATTGAAAGAAACCAGTTTAGAATCACTTACCTATGATTTGGGGAAGAAATGGTCTTTGAAAAATCGCCTCTTGTGTTTTAGGTCTTGAAAATTTAGGAAATGAATGAAAATTCCCGTCCAAAAGTCATTTTGATCAGCTGCAGATGTCGCATTTGCGACCTGAGCTTCGCAAATGCGAAGAAGTCATCGCAAATGCGAAGCCCTTCACACTTCTGCTGCCTTCGCAAATGCAAAGATAAGTTCACAAATGAGACCTTGAATCTTCGCAAATGCGACTAAATGATCGCATTTGCGATCACTTCCCTTCCCCGACTCCCTTCGCAAATGCGAAAGAAAACTCACAAATGCGAATACTATTGGCCCAGCTTCTCTTGGCATTTGCGATGAGAAGCTCGCAAATGCGAACCTCTCAGAGGACGCAAATGCGATGCCTGA
This sequence comes from Nicotiana tabacum, assembly GCF_000715075.1. NCBI lineage: Eukaryota > Viridiplantae > Streptophyta > Magnoliopsida > Solanales > Solanaceae > Nicotiana > Nicotiana tabacum. Next base: position 90,860,224 of record NC_134083.1, read on the forward strand.
TCTCGCAAATGCGAGATCAGAGGCCTGCAATAATATCATATGCACCAGTAGTATTTTTCAAGCCAAATCTCACTCCGTAGCCTATCCGAAACTCACCCGAGCCCTCGGGGCTCTAAACCAAAGGTGCACACAAGTCTAAAAATATCATACGGACTTGCTCACGCAATCAAATCGCCAAAATAATACCTAGAACTATGAATTTAGCACCAAATCAAATAAAATTCACAAGAACACTTTAAAATTCATATCTTCTCAACCGGATGTCCGAATCATGTCAAATCAACTCCATTTCTCACCAAATTTTACAGACAAGTCTTAAATATCATAATTTTCATAAAAAATTTATAACTTGAGTTAGGGACCTCCGAATTTAATTCCGGACATATGCCCGGGTCCCATAATTCGATACGGACCCACCGGGATCGTCAAAATATGGATCCGGGCCCGTTTACTAAAAATATTGACCGAAATCAACTAAAATTAACTTTTAAGGCATAAATTCTTATTTTTATCAATTTTCAATATAAAAGCTTTCCGGAAATCTGTCCGGACTACGCACACAAATCAAGGAGGGTAAAAATAAGATTTATAAGGCTTAAGAGTGCAGATTCGAGTTCTAAAACATAAAACAACCTTTTGGGTCATCACAAATAAGTATAAGAAAGACTGAGGACATGCACTGCAAATTTTGTCAGCATAAGAAGAGCGAAGTTGAAGTGACACTAGATGGGATTACTTTGCCAAAATATAAATAATTTAGATATCTAGGCTCGTTCTTGAGAAAATTTAGATGAAGATGTTATACATAGGATTAAAACTGGATGGTTGAAATGAAGAAGTGCTACCTGGGTATTATGTGATAAAAGAATGCCTACCAAAATGAAAGGTAAATTCTATATAATAGCTATAAGATAAGCTATGTTATATAGTAGTGAATGTTGGGCTGCTAAAGTCTAACATATCCACAAAATAAGTATTGCGAAAATACAAATGCTAAGATGGATATACTGTTATATAAGATTAGATAAGATCAAAAATGATCATATTCACCATAAGGTGCAAGTAGCAAATATTGAGAATAAAATTAGAGAAGTTTGCTTGAGATGGTTTGGTCATGTCCTGCGTCAACCTACATATACCCTATCCATAGGTGTAAAACTATGATAAGCGAAGGTGTTAAAAAAGATCGAGGTAGACCTAAATTTATATGGAAGGAAGTTGTCTTGAAAGACCTACAAATCCTTGGGATCAATGCAGACTTAGCTAAAGATATGATACAACGGAAGAGAAAGATCCATATAGGTGATACCTACAAGTTGGGAATAAGTCTTAAACTTAGTAGAAAATTTATTATTCTTATTATTGTTATTACTATATATTTATTATTATTACTATATATTTATCTTTTTTACTTTTACTTTTACTTTTACTTAATTTTGGTAATGATGATAATGATATGAGTAGAGCTTATATAAAGAATTGAGGATTCATATCGCTAACCCTAATTTATTCGGGACTGAGACATAATTACTATTTTTGATGTTATTAATTTAATTATATTAAATGAATATAAGTAAATGTCTAATTTTATTGGGATAGTCCATTTAGTTGGACCTCGAATGATGAACTCACACAACTCTCTTCTAATTAAATAGAGATATAAAACAAAAATATCATCAGAAGTTCCAATAAGAGGTAAGAAGGGCTCGGAAAAATAAAAACTTCAAAGATTTCTATATAACCAGAGTGCATCAAAGCATTTCTATATATTTTAAGGTAATCACATATCAAGAATAAATAAAAATCAAATATCAAGGTGTGGAGATAAAATTACTTGCTTATGACATTTGATCCATAATTATTGATCACGACAATCATTAAAGTATTCGTGAAGAATAAATTAAATTTTATTTCAATATTAAATTCAAATTTAAGATCATGCCCTTAAATTTAATTTTATAAAACCCAAGATCAAGCTATCAATCACTTAAGCCAACAATTGAAGAGAAGAATCAGATAATACGTTTTTAGACTTAGAGAAATCCTAAAGACTGTAACACTCGTTGTGTAGCAACCCTTAGGGAGGATGACACTTGAAAAGATTAATCTAATACTTACAAGGTTAAGCATTTCTCCAAAATTATTTTTTGTAAAATAGACTTACTAGCTAAATGAGTTAATACCCTAAAACCTGCCTAATCTATATGACTTTTGTCAGTTGCCTGTGTAATGATCCGACCGATCGTTTTGAGTATTTGTACTTCGCTCGGTAGTTGAGGGCGTGAGTAGCTCCGTATTATGTATTATGACTTATGCGAATCGTCGGTTTTGATTTTCAGGTTAATCAGAATCAATTTGGAAGAATTCATGATTTAAGCTTTAAGTTGGAAGAGTTGACCAAGTTTGACTTTTTGTGAATTTTACCCCAGAACGGAGTTTTAATAGTTCTGTTAGGTCCAGATGATAATTTTGGACTTGGGAGTATGCCCGGATTTGCATTTGAATATTTCTGGAAGGATTCGACGCTAATTGGCGAAAGTTATAAATTTAAAGGTTTGGAAAGTTCATAAGTTTTACCTGGAGTTGACTTTGTGGATATTGGATTCGGATTGTGGTTTCGGGAATTGAAAAAGTTTCGTTATGTTATTTGGGACTTGTGTGCAAAATTTGATTTCATCCCGAGTTGATTTGATATGTTTCGGCACGCGTTTTGAAAGTTGAAAGTTCTAGAGTTCATTAAGTTCGATTTGGGGTGCAATTCATCGTTTCGATGTTGTTATGTATTATTTGAGGCCTCTAGTAGGTCTATGTTATGTTATGAGACTTGTTGGCATATTTGAATGGGGCCCCGAGTAGCCCGAGTGAGTTTCGGACGAGGTTCGGATCATTTTCGTTTTATGTTGCATTGCTGGAGGTATGCTTGTTCTGGTGCTTCCGCATCTGCGGAAGAATGGATGCAGATGCGAGTCCGCAGATGCGGACAATTGGTCGCAGAAGCGAGGTGAGATCTGGGTGAGGAAGACTGCAGAGGTGGATTTTTGTAGCGCACCTGTGTGCGCGCAAATGCGAGATTTTGAGCCGCAGAAGCGGCGTGTGGCGCAGAAGCGTACGTGGTTGTCACACCTACGTGTGCACAGAAGCAAAGAAATTTCGCAGGTGCGATGGGCTGGTCTTCAGTGATTTCTTGCAGGTGCGAGGCATTTACCGCAGAAGCGGAGGTCGCATGTGTGACTATTGGTTTGCATTTGCGAGCAGTGTTGGGCAGAAACTATATTATCGAAGGTTTGGTCATTTTATTCATATATGGAGTTATAGACCTCAGATTGAGAGGGTTCTTGAAGCGATTTTCACCACATGGATTGGGGTAAGTGTTCTACACTCGGTTTTTGTTATATTTTGTGATTCTATCTTCATTTTTGGTAATTAGATTATGAGTTTTAAAGAGAAAATTGGGGATTTCAGCCTAAAGTTTCATAGAGTGAGTTTTTGAGTTTTGAACATCGATTCGGAGTTGGATTTGAGTGAAACTAGTATGGTTGGACTCATAATTATATGGGTTGTCGGATTTTGTAAGTTTTGTCGGGTTTTGAGGCGCGGACCTGGGTTTGATTTTTGGGTTAATTTTGGGCTTTTGATTAAGATTTGATCTTTATCGATTGGGTTCGTTCCCTTTTGGCATTAATTGATGTATTTGAGTTTCTTTTTGCTAGTTTCGATCCGATCGGAGGTTGGTATACACAGGATGGAATTTTTGGAGCATCACTTGGCTTGCTCGGTATTGGATTTGGCTTGTTCGAGGTAAGTAATACTTCTAAACTTGGTGCTGAGGGTATGAAACCCTGAACATACGTGTTATGTGTTTGGTGTGAGGTGACGCACATGCTAGGTGACGGGCGTGTGGGCGTGCACCGTGTGAATTTTGACTCGGTTGTTTTTGTGGTACAGAGTAGCTATCTTATCTGAATATTTTGGCTGTACTTTAGGTGTTAGAGTATTTGAGCTGTAATTTATGCTAGAAATCATGTTTAGGCTATATGGCGGTACTATTGGGATCCACATGGGTCGTTATTTGCTGTTGAGTTATTTACTTAATTGCAGTTATGTACTCAGTCGCATTCATCGTTTCATATCATACCTTAGTCTCTGTTATATATTGCCACATCTTACATCTTTGATTAGGGCTTCTTAGTATGAGCGTTGTGAGCCCATGTGACTGGAAAGATTGGTGACTGAGTTGGGGCCTGAGTGTCGTGTTGTGATATATATATATATATATATATATATATGTGGATCGGGTTGCACGCTGCAACGAGCCTTATAGCTATATATTTATGGGATCGGGCTGCACGCCGTAGCATATTTTATTGATTTATGCCTGGATTTGGCTTATTATAGTGCTTGGGCTGAAGGAGTCCCTCCGTAGGCCGCACACTCCCAGTGAGCGCAATTGATTTATATTGAGGGATGGATCTTCCCTAGGCATGGATTTTGCCCGAATCATTTATATTTGGGGATAGATCTTCCCCGGACTAAATTGGCCTTATACAGTACTAAGTGACTGACTGTCAGTTGATTTATATTTTTGGGATGGATCTTTCCTGGGCTGGATTGGCCATATACAGTAGTGAGTGACTGAGCGTGTAGAGTGATTGAGCATGATGAGTGGAAAGTGTGAGACAGTGAGATTGGGTATTATGAGAGTGTGAGTACATACGTTCATCTCTAAGATACATTGCATTGACATGCGTACTTGAGATACATACATAAAGATGCATTTCTTTCTGCTACCCAGTTTTGGTGACATTCATGATTTCACCTGCATATTTACATGTAGGCATAGAGATGTACTTTCCCCATGCTATCTGAAACTGAAAAATCTTATTTATTGTTGAAAGGTTTTTGGGAAAACTTTACGGTTTTTAAACTTACTCATGTATTTTTGGTGAAAGATTTGGGATCTACTGTATACTTGAAAAGCATGCCTATTTTTTCATAACTGTGCACGAGCTGATTTATTTCTTGTACCATCTTTATTTTATTGTTATGAATTATTGCTGGTTATGGGAGTTGGACTGTGACCCTTATCCCAATTCGTCACTATTTTCACCCTAAGGTTAGGTTTGTTACTTATTGAGTACATGGGGTTGATTGTACTCATACTACACTTCTGCACCTTACGTGCAGATGTTGGATGCTGATGTAGTTGCGTACGGAGGGAGTTGGATCTGAAGATGTACCTGTGTTCCTGTCATAGCTGCCTCTTGATCTTGGTAGTTTTAGAGTTTTAATCTGTTCATATATATATTCCAAACAGATGATGTACTTTATTTCATACCAGCTTTGTAAATTATAAATCTTAGAAGCTCATGATTTGTACTACCAGTCCTTGAAAAATGTATAAGATTCAGATATTTTCTTTACTTATTTGTCTTATTAAATTTTATTAGAATTGGATAGTTGTTAATTGGCTTACCTAGCAGGTTGGGTTAGGTTTCATCATGACTAGTTGGATTTTGGGTCGTGACAGCCTGCCTAAACTATCACCTGTCCCCGAAAACCCCCTGAACTATATCCCCCTTCATAATAAAACTCCCTCATCGCGTTCTTACTAGTATATATAATACACGTTTCAAATTATTTTTAAAATCTACCATGTGGCAATGTACGTGGATATTTGTTTAGCTTAATCTCAAAAATAGACCTAATTAAGTTTTCATTAATTCATTGTAAATAATTACCCAATAAATAAAAAAAGGGTCTAGGGTTAAAACCAGTCGGTCAATTGTAAAAAAGTCATTTTCTCTTTGCTCTCATAGGATACTTTGCTTTCATCAGAAAATCGTTACACCTTCTCTCAATAGCGATTTTCTACATTAATGTTGGTTCTAACCTCAATTGCTCTGTCTATTCTTGCTTTTATTCAAAAATCGGGAAAAAAACTAGGGTTCTGCTCGTGAATCAGTATAAAAATTAGGGTTTTGACTAACTTAAAATTTTGAAGATTGTTGAAAGGAGATACCTAAGTTGTTAAAGAAGATAGCTACACATAGGGTGTTCCTTCTTTCAAATAAATTTGGGTAAGAAATGAAGGATGGATAAAACGAGAAAGATAAGAAACAAACTAAAAAATAACAAAAGAGGAAAAATTTCAGATGGATTCAGATAAAGAAATGGAGAAGAAAGGTAAAAACATGGAGAAGGAAGGTAAAAACAAATGAGGAAAGAAGGTGAAATATAAAGAAAAATAGGAGAAAAAAAAAGGGCTAATTAGCCGTTAGACACTGTCAGGTGGGCCATTTTTATGGCTTTTTAAGTCTTCGAACACTCTTTGGTGATCTATTTCACACATTATGCCACATAAACGATGAGAGAATTTTATTATGAAGGGGGATATAGTTTAGAATTTTTTTGGGACATGTGATAATTTAGGTAGGACTGACAAAAGATGTAGAGTTTAGGTGGATTTTAGGATATTAACTCTAACTAAATTGAAAAGAAGAACTATTTAAGAGATTTGAAAAAGAATTCAAGTTTCAAGCGTATTAATAAACATTTTACGATATCTAAATTAGCACATTTTTATTATAATTTATTATCGTAAATAGGCCCATGTGAGCAAGGGTTAAAAACACAATATTTTACCATGATACAATATCGTAAAATCCCTTAAAAATACAAGTGTAAGATTATTAAATTGAAATGTGCAACCTCTATTGAAATAAATTACCTTACTGGATCATATCAATACATAGTAAAATAATATTTTTATATATAATACCATTCTAAGCTCATACTAGGCATGAAATCTAAACTTTCAAGTATCAAATAATAAACCGGTTAACTTCTCATTCATCCCTAAAGTATAGGTCAATAACTAAATTTGATACATAATGTAATGACCCGACCGTTCATTTTGTGTATTTGCGTCCCATTTCTCCTTTTTATGTTTCATACATGTGTATTTGTGGTTTTATAACTTGCGGGGTTGGTTAGTTTCATTTCGAAAAGGTTTTGGGTTGATTTGGACCCTTTGAGTCTTGGCTTAGAAGTCTAAGTTGGAAATGTTGACCAAAGTTTGACTTTTGTGAAAACGACCCCGGAATTAGGGGTGCTTATCGGACGGATAATTACGTATAATGGTTCGGCTTATCGGTTATCGGATTATAAATGTAGTAATCCGCTAGCCATCCAATAAGACAACGGGCGGATTGGTATCAGATTAACGATTATCGGGCGGTTTATCTGCTAAAACAAATAAAGAAAATTTGAACAATCCTAGTCTTGATGAGTACGTTGTAAAATTTGTAGGGTTTCATACTACTGTCAGTCCACGGCCACCTGCCACAGCTTTCACCAAATTGCAATATGCTAACTGATGGAGAGCATTGTGTGGAGGCAAAGGGTTTCAAAGCTTTAATATTTTTTTACAGCACTGTATTTGGTGGCATTAGGGAGTGGTTGTGTGAAGCCAAACATGATAGCTCATGGTGCTGACCAGTTTAATTATCAAGACAATCCCTAGATTATCTGAACATTGGCAGTAATAAAATTGTTAAATGTTGTAGTATTTATTTTACAATGATCAGATGATTAAGATAAATCTTAAAACTGTAAGGGACACAAACATTATCATGGTCGTTCAATTCGATTAGATCGAGCTGCAATGATCGTGCTTAAACGTTGGTTAAAGAATATAATAACATGAGTTAGAGAGTATAAAGTACCAATAATTGAGTTAAGAATTGTGATATTAGCAGAGGCAAAGAGGAGACAGCAAGCTTGAAATTTTCCAAAATAAAACCGCAAGTTCCGAGGAAGTGCATGAAACAAAAGAATGGTGATAGTTTCGCATATCTAATTTGTTCAAGATTTCTATATAACTGTTTATTTTATTCTTTTTTATGTTGAATTTACATATGGTTTTTATGTTAAAATTATTAGTTTTCTAACGCCGGACTTACTAACGCCTTATCAAAAGAGTTTTAAAGGTCAAATTATTGTTTTACTTACCTAAAATTTGAAAAGTTACATTAAAAATTGAATTGATTGGCCTATCAAATTATCCTACATAATGTACTTCATAATGAATTCAATTGAGAACTAAAAATTAGGAATTTAGCCATTTAGGATTTTAATAGTACTTTATATACATAGGGGTAAATGTGTAAATATAAAAAAATTTAACGGGTTACGGTTTATCCAATAAGAAAATTGAGTAATCCGTCCCCCAAACCATTAAGCCGTTAATTATAAAATCTCAATCCGTTCACCATCCATTACCTCGATAATCCAATACCAATAAGCCAATAAGCCATCGGTTCGGTTCGGTTAACGGTTTCGGTTCGGTTTTGAACGGCCCTACCCGGAATGGTATTTTGATGGCTCTGGTAGGTTCGTATTGTGATTTTATACTTGGGAGTATGCCCGGAATCGAATTCGGAGGTCCCTAGATTGATTTGACTTGTTTTGTCGAAGGTTGGCAATTTGAGGTTTAAAAGATTTCTCGAGTTTGATCATAGGTTGACTTATTGGCTAACGAGTTTGGAATTTGGTTTTGAGACTTGGAATAGGTCCATTTTGCTATTTGAAACTTATCTGCAAAATTTGGTGTCATTCAAAAAATACTGAAAAGAGTGGACAAGGAATTAAAATATCTCTGCCGATGTAGTTGATTTGAGGATTCACATGCTTGGTTACAATTCTAGAGGTTCTTAAACTTTTTTTTGAAATTCATGCGTTTTTATGTCTGATTCGTAGTTCTAGATATTATTTTAGTGTTTTGATCGCGTGAGCGAGTTCATATGATGTTTTTAGACTTGTGTGGATGTTTGATTTGAAGTCCTGAGGGCTCGAGTGAGTTTTAGAAGTGTTTCAGAAAGGTTTGGACTACATCTGAATTGCCGGTGTGCTGATGCCTTAGGTGTCGCAATTGCCAACACGAGCTTTGCAATTTCCACCTTAGCAGGAGGGTCTCAGATGTCGCATTTACGATACCCGGGTCGTAATTGCGAAGTGGTACCTGGGATGGGTAGGTTCGCATTTGCGACTTTCTTTCACATTTGCGAGGGAAGCAATTTGTCACTTCCTCCATAGTTTACCAGTGCCGCATTTGCGAGAAAGTCTTCGCAATTGCGAACCCAGTGTTGCAATTGCGACATCTGCAGCTGAACAAAAGAGCTGGGAGTCAAATTTCACATTATTTTCTCTCATTTTAGAACCCTAGACTCGGTAGGAGGCGGTTTGGAAAAGAGATTTTCATCTACAAATATTAGCTAAGTGATTCTAATTAATTTTCATCTATATTTTATGATTATATCTTAGATTTAACGTCAAATTTGTGAGAATCAAAGAGGAAATTTGGGAATTTTTGTCAAAGTTTTGAAAAATAAAGATTTGAGTTTTAAGAGTCGAATTGGACTCGGATTTGAAAATAAAATACATATATATACTCATGAGATTATAGGTAGCCGGAATCTACCCTTGGACTCGGGTTTTGACCTAGTGAGCATGTGGTTGACTTTTGTTGACTTTAGGAAAATTGTGTGGTTTAGACTTTAGACTTCTTCCATGCATTTAATTGAATTTGTTATAATATGTTTCATCTTTCATTGTTAAATTTACTCACACACGCTCCAATTGACGTTGTTAGCATTTGTTCTATCCTTTATTGTTGTAATTGCTCTTATATGCTTTAATTAAAGTTGTTATCTCCCTTATTGTCTTGTTACCTCTTTTATTGTTGAATTATTCTTACTTGAAGTTGTTATTTCGTGGAATATCTTCTTGTTGGGCTATTGATGTTGAAGTTGAGAAAGCCATTATCACATTGAGGTTGAAGTTGAAAATCGTTGAGATATCTTTTCTTTTTGAGTATTCCTCATCCGTTTAGTTGTTATTGAGATTTTTGTACAGATTGTGATTGAGCCATGGGCTATATTTTGAGGTAACATTGGTATTGTTAATTTTGGCAAGTGTTGTGGCATATGGGCACATGTGGTGCGAGTTGATTATTATGTTGTAATATTGATATGCATGTGGTGATATACGGATATGGGTTGATACGCTTGTGGTGAGATAAAGGGGGATTTATACGCGTGTTGCTAGTAAGGGAATTACTTGAAGCTACGCGGTGAGATAAGGGGGATAAACGCGTGTAGCTATTTAGGAAAAACTATTTTTAAAAATAAATGCAAGACTCACGCGGTGATATAAGGAAAGATTGTGATTGAAATTGTGGAATGTGAATATGAGGCATGGTACCTCAGTTGTGATTTTTGTTGTACATTTCATTTTAAAAAAGGCTTATTGGTTGAACAGTTCTTGTTATTTTCTTCATTGTCTTACCTGTATTTGTCCTTATATTATTGCTTGTTGTTCTTATCATGTGTTTATATCTCGTTGCCTTTCTTTCCTTAAATTTTGTTTTTAGCCTACATTATTTTACTACTTTGTTATCATTCATTTTCCCGTTTTCCGTTATTGGTCTTTATTATACTATCTTCAGTTTATCTTGTCCTAGTAGGTGTCCTGGCCTGGTCTCATCACTACTCTACCGAGGTTAGTCTTGATATTTATGGGTACTGTTGTGGTATACTAATACTACGCTTCTGCATATTTTTGTATAGATCCAGGTACATCTGCTCGTGCCGGATGCTAGTGATCATTCAACTATTTTCGGAGACCTCAAGGTATACCTCCTGACGCTTGTAGTCCTCGGAGTCGCCTACCGCCATTATCATATTACTGCTTATCCTCCATTCAGATAGTGTTGTATTATAGATTTTTATACATTTCTGTAGAGCTTATTACTCAGTCTTACCGGGTTTTGGGAATATTATATTGTGGTTCTGAATTGAAGTTATTATAAGACTTATCAGCTTTATTTTATGTTTTTAGTCGTTGTTTTTATCAAATCCTCGGGTATGTTAGGCTTACCTACTCTTAGAGATCAGGTGCCATCGCGACATCCTAAGGTGAGAATTTGGGGTCGTGACAAGTTGGTATCAGAGCTCTGGGTTCATAGGTGTTACGAGGCATAAGCAAGTTTAGTAGAATCTTGCAGATCGGTATGGAGATGTCTGTGCTTATCTTCGAGAGGCTATGGAACTGTTAGGAAATTCCACTTCTTTGATTCCTTATCGCATGAATTTGTTGACTTCGAAATCTGAATCTTTATCTTTCTATTCTCTCACAGATGGTGAGGACTCGCATTGCTGGATCCAATGATCAGAAACCCGCATCCCCTACTAGAGCTGCAAGATGTCGGGGCCGAGGCAGAGAAGGGGCGCTGCAGCTAGAGCACCTACCCGAGCAGCAACTGAGGAGCCGCCAGTAGCTCCAGTTGGAGGACAAGCACCCGAGATGCTTGTTGTTGCCCTGGGGCTTTTGGAGACAAGACCCTAGCACATGTTTTGAGCATGTTAGGCACTCTAGCTCAGGAGGGGCTGATTCCCCTTGCACCAACCATATCTCAGGCTAGGGGAGGAGCTCAGACTCCCGCAGTGCGTACCTAGAGCATCGGGTCCACATTGATCAGGTTCCGGGTGTCATGTCAGCACATCCCGTTAGAGGAGACTTGAGAGGTTCAAGAAGGATGATCCTGCTACCTTCGCCGTCACAACTAGCGAGGATGCGCAAGATTTTTTGGAGAAGTGCCACTGTATTCTTCGCACCATGGGTATTATGGAGGTGAGCGAAGTTACTTTTACTATATTTCAGCTGTCAGAAGCAGTGTATCAGCGGTGGAAGTCTTACGAGAAGGGTAGGCTAGCTGATACAACCCCACTCACTTGGGCTCAGTTTTTAGAGATATTTTTGCGAGAGTTTGTTCCCCAGACCCTTTAAGATGCATGGCGCACAAAGTTTGAGCAGCTGCGTTAGGGGATTATGTCCGTGTCAAAGTATGCTATCAGATTTAGTGAGTTGTCCCCACATGCACCTGCATTGGTTTCTACAATCAGAGAGTGAGTCCACAGATTCATTAAGGGACTCAGTTATAGTCTTAGATTCAGCATGGCTCGAGAGTTAGAGACAGATACTATGTCTTAGCAAGTGGTAGAGATCACTCGGAGGCTGGAAGATATGCAGGATCGAGAGAGAGAGGACAGGGAGGCCAAGAGGCGTCGAGATTCTGGAGGGTATAGTGGTGCCCGTGTCCAGTTGCAGCCTGTCATGGCAGGGGCTATGTGAGTTGCTCAGTTCATTCAACACTTCCAGCTACTAGCAGTGCTCTGGCTATTCTGAGGTCTCAGGTTGCCCATTTTGCTCAGCCACTATCCAGTGCACCTCCTGCATGGGGTGCCTTCACGGGTCAGTCTAGCCGACCAGGCCAGGGTCAGTTTCCACAACCACGCCCACCAAGAGCTTATTTTGAATGTGATGATACCAGACATATGTGGTACTCAACTCGATCCCGCGTGCCCAACTCACACTGCACAACCCTCCAAAAATGCGATGTGAACTGCGTGCCTCGGTCAGAAATAATGGAAATGGCACGCCGTGCAGGCAGATAATCTTCTGGATGTAAATTTGAGCCAGTCGCTCTGAAGAATAGGAAGTCATCACTGGAATGAAAGTGCGGACTTAGTCAACGTATCTACAATAACCCAGACTACGTCATACTTCCTCAAAGTCCATGGTAAGCCTACCACAAAATCCAAAGTAATGCGCTCCCACTTCCACTCTGGTATCTCCAATTTCTGAGTCAACTCACCCGGTTTCTGATGCTAGTACTTCACTTGTTGACAATTCAAACACCGAGATACATAAGCTTAGTATCTTTCTTCATTCTTCGCCACCAATAGTGTTATTTCAAGTCACGGTACATCTTCATGGCACCTGGGTGAATAGAATAGCGCGAGATGTGAGACTCCTCAAGGATCAACTCCCTCAACCCATCAACATTAGGAACACAAATCTGGTCATGACGTCGCATAATACCATCATTACCAATCACCACCTCCTTAGCACTACCCCCATGCACCGTGTCTTTCAACACCAACAAGTGAGGATCATCAAACTAGCGAGCCTTGATATGCTCCAACAACAAGAACTGTGCCACAACATAAGCAAGAACCTGGCTAGGCTCCGAAACATCCAATCTCAGGAATCGATTGTCCAAGGCCTGAACATCCATAACTAGTGGCCTCTCCGCTACCAGTAAAAATATTTACCCATGCTCTTAGCCTTCCTACTCAATGCATCAGCCACCATATTGGCCTTCCCCAGATGATATAATATAGTGATATCATAGTCTTTCAACAACTCTAACCATCTCCGCTGCTGCAAATTAAGGTCTTTCTACTTGAACAGGTGCTGGAGACTCCGATGATCGGTATAAACCTCACATAGAATATCGTATAGATAGTGCCTCCAAATCTTTAACACGTGAACAATGACTGTCAACTGCACATGGTAATTCTTATCATGAACCTTCAACTATCGAGACGCGTAGGCAATCACGCTACCGTCATGCATCAATCACACGCCAAGCCCAATACGCGATGCATTACAATACACGGTATAAAATCCCGAACTTATAGGCAACACCAACACATGGGATGTAGTCAATGCAGTATTGAGTGTCTGAAAGCTCAACTCATACTCGTCAGACCATTTGAAAATAGCACCCTTCTAGGTCAACTTGGTCAATGGGGCTGAGATAGATGAAAACCCCTCTACGAACCGGAGATAATAACCTGCCAAACCCAAGAAGCTCAGAATCTCTGTAGCTGAAGTAGGTCTAGGCCAGTTCTAAATTGCCTCAATCTTTTTAAGATCAACCTTAATGCCCTCGGAAGATATAACATAGCCCAAAAAGACAACCGAGTCTAAACGAAACTCACACTTTGAAAACTTGGCATATAACTAACGATCCCTCAAAGTCTGAAGTATGATCCGCAGATAATGCTTATGCACCTCTCGACTACGGGAGTAAACCAAAATATCATCAATAAAGATGATCATAAAGGAATTGAGATAGGGCTTGAACACTCGGTACATCAAATTCATAAAGGCCGCTAGGGCATTAGTCAAGCCAAATGACATCAATAAGAACTCGTAGTTACTATACCGAGTCTAAGAAGTTGTCATAGGGACATCTGATGCCCTAATCTTCAACTGATGGTCACCAGAACTCAAATAACTCTTCAAAAACACATTGGCACCCTAAAGCTGGTCAAATAAGTTATCAATCCTCGGCAACAGATACTTGTTCTTGATAGTGACCTTGTTTAGCTGCATGTAGTCAATGCACATCCTCATAGAGCTATCTTTCTTATTCACAAACAACACAGGTGTATCCCAAGGCGATACACTCAGTCTAATGAATCCCTTATCAAGAAAATCCTGCAACTGCTCCTTCAATTCTTTCAACTCAATGGGGGCCATACGATATGGTGGGGGTAGAAATGGGTTGCATGTAGTGGCGAAGCTAGGAAATTTAATAAGGGTGTTCAAATTTTGAACACCCTTTGCCAGTGGGATATGCAAGGGTGTTCAAAGTCTATTTTTAATCAATAACAAGTAATATTTTATCTTAGACGTAGTATAATTTTTCGGTGAAGGGTGGTCAGTTGACCACCCTTGGGCCAACATAGCTTCGCCCCTGGATGCGTGCCCGGAACCAAGTTACTGCAGAAGTCGATATCTCTGTCGGGTTGCATCCCTAGAAAATCTATAGGAAATACCTCTGGGAGCTCGTGCATAACTGGAATCAAATCCATGGAAGGAACCTCCGTACTAGGATCACAGATATAGGCTAAATATGCCAAACACCCCTTCTCGAACATACGCTGAGCCTTCACATATAAAATAACCCTGCTAGTGGAATGACCAAGAGTCCCTCTCCACTCCAATCGAGGCAACCTCGGCATGGCTAATGTCACAGTCTTGGCATGACAATTCAAATAGCATGATAAGGTGACAACCAATCCATGCCCAAGATCACGTCAAAATCTATCATATCAAGTAATAGAAGGTCAACCCAAGTCTCTTAGCTCCCAATAGTGAATAAACAAGCACGATATATCCAGTCTACCACAATAGAATCCCCAAAAATCATAATTACGTAAACACGAGCACTCAAAGAATCACGAGACATATCCAAATATGAAAGATGACACATGTGAATAATTGGAACCCGGATCAAATAGAACTGATACATCTCTATGGCAAACTGGAACAATTCCTGTGATGACCGCATCCGACGACTCTGCCTCAGGTTTAGCTGAGAATGCATAGAAACAGGGCTCAGCCCCACCACTCTGACCTCCACCTCTCAGACGGCCTCTAACTAGATAGCCTCCACCTCTAATAGACTGACCACCACCTCAGGTTGCCTGACCCCTGCCTCTAGCTGGTTGAGCGGGTGGTGGAGCAATCGGTGCCAGAATCATGGCACAAGTATCTTGTTGTGGTCTGTTGTTCCTTAATCTAGGACAGTACCTCCTGATATGACATGCATCAATTAATAGGAGCTGAATGTGTGCTGAATACTGGCTACTCGGGATGGGACCTATAAGAACCACGACTGCTCGAAGCACCGTGTGCTACCTTAAGCGCTGACTGAATCGTCTTGGGAGGATGGCCTCTACCAAATGAACCCCTGACTCCATATGAGGCACCACTAAAACCATTGGAATGACGAGGACTCTTCTCAGATGCTGCCTCTCTTCCTTGACTACGAATCCTCTCTATTCGTCTATCAGTCTCTACAACCCGGTTGAAAGAAATATCATCCTTAGTCTCTCTGGAAATTTGCAACCTGATACCATAAGTAAGGTCATTTATAAATCTCCTCACCTTACCCCTATCAGTAGGGATGAAGATAGTTCATTGACGTGATATATCCACAAATCTAGTATCATACTAGGTAACTGTCATGCTACCTTACTAGAGGCACTCAAACTGGCTACGTAGATCTTGTATCTGGATAAAAGGGATGAACTTCTCCAAAAATAGTTGTGAGAATTGCTCCCAAGTAAGAGGAGGTGAACCTGCTAACCTAACCCAAACATACTCCTTCCACCATCTCTTGGTAGAACCAGTCTTCTGAAACACTGAGAAGTGAACTTCATCGAACTCCACTATGCACGTGTTGCGCAACACCTCATGGTAATGGTCCAAGTAATAATGTGGGTCCTCAAAAGGCGTATCACCAAAATGAATAAGAAATAGCTTGGTAAACCTGTCCTACCTCTTCAACCCCTCTGTCGACATAGCGGGAACCTCCCCGGACTGTGTAGCAATAACGGGCTGAACTACTCCAACTACTGGAACTGCCGGAATATGATATATGGGAGGCATCTCTACAGGAATGTGAGTAGCCGGAGTCTGGGCTCCTCCCCCAGCATGAGAGAAGGTTGGGGGCTACAGGAAATGTACCAGCCTAGGCCACACTCTCCATAAGGCCCACTAAGAGGACTAGGGTGTCCTAAGTACGAGGGTGGCAATGAACCCCTCTAGGACCTGAGCTGGTCTAATTGACGCGGCCAGGGATCTCCTCCTCTTGCTCGATCTGAGACTCTACAATTGGTGTTGTTGCGCAGGCTCTAGGTTGAGCTCTGCCTCTACCTCTGTTCTACCTTGTCCTATACCCCTGGTAGTGGCTGCAACCTGGGGCCCCGGCTCCTGTTCGGCTGTGGATGTTGTACATGTCCTCACCATTTGTGAGAGAATAATAATAGAATTATTCAAACTTCAACGATAGAATAAAGCTACACAATAAAGAAAGAAAGAAGTGACATTTCCTAAACCTATATAGCCTCTAGAAGATAAGTACATACATCTCCGCACCAATCCTCCGGACTCTTCTAAGCCTGCTCATAACTTGTGAGACCTAGGCAACCTAGTACTCTGATACCAACTTGTCACGATTCGAAATCCCAATCACGGGGCCGTGATGGAGCCTAACATCCACTTGCTAGGTAAGCCGACGTTGGCTAAAGTATTAACCAATTTTAATAATTTAAAATCAGGATAATGATAATTAACAATTAATAAACTCTGAAATACATGAAATAGATACATAAGTAATGCAGTCTATGCTACTCCCGAAAATCTAGAGTCACAAGTACATGAGCGACTAGAATCTTACAAATATAGTCTGAAATGAAGTACAACTGTCTGAAATTAGATAAATAGTAAAAATAGGGTAGAAGGGACCTCAAGGTCTGCGAACATCATGCAGCTCTACCTCGAATATCCTGTGAAAGTCGGGTCTGAGCAATCTCTACTATGCACCGCTGGGACCAACACCAGGATCTGCACAAGAAGTGCATAAGTGTAGTATGAGTATAACCGACCCCATGTACTTTGTGAGTGCCGAGCTTAACCTCGACGAAGTAGTGACGAGTCTATGACAGGAGAAAAATATTTTCCAGAATACCAATAATAATAATAATAATAATAATAATAATAATAATAATAATAATAATAATAATAAGAAAACTCAAAAAGAGGGTTAAACTCATAAGAACGGAACCCGAAGGTCAACTAACAGAGGTCCCCAGAATAACATCATCTCAAAACCTCATATCAAAGTACAGAAATAGGGTACTACAGCTACCAACAGTTATAATACATCATACTCTGTTGCGACACGCAACCCGACCCCAATATCGTATCATTATCTGTTGCGGCGTGGAACCCGATCCCAATATCGTATCATTATTTATTGCAGCGTGCAACCCGATCCTAAAATCACTTCACTTCAGTACATTTGCAGTGTGCACCCCATTCCCAATATCAACTAATTAACATAAATAACCTAACACAACCAATAATGTAATCTCAACCCAAAGGGGGAAACAAAGCGTACAGAGCATCAAGGAACTACAAGTACAATATGAGAATAATCACAAATCTCGACAATTCATTAACTCAAGAACAACTAAATGACTCACAGAATCAAATATAATATGATAAAGTGCAACGAGTAAGGTAAGGACAATAAATGCAAGCAAAGACATAAATCAATGAAGCTATACAATTAATACAAGTAGGGACATATAACGGGTAAACATGTATTGATTGAAGAATTAATAGACCGAAACATGTAGCAACTAATTGACAGATAACAAGTAAGGCATGAATAACAAGTGAGGCATGAACAACAAGTAAGGAAATATAGCAAATCAAAGCAGGTAACAAAGTATAACGTAAAATGACTAAAGATATAAAGGCAAATATCCCAACCCGCATGCTTTAACCCATGACAATGCATATGCACTCATCACATTGCATATACACCACACCCACACATAATTCACTTAACAAATATACCAAGAAGTCTTAATTCCCTCAAGTCAAAGTTAAACACGACACTTATCTATTTCTGCAAACCAACTGAATCTAGCCAAATATCATTCAAAAAAATTAAAATAAGCTTTATAAACTACCCACGAATGAAAAAGGTTTAATCTTTAGCCAAATTAAAAAGTCAACAAAAGTCAACCCCAGAATTGCTTGGTCAAAATACGAGATTCGAACCAAAACTTGATTATTCATTCACCCCCAAGCTCGAATATATGATGTGCTTTGAAATCTGACCTCAATTCGAGGTCTAAATCTTAATTTTATAAAATCCCTAAATTCTACCCAAAACTCAGTCGAGCCTCTCGGGCTCCAAATCAAACATGCACACAATGTAATACCATCCTACAAACTTTCTCACTACCTCAAATCATCAAAATAATATCAACTAACACGAATCGATTACCAAAACTAAAGAATTTCAACTTTAAAACTCATTTTCATAATTTTTTACATTACACACCGAAATAAGCTCAGGCCACACTGGACCCCAACCAAATGTGCATACAAGTCCAAAAATATCATACGAACCTATCAGAATCGTTAAAATACTGATCCGAGGTTGTTTACCAAAAATGTTGACCGCGGTCAACTTAAGTCTCATTTTAGGCCAAAAATTATATTTTCTTCAAAATTTTACATAAAAGCGTTTTGAAAAACGACATGGACCATGCCCGCAAATTGATAAAAATCAAATGAAGCTATAAGAGGTCTCGAAATATAAAAATTAAGGCTAGTGCAAAATACGACCTATCAGGTCATAAGTCACAATCGTCTTTCCAAGATTGATGGTATGGTTGTATTCCATGTCCTTCAATTGATCATCCTGAATTCAAGCTACGGACTCGGTGTGATACAATTACAATGAGTTGGATAATACAACCCTTTCTCCACCCGTCCTTGATACTCTTCTCGATTTTTCTTGAGAAACATCCACGGATGCTTGGGATACTTTGGCATCCTTGTATCTTGATCAAGTGTCCTCCTTTCTATTCACCTAAAATCTAAGTTTCAAAATTTCAAGAAAGGGTCTATCTCAATGGAAGATTACTTGCAACAACTTCACTCTATGACTTGCTCCTTTAAGGCTATAGGTAAGGTTATTGCCGAGGATGATCTTGTCACTCAAGTCTTGCAAGTCCTTCCTTCGTCTTATCGTACATTTGTGTCTGGCCTCAATGCTAGTGGCAATCTGCCTTCCTTTATTTCTTTGAGACCATTGTTGCTTACGGAAGAGGCACATATCAAGAACACTCCTATAGAAGATTCGTGTTCACGAACCACTACTTTAGTTACTACTACTCAAGGACAACCTAATAATGATAATCAATTCATTAGAGGGCAAAAGCATGGACGCAGTCATAGTAAAAATGGTAGGCATGCTAACGGAAGAGGACGTGGAAATCCTTCTCGATCATTTTCTCCTCAATGGCACGGTCGACCTTCGAGCCATTTATTTTTAACCTTCTGATATAATTTTGGGTCATTCTCCATTTACTCCCAATCCTGCAAAGTAATGTGAAATTTACTTTCGTTATAATCACACTGCATTAGAGTGCAAAAATAGATTCAATCACTCATATGCCTCCAATGTTATTCTGAAGTCTTTCGCTTCCCTAAGCCATGAAGGGTTCAACCTACAGTTTGGTATCCTAACTTTGGGGCTTTGGCACATATGATAAGTGATGCTTCACTTCTTCCATCTTCCTCCCATTACAGTAGCTCAACAAAAGTCATAGTGTGCAACAGTAATCTCCTTCTTATAATCTCCAGTGGTTTGTCTTCTATTACTACAAAATCAAAATTTTTAGTTCTTAATAATATTCTATATGTTCCCGCTCTAAAAAAGAATCTTTTATCTATTCAGAATCTTTTATCTATTCAGAATCTTTGTGCTGATAATAATTATTACATAGAATTCACTAACTCTACCTTCTTTGTCAAAGATATGAAGACCAAGCAAGTCTTTCTTGATATTCGACTAAAAGTATGTGTATTTATATACATGTTGCCTCGTATTTTACTCGAATTTTATGTATTTGCATGTGTATTGTGATAGTTTGAGCTGAATTATGGTGTTATTATATGTAGGAGCCAATCGGAAGCGATGTAGAATGAAAAGGCAAGAGTGAAAGCAAAAAGAGAAGAAAAGAGAGAAAATGCACAAGGCAACACCTAGGCAAGCGCGACGTGCTACCTGAGCCCCTGCAGGCAGGCCCGAAATTTTTCAGCACCTAGCTCAGTGCAGGGCTAGCGTAACGTGCTGCCCTTGACGTTGGGTTCGAGATTTTTCATACTTTGCTTGGGACTTGATTTTGACAGCCCTACATGACCCCAAATCATATAAAAGGAGTTCTAAATCCAATTTGGAAGGGGAGACATGACTTTGACAGCTAAATACACGTTAGGAACACTCGGGAGCGAGGATTATCAGTTTTCCTTCATTCTTCTTAGTATTTTCAATCATTCAAACACTTGTGAATTTGTTTAGTACTATCATGAGTGGCTAAGATCCATTAGTTCTGGGCTGTGATGTAGCCATGAATATTGTTGTTTGACGTTAACTTCCCGTTGATTACAATTTGCTATCATATAGTTATTTCTTCAATTCTGTTCTTAATTGCTTGATTGTTTGACCAACAATCAAGTTCTATCAACTATCTGGATTGCGCTTGATAAAGCTACATTTACATTAGAGAAGAATTAAAGAGGGCATGATCTTATCTCTAAAGTAGGGGCGAATTTGTGGTTAGGATAGGATTATATCTAATCACCATACTTAATTGAACACTGTAATCTTAATGCATTATTGATAGATTAATTTCATAGAAATATAGGCGTTAATCTATTTTGGGCAGGCACATAGAAATTTGGGAGAGTACTACAAGCACACACTACTCGGTTAATTAACAACTCTAAAGCGAATTGCATAAATGGGGAATTGAATAGAATATAGTAGGATTGGTGAATCGATCACAACCCTGAATTGTTTATCTCTATTAAATTCACAACACATACAATTTTTCGCTATGCTAATTTAGTTGCTGGCTAAAGTTGCTTTCTTTAGTTGGTAGTAACAAAACTCAGCCATTACCCGACTTGACTTAGTAACAATTTGAGTTGAAGTTAGTACGTAATTAATGACAAGTCTTTGTGAATTCGACACTCTACTCATTATTATATTATTTGTTGATCATATATTCTTGCGTGTACATTTGGTAGCAACAAGTGTTTGGTATCGTTGTCGGGGACTTCAGCATTGACTATTTTACTAGCTTTGAGTTTTGTTGTTTATCTTGTTAAGTCTAACTATTTTTGTTGGTTCTCTAATCTCAGGAATTGTGCTTGGATGTGAAGGGTCAAGAGCCAAGATAGAATTCAAGGTTTTGACCCAAAACCTGAGAGAACATCTCACAGAAGGTTGAGAGTAGCAAGGGATGCGAATAATCTTCAGGCACTTGTTCAACTACTTGTGGAGATGGCAGACATGCAACCATTGGCAGTGCAGGAGGTGGTGATGACCATCATTGCTAATGTCACATATAGCATCGTGAATCCCAAAATCACCAGGGAACTTTGATCTTAAACAGATCATGATCCAGTTGTTACATGCAAACCAGTAATTTATGGGTCTACCACATGAGGATCCACAATAACATATTTTGAACTTCTTAGAGATAAGTGATAATTATATCACAAAGGGAGTCACACTTTTTTCTTTCTCTCTGTTGGGCGAAGCGAAGAGAAGGTTAAAGACAGAACCGGCTAACTCTATTACATCATGAAATGATCTAGCTCACAAATTCTTAGCACGCTTCTTCCAATCAGGAAAGACTGCAAAAATTAGAAGTGAGATAGTCATTATTAAATAGAGGGAGGGTGAATCCTTATATTTTGCTTGGGAGAGGTTCAAAGAGTTGCTTTGGGATTTTCCTCAACATAATCAGAGTAGTGAGGTGTTGGCTTATACTATCATGGAAGGGCTACACCCTAAGACCAAGATCGTGGTTGCTTTGGGATTTTCCTCAACATAATCAGAGTAGTGAGGTGTTGGCTCATACTTTCATGGAAGGGCTACACCCTAAGACCAAGATCGTGGTAGATGCTACAACTGGTGGTCACGTGTTGGAGAAAAGTTTTATGAAATATATGTTTTGTTGAACAAATTCTCCAAGAGTAATCCTGATTGGCAATGAGAAACAAGCAGACATACAGTCCACAAAATTGGGGGGGGGGGGGGTTCCTTGATATTAGATAATGTTTCTGCATTGTCGGCACAAGTTGTTACTTTGGCCAATCGGTTCAATAAAATGGTCGTGGTTCTCAACAAACAACAAGCCCAACTAGTGCAGTAAATGCAGGCATTATGTGAAGTTTGTGGAGAAGGCCACAGTAATCTATGCCCAGCAAATTCTGAGTCAGTATGCTTTGTGAGTAATGCAAATCGAAGACAGACAAACCAGTATGGGAACACCTATAATTCGAACTAGAGGAACCACCCAAACTTTTCATGGATAAAAATCAAGGTACTCAAAATCAATACACACCACAAGCTCCTCACCAACAATTTCGAATACCATAGGTTGAACAACCCACCAACCCAATGGGTAATATTGAAGAGATGCTAAAGAAGATAATGGGTGACAATTAGAATCACGCTACAACTATTCATAATATAGAACGACAAATGGGGCAACTTGCTAGTTCCCAAAATACTCTGCCAGTTGGGGCCCTTCCAAGTGACACTGAAGCGAATTTCAAGGCGTTAATACTGTGAAACTGCAAAATAGAAGAGAGATGGTGGAAGTGTCCTCCAAAAAGATAAAACAAGTCACTTTTGATGAAAACAGGTTAGTGTGGAAGATTAGGCACAAGAAGAAATCGTTGAAGAAAGGCCGAAAAAAAGGGGGTGGCAAAGCCGCCATCACCATCACCTTCACCTATAGTAGCTAAGACACTGCCCCATTTCCTGCAGAGATTGCAAAAAGTGAAGGATAATGTTACATATAAGAAATTGCTGTACATTTTAAAGCAAGTACAAATTAATATTCCTTTGGTAGAGATCTTACAGGAAGTGCCCAAATATGCAAAATATATCAAAGATATCATGGCAAACAAAAGGAGGTTAGCCGAGTTCGAAACTATGGCACTTATGGAAGAATATAGTTCACGAATCCAAAGCAAGCTACCTCGGAAGTTGAAAAATACAAGGAGTTTCACTATTCAGATCTCGATTGGTAAGCATACAGTTGGGCGAGCTTTATGTGATCTTGGAACAAGCATAAATCTGATGCCATTATCTGTGTTCAGACAATTGGGATTGAGGAAGCCTCGACCCACCACAATGATATTGTAATTAGCATATCGATCTCTGGCTAGCCCAGAAGGGGTGATTGAAGACGTGTTAGTCCAAGTGGGGTCTTTCATATTTTCGGCTGATTTCATTATCTTGGACTATGAGCCTAATCAGGAAGTCCCATTTATTCCTAGCCACGTGCCGATCTATCATAGATGTTTGTTAGAGGTAAATAAAAATGAGAGTGGGTGATCGAGTAAAGGTTTTCAATATTTACAAAGCACTCAAGTTGCAGTTCACTATGAAGAGCTGGCCATGATTTTTGTTGCGGAGAATAATGTGACCACGATGATGCCTTATATAAGCCTCAAAGACCCCCTTGAACGAGCTTTATTGGAGAATGAAGAAGAAAGTGAAGATGAGTTGATGAAATACATGGCGTGCAAGTATGTTCATGGGCTTGGAATATTCGAGGAGTTAGATCGATCAATGACACTGGCTTCTCCTAAACCATCTATTGAAGAAGCCCCGAAATTGGAGCTCAAGCCTCTACCAGTACACTTATGCTATGCTTACTTAGGAAATGTTTATCTTATCTAGCTTGACTGCTTTGCAAGAATAAAAGCTTCTACGAGTGCTTCGTGAGAATAAGAGGGCTATTGGTTGGACAATTGCTTATATCAATGGAATCAGTCCATCATTTTGCAGTTGCAAAATTACCACCACCCATTTCTATGAAGGGTGTCAGGAGTTTCTTGGGACACGCATGTTTCTATACACGCTTTATTAAAGACTTTTCTAAAATTGCTACTCCGCTATGCAGGTTGCTCGAAAAAGATGTGGTATTTAAATTTGATGAGGCTTGCCTGAAGGCATTTAATGAACTCAAGAAGAGGTTGGTGGCTGCACCAATCATTGTTCCACCGGATTGGTTCTTGTCGTTTGAACTCATGTGTGATACAAGTGATCATTCTATTGGAGAAGTGGTGGAACAAAGAAATGAGTAAATATTTTACTCCATATACTATGTGAGTAAGACTCTTAATGATGCACAATTAAATTACACCACTTCTGCAAATAATTTATTGGTGGTTGTGTGGGCATTTGAGAAATTTCAATCCTACTTGGTGGGAACAAAAGTCATAGTCCACACCGATCGTGCAACAATCAGGTATATATTTTTTTTTCAAAAAGAGAGTCAAAAGATAGATTGATATGTTGAGTTTTATTGTTGTAGGAATTTGGCATAGAAATACGAGATCAAAAGGGCACATAAAACCAAGTGGCAGACTACCTGCCTTGGTTGGATAACCATGAGCACGTGGAAGAAGGGGAGAAATTAAGGAGACATTCCCCAATAAGAAACTTTTTGCCATCACACATGACCCTTCCCCATGGTACGTAGATTATGTGAACTACATAGTGAGTGGAGTTTTCCCTCCAGAAATCCCGTCTCAGGCCAGGAAGAGGTTCTAGAACTTTTACTACTGGGATGAGCCATTCTTATATAGACAATGTATCGATCAGTTGATGAGGAGGTACATTCCTAAAAAGGAGGCGGAACAAGTGTTATATGATTGCCATGCCTCACCTTATGGAGGTCATCAGGGGGGCGATAAGATATCTGGAAAGGTATTGCAGTTGGGGTTTTATTGGTCCACTTTATTCAAAAATGCCCATGCGTTTGTTAAGAAGTATGACCAGTGCCAAAGAACAGGAACAATCACAAGAAGGCATGAGATGCCATTAACTAATATCCTAGAGGTGGAGATTTTTTATGTGCGGTCATAGATTTTATGGGACACTTCCTATTTTCAAGAGGAAACAAGTACATCTTGCTAGCGATGGGCTACGTATCAAAATGGGTAGAGGCCGTTGCTTTGCCGACCAATGATGCCAAGGTGATGACCACTTTTGTGAAAAAGAATAAATTTTCGAGGTTTGGGATTACAATCGGTTGCCGAATAACCTTCTATCCAAATATGGGATCCGCCATGGAGTCACCACCACATATCACCCGCAAATAAGTGAACAAGCTGAAGTGTTAAACAAATAAATTAAACAAATATTGGAGAAAATAGTGAGTGTAAATAGGAAGGATTGGACAACAAAGTTGGATGATGCCTTATGAGCATATAGAACTGCTTATAAAACGCCAATTGAAACATCTCCGTACAAGCTCGTATATGCGAAAGCATGTCACTTGCCGGTAGAAATTGAAAATAAGGCGTATTGGACAGTCAAAAGTTGAATATGGACTTGGAAGCTGCGGGCGAGAGGAGGCTTTTCCAATTGAATGAGTTAGATGAGTTCAGGCTACACGCGTATGAAAACGCCAATCTTTACAAGGAGAAAACCAAAAGATGACACGACAGGCGAATCCAGCCCCATCACTTCGAACCAGGCCAAAATATACTATTATTTTCCAGGCTCAAATTATTCCCTGGGAAGTTAAAATCAAGGTGGTCGAGTCCATTTGAAGTAGTAAAGGTCATCCCATATAGTGCAATTGAGTTGCGTGCATTAAATGGTGAAAGAACCTTTTTGGTGAATGGGCAAAGAGTCAAGCATTATTGGGGAGGTGTGATTGATCGTCAAAGGACTAAAGTAATATTTGTCGATGAGTAGGCGAGGCCCTGCGTCGTGTCGCGACATTAAATCAGGCGCTTGTTGGGAGGAAACCCAATTTTATTGTTTTTATAGATTTATTTTTCTCCTTTTTAGTTAGAATTCCAACATAGAGTTTTGATTTTCATTGTAGTGATAGCAATTGTAGGTATGAGCGGTATAGGAACGAGAAAGAGATGTAGAAAAGTTTTAGGCAGAATAGGGAGTATTCAAAAAAAGGTTAAATCAGGTGACCCAGCGCCCAGGCCAGTGCCTCACGCTACATTAGCGTTGGGTCCAGAAGCGAAATCTAGCTCCAGCGCACAGGCAGCGCGACGCACTGGCCTGGCGGCCAGGTAAGGTTTTAAATTTATTTTATTTTATTTTTGTTCTTCTATGTATTTAACCCATTGGCCCCGACCCATATACCCGTTTTTCCTCACATAATAACCATCACACTACTCATTCCACTTTTATCACTTAAATAAAATAACCCTAACTCTTTAGTCATTCTCTCTCTCTGTCCCCCCGATCTCTTACATCTCCCTCTATTTCACGGTTTCCTCTCTCTTACCCTCTCCTTCTTTTTTTATTTTGTTTTTCTTTTATTTTCTCTCCACTCTATACTACTTCCCCATTTTCCCCCAACAAACGAGTTTCCCCATCCCGAATTCCCCTAGGTTAGAACTTGAAGAACATTGGTGGGGAGTGTTCCATATATGTGATTTTGATGAACTTGATTATTGTAATTGTTTTACACGAGGTAGAAACTATAAGTCCCACTATCTCATTCAAATTTGGGAGGGTGATCTTGATACCCTATTTTTAGACTATAATGAACACATTTGATGCCCACCACGTGTTTGATAAATTGCTTGAGAAAACATTTTGTGCGCTGGTAAAGTTTGAGTAGCCGAGCATTTATGTATAATGTTTCAGGCAAAGTGTGGGGTGTTTTGTGGATGGTTTGATAATACCTGAGGATTGATAGGCGTTAAATTCCATGCCAAAGCCGACTCATGCACGGATATTATACGTGCGGGCTACACTTGTACGCTCGCCTACCCGTAATTTTTGTGTACATTGTATGTCGAATTTATGAGTCATTTTAGAATAGTTAGTGTATAATACTAGTTCTTAGTAACTGAGGCCGAACTATTTACGATTGAATTCCTACGAGCCCTGTTATGCTCTATTCGATTGATTGAATTGGTAAGTTATGTGATATGTGACGTATGCTTCAAAGGCATGGGAAAATGTTGAGTAACCATTGAAATGGTTGTACAATACTTGTTTGGCATGCTATGAAACTAATGTGACTATTTTGCATATGGCCTTCGATTCTAAGTGTGGGGTCATCTTAGACTTTTGCTTTGGCCTTGGGCGCATTTTTTGATCCTTTATCACATGCGAAGTAATTCTTTTGTAGGTTGCAATGGCTCGTGATAGCCCAGGAAAATCAAAGGGTGCGGGGAAGTCCTCCACTACTGATCCCCCTCCCAAGAAACATAAGCAAGGTGATGCTACCTCTAGTAAGCAGGCAAAAGGCAAGCAAATAGCCGAGAGGTCCGGAAACACACCTTTAGGGCCGCATCCTAATTTGAAATTGGTTCAAGAAGATATTATCAAATGGTACCACTCATTTGTGCCCTATGGGAGGTATATATCGAAGATGGGGATTAATGTAGCTGCTTTGGAAAGGAACTTTCCACATGTTCTAGAACGACTAAAAAGCTTAAAGATTGACAAATTGTTAGAGTTTCCACGCCATGCGAATTTGAGCATGGTCAAGGAGTTGTACGCGAATTGGAACTTAGATAAGTTCATGTCTTGGGTAAGGGGAAAGGAAGTGAAGCTTGAGAGGGATGATTTAAGCAAATTTTTAGGGGAGGTAATCCCAACCCAAAGATTTGGATGAAGTTTGTGAAGAGCCCGACCTACACTACCATTTGTCACACACTTTGTGCCAAGGATTCCAATGCAAAGTGGACGAGGACAAAGGCTTGCAGCCATAATGAGCTTCTAAGGGTGGACTTCAACAAGACTGCCAAGGTGTGGCAGAACTTTGTTTAGGCAAGGCTAATGCCTGTGGAGCACAATTCATCATGCACACGAGCTCGGGGATGCTTGATCTACTTCTTGATAACTGGGAGGCCAGTCAATATTGGTGAGATTATGCTTGGGGAGATGTACCGTATTCGGTTCGGGCACAAGGTAAAGAGGTATTTTTTGGAAATATTCTAACCCAGTATATTTTGTCTCTTGAGGTGCCTGAGTACACAGGGTATGACGAGGTGGAGGAAGCTTACAAGGGCTTGATAGATATCACGATGTTGTTGGACACCACTACCAAGTTGAGCATTGCATCTAGGAATGAGTGCAAGGAGAATTTCAACAGGTACATCTATAGGTCGCTGAACTTGATGATGTGATGGCTTGGAGTGACTGCCGATAAGAGGATACAACTGAACGCTGAGTACCGGCTTTCTAAGGCCATGAAAGAGATATTGGGGATTGCGCTTAGCAGTTCCATTAACCCATCTAAAGATGAAAATAAGGTTGTTGTCTCGGATGCAGAGGGTGATGCTAATGTTGAAGTTACCGGGCCAATGGCATTGGTGCCTCTTGGTGCGGATAAGGATGAGACTGAAGCTTCAGCTGGTGTGCATTCGGATAATGACCAGTCTGAGTATGACCCATAGAGGTCAGATTAGCAGGGAGTCTTTGTTTCTACCGTACATGTATTTTGTATTTTGTTATGCATCAAGGACTATGCATGTTATAAGTGTGAGGTGGTGGAATGTTTTTCTGTGTATAATGCTTGTGAATAATTCGTAGTTCTTTTTTTAGTTATTCATGACTCGTAACTTAGTATTAGTATAGCGTTTAGAGTTAGTGGAAAAATATGAAAAAGAAGAAAAAAATTGGAAAAACAAAATCAGAAAAGTTTGGACTTTTCCCGACAATGGATCTCTTGGACAACTTTCTTGAGGGATTAAGGTCCAATTAAAAATACAAAAAGGTTTTCTTTTATTTTTACTTGTAATAATTAGGTAATAATCCCCCTTAATGTTTCTTTGGGCACCAGTTCTTTTCCAAGGGATATAATTTGAACCAAGTATTTTTATCTTTATAGGAGTAGTATAAGAAGGGAAAACTGAGTTGCTCTAGATACCTTTGACGTATTTGATGCTGGCATATTTAGGCTATGACATGCAGTCTAGCTTTCTGTTGTGTTTGGCTTGAAATTTGATATCTTAGTTAAAAATGAATAGCCTACCTTGTAACTCATCTTCTTAGTGGCTCGTATGTTATCTAGTGCCTTGTTGTTTAAATTTCTCAACTATGTGTTTACTTGCTTTGACTTGAGGGTTGAAACTGAGCTGTATTGATTTAGTCATGTGCATTATGTGATGTGAGGCTTAGTTGATATTCTGTGGTGTTGAATTGAGCAGTTTTGGTTTTGGTGATTGACAAAGGAACACATGCATGAATCAGGTCCATGGATAGTGTACTCAGGTCACTGTCAGATTCAAGCAAAATACATGCACGTGCAAGGGATAAGTATAAGTGGTTATTTTTTATAATCCCTGAACGAAAAGATTGCATAATTGATAAGGAGCAGGACTTCTTACTTGAAGAGAACTCTACCCAAGATAGGGAAAGAGTTAGAAGTTGAAGATAACTAGAATTCTTCTACCAAAGAAGAGTAAAGCACCAGTTTTTTAGTTAATCCTAATACTACTAACTCTATATATATCAGTTGTGTTCTGTTTTACAGGTGACACACACACTCTGAAGTTAAGCAAGAATTGAGAGCAAAATATCAAGACATTTTGTGAGCAATTTCTGCAAGTTTTAAGAGTGTGAACCTGAAGCTACATGAACCAGATTGAAGAACCAGTTCCATGTGTCTATCTTTAATTCTAGTTTTATTGTTGTAGGAGCTTTTGAGTTGTACCTTTAAGCTTTTCTTAGAAGCATTTGTACTAGGTACTTGAGTTGTATTGTTCAAGTTAGAGTTAACTTGAAGCAGTCGCAACAACCTGTGACTTGTTGCTACAAGGGTTAAAGTTTAATCCTTAGGTTTACAAGAGGTTTGTAAACATTTTTGTTTGGCTCCGTAAAAATACTTGTGTTCTTTACTTTCTACATTATTTATTTCGCAACAGTAGATTAAGGAACGTATAGAAGAACCTGGTCCTTCTATAATCAGAGTACGTAAAAATTGAACACCACATAAATCACCCCCTCTTGTATAACATTGACGTATAAAATATCATGTGTTATCCTATATAGTCTAGAACTTGTCCGGTGTGTTAATCGAAGTAAAATCGTTAAGTCATGCTAGTGTAGGAGATAACGTAGATATTTATTTGATTGATCATGGATTTACTTGTCGACTACAAATAAAATTATCCGTTATTAGCCCATTTGAGCCTGTAGCCCTTTTCATTGGCACCCACATTACAAGTTGTATCCCCGTTTTTGTTCTTAACTGAAGCCTTATTGAACCTTTACCTCCAAAGGCACCTAATCGCTAGAAGAAGTAAGGCGATTTCTTAAGAAGTAGCTTTTGAGTGGAACCAAAAAAGGGCCAAAAAGTGTACTAATGTTATAAAAGACCACTAGCCGAGAACTTTAATGTAAGGAGTGTGTATAGAAAAAAAAGGAAGAAGAAAAGAAGAAAAAATAAGGGAAAGAAAAATAAAATAAAGAAATGAGAAAAATGTTGATATGCCAAAAAGGAAAAACACACCTCCTAATCTTCTTCATTCGTACTAGTGGAGACATATATGTGCTTAAATGAAAAGGGCTAAATTGTTTATAGTCTTAGCAAGGCGTTGGATTGATCATGAATAAAGTGTGCGCGAAAGTTGAATATAGTGTATTAAAGTGCTTAGGAGAGTTAGTCACTAATATACAAATCTACCCTACCCGTCACTTAGTCTATATTACAACCCGGGACCTAATTGATCCAAGACTTGGCAAGCTTAAATTAGTCGATATATACACTACGAGCAGGCCTATCGTACGACCACGAGTGCATATGAATCCCCTTGTGAGAGAGAGTGATTTTTGTTCAATTGTGTGATATCCTTAATTTATATTCAAGTCATACTTGAATGTGTGGACTGTCTTTATATTTACTCTCTTCTTTTATGGTGAGGGCACATGGTCTCATGACAGATAGGTAATATTATGCAAATTCTCTTGTTAGGTGAGCGCGCGAGTTGGGGATGCTTAATGGTGACGAGACAGTTTTTGAGGTGAAGTGGTTATGGGCAAGTTGTTTGAATTCTTTGAATTGGGCTGTCTATACTTTGGCATGTTGAGGGTGGAAGAATGTGAATTTCGTATACCTATGCTTAATTGCAGGTATCAACCATAATCAAGGGTAGAGTGTATAATATTAATAGTGATTCGCTCCTCCATAAAATGATATGTGAAGTAATTGAGGTGTAGTAAGGAGTTACATTGCTCGAGGGCGAGCAAGAGTCTAAGTGTGTGGTATTGATATTCGGCTTAAAGTATGTGTATTTATATGCATGCTGTCTCGCATTTTTCTCGGATTTTATGTATTTGCATATGTATTGTGATAATTTGAGCTGAACTATGGTATTGTTATGTGTAGGAGCCAACCGGAAGCGATATAGAACGAAAGGGAAAGAGTTTGGAGAAAAAAGAGAAGAAAAGAGAGAAAATGCATAGAACAACACCCAGGTTAGCACAACACGCTACCTGAGGCTCTGCAGACAGGCCCGGAATTTTTCAGCACCCAGCTCAACGCAGGGCCAGCGCGACGTGCTGCCCTAGACACTTGGTTCGGGATTTTTTTACTTCACTCGGGACTTGGTTTTGACGGTCCTACGTGACTCTAACTCATATAAAAGGAGTTCTAAACCTAATTTGAAGGAAGGAGACACAACTTTGAGAGTTGAATACATGTGAAGAACACTCGGGAGAGAAAAATATTAGTTTTCCTTCATTCTTCTTAGTATTTTCAATCATTCAATATTTGTGAATTTGTTTAGTACTATCACGAGTATCTAAGACCCATTAGTTCTGTGGTTGTGATGTAGCAATGAATATTTTTGTTTTGCGTTAACTTTTCCTTGATTGTAATTTGCTATCATATGATTGTTTCTTCAATTCTGTGCTTAATTGCTTGATTGTCTGGCCAACAATCAAGTTCTATTAACTATCTGAATTATGCTTGATAATACTGCGTTTAGATTAGAGGAGAGTATAAGAGGTCATGATCTTATCTCTAAAGTAGGAGGCGGATTTGTGGTTAGGATAGGATTATACCTAATCCCCATGCTTAATTGAACACAGTGACCTTAATACATTTTTGATAGATTAATTTTATAGAAATATAAGCGTTAATCTATTTTGGGTAGGCGCGCAGTAATTCGGGAGAGTACTACAAGTACACACTACTCGGTTAATTAATAACTCTAAAGCAAATTGCATAAAGGGAGAATTGACTAGAACACAATATGGTTGGTGAATCGATCACAACCTTGGAATGTTTATCTCTATTGAATTCACAACACATCCAATTTTCTGATGTGCTAATTTAGTTGCTTGTTAAAGTTGCTTTCTTTAGTTAGTAGTAACAAAACTCAACCATTGCTCGACTTGATTTAGTAACAATTTGAATTAAGATTAGTAGGTAGTTAACGATAAGTATCTCTGGGTTCGACACTCTACTCATCATTATATTACTTGTTGGCCACGTCTACTTGTGTGTGCATTTGGTAGCAATATTGCTCCAATGTGATAATGTTGGCTCCCTCTATCTTCTTTTGGTTCAATCAGTGCCTACCTCCATCATCATTTTGTTTGGCAGGACCTCTTCTTCAGTTTGACATCAACGCCTAGGACAACCTGGACATCATTCACTTGGTGCCTTAGCTCATAAGAAACTTATTAGTTGTTCATCTTCATTTTTAATATTTCTTGCAATGTTTGAGTAAACAAAGTCGTTTATCTTTTCCTCTATCAGTTAATAAAATAAGTGCTCATTTTTAATTAATTCATTCTGATATGTGGCAAGCACAACGTAATCTAATTTCGATTTTCATTATTATATTTTATTCCTTGATGATTTTACCAAATTTTCTTGAATTTATTTGATGCGACAAAAATCTGAAGCATTAGATAAGTTTAAGGAATTCTACATGATGATTTTTAATGTCTTTCACTTGTCAATTTCTTATTTTTAATCTGATGGTGGAAAAGAATATGACAATATCCTTTTCAATTCTTTTCTTAAAGAAAAAGGGATTTTAGTTCCTGCCATCAGTACATGAGTCTTCTCATCCCAAATTTTGAGTTTTTGAGCTTCTCATCCCTTTTTTCTCTATCCTTTGCATTTCACTTCAGTATATACTAGTATTTTATCAGGTTGTAATTTAGTTCTTATATCAAAGTAATAGTAATCAAAGTCAACTTAACAAAAGCAAGGTCGCTAATGCCTCGATGTTTTAGATATTTGTTAATAAGGAATAATTGAAACGTCATTCATTTTTCATTCTAGAAATTATGAATTAAATGGGCCCTGACACTGCAACAATACACATGTTAGTTCAACAAAGTTTATGCTTTATAATCTGATTTTTGGTTGTAGTATGTAAGAGTTCAACTTTTACGGAGTTCATATTCTGGAGCCGGAACCAAAATATGGTTCTTTTAAACTCAAAGAACTAAAATGTGTGGAAAAAAAAAATTAAAAACCAAAATGTATATAACACCCAAGCTTAAGGCGCTATACCTTAACGGTAGTTTGCCCAGTTAAGTATAACGCCCTAATACAAGGCGCTATATATATAAAGCTCTAACGTACCGCGCTATATATATTATGTGGGCCCTCCAATAATTCTTTCTGGGCTTAACTGATATAACAATAATTTAACTGGGTATAACGCCCATATTTAAGGCGCTATACCTCAAATAATTGTACCCCACACTGATTTTTGCCTTATTTAAAGAGGTTAAGGATTTTGTAAAAATTTATTCATAAATATTTTCAAGTCTCCTGAAATAGAAATAGAAAAACTTTTCATAAATTTTTCATTTTTCTTGCATTAAGAAATGTCTGGACGCAATGACGTACGAAGGTGTTATTGTGACAAACGTGCGATTTTGAAGCCATGTTGGTCAAATAGTAATGAGGGACGCATACGCTGGATATGTCAAAAACTTGTAAGTTATTGTTTTGGAAAAAATATTTGTTAATAGTTTTTTTATATAAAATGTTAACTAATAGTGTTGTGTTATAATCCCCATTGGTAGCACGAAAATCAATGTAGATTTAAAAAATAGTATGATGAACCCATTAATCAGGAATACTACAAATCATGTTTGCAGTATGTTTGGAATATGACTGGTGAATATGAACTCCTTATCTTTAAACTACAACGACAACTTGCGGCAGTGCAGGAGAAACTAAAAGAGGCGGAAGAAAAAAAATAGGTTGGCAGTGCAGCAGAAGTGGTTGAAGTAGAGAATAATGGGCGATAGTAACTAAACAAACACATGGATGTGTTGAGTATAGTATTTTATCTTTATGTTTTACGTGTCATTTATTTTCATTAGTTGTACCAAATTTAAATTATGTTAAGTTGCTATGTTTATTTTTGTGTTGTAGTATTAAACTAATAAATAACCCGAGAAATAAAAACACATGCGCATATAATGTAAAACATAAATAATATTGCTATTATATATTTAATGTCATATAGCAGATAATAATAAATGTCAATGTGTCCCACAGCCTATATGCTTTAAAGCATTGGTTGGCCTGAGGCGCATCCCGTCCCGTCCCGGCTACACTATTAGGATCATCCTCATCACGTCGCCTCTTTATCGGAGGATGCGCTGCAGCATGATCGTCAGTAAGGCTGGCAGGCTCGGTAGAAGGAGTCGTCGGTCCAGCCAGAATAATAAGATATTTTAGTATATGAAATATATATTAGTACATGTTAGCTAAAAAAAATTTAAATTGTCTTACCATGGTCTCGGCGGGCTCTTGAATACAATCATCCGTCTCGGGCATGTCAGTATTGCACAAAGTGGCCTCCGTGACGGGCGAGGATGATGCCTTAAAAAAACGCTTTAGGTATTTATGACTAATCAATGATATAAAAATAAATATAAATAATAGTAATACAAACTAACCAAATCCTGTGAAAGATCCTCAGCATCCCTCAATGATGAGTCATAACTCAGTCGGCGCCCACTATCCACATCTTGTGCCGGACGATCATCAGCAATCGTTGATAGCTCTGGAGAACCAAGAAAATACTGATCCCACTCATGTCGCATAATGGTCGTACCCGCGATCAACAATGGAGCTGACGGGGTCACATGCGCAGTCCCTGGAGTAAGCTGAAGGCTGAATGACGGCATATCTCTAGGAGCGTGGTCTGGCTCATGGTGGTCACCCGGCTGATCAACTCCAACATCCTCAACAGGTGCCTCAACGCCCCCTTGCTGGGGACCACGTCCTCGCCGACCCCCACGACCATGTGGGACACTCCTACCTCTCTGGGCACGCCTGCCACGTCGACCAAATTCAGGCTCCACTAGTGGCCCATGATGGTACTGCTCTGGCGGCACATAATCAGCCTCCTATCCTAAGCGCTCATTATCTCGGGCTCGCCTCAATGTTCGGGAAGCCAGATCTGTAACATGCCGGCCATACTCATGCAAAGCGACCGCTCCATCGCCGGTATGTTGCTGCATTTGCAGTCCCAACTGGTAAAATAGATGTAGACCAATAGCCTGCACAACATGTAAAATATTAATTACGGAATGCTAGGTTAACGTTATAAGTAAGTATACCAAATAACATACCAGTGCCTCATGCCTCCCAATGTATGGAACGTACCGACCGCCAGCACGATGAACGGGATTCCCGACGAAAAGTCGGGTAACGTTGCGGTGCCACCCCATATACTCATGCTCACCATTCGTACGTTCAGGTGGAGGGGTGGCGGAATCAGGTCATGCCACTGGTCCCAAATATCGATCTGCGCCTCTAGCCATGCCACATATGTCTAGTCAACCATGTAACGATCATCCCGCTGGTAATGTGTCCTAAGCCAAGCGGGCGATGGAGGTACAAGCTACGGTCGACCAAACTAGCAAATGACTCGCTCGGTGGCATGATGCTCGACAATATCGAGACACATCAACGAGACAGAAGAGCTCTACATAATTCGGCGGTCGAGCACTAATCGGACAAACCAGCTATTATCTCGTCGCTATATGGCCTCCAAATGAACTATTAAGTAAAAACAGGAACCGTGAGTATACGCAACACATATAAAGCTAGGCCAAGTAAACTTAAGTATACATTTACCTGCGCACCCTCCAGCAAATCTAACAAATCCCTGCAATAGGGGAGATTATGTCGAGCCTCGTACTCGCGTCCGTATCCCCTCCTATCAACCCACCTCCTAGCTAAAGGGAGAAACAGTGGAGGTGGTGCATCCGGAGCGAAGGGTGGTAGATGTGGCTGCAATTGTAGGAACCGCTCCCAGGACCAAACCTAATATACAATGTGGACGTAAACTTCAAGGTATATTTTTACTATGTATGTTATAATTATGAAAATAATTAACTATGTTTTCACCTACAGCAGCGGCAAAAATCCGGCAACGTCTCGCTCAGTGCCTATGCTAGCCCGGCACATCTGCCTATACAAGTAACCAAGAATAGCTGCACCCTAGCTGTAATGAGGCAAATCATCTAGCCGCTCAAGATGATGAAGAAATCTCAAGCTGACTAAGTTTCCCGAAGTGTTCGGGAACAATACCCCTCCAAACATAAGCAACATCAACAACCTCGTGTACCGGTTAATATGAATATCCGGTGTATCATCTGTAATATACGCATGCATCGCCTCCAGATGCAGCTGGACGGGCGTCAAATGCAGACGACTATCCCCAACCAATGCAGCCTCATCCGCTGGCTGGAAACCGATGAGCCGCTACAACATCTGCAGGTACTGCAATCCCGTATAATCTCTCATAGCATGCGGTAAAGCAACAAGATGTCCATCAACCGACAGCCCATACAGAACCTCCACGTCCCGAAGCGTGATAGTAGCCTCGCCAATGGGTAAATGAAATGTGTGCATCTCCGGTCGCCACCGCTCTATCAAAGCCGTGATCAACGACCAATCCAGCTGCAACCGGCCGATCTCAATAATCTTATAGAAACCCGTATCCTGAAGGCGTCTGACTATACAGGGATGGAGATGGTGGGCCCTAAGAAAGTTTCACATATCATCTACTCTTCTAGCACGGAACGTCTGGGCCAATAACTGCCCCTCCCATATGTACGAAGATCTATGCTCAGCCTGTAGCAACAGTAACTCTAGCGAGACAGGTCCGGGATGCACAGGCGGAACCTCCATGACTACTAACTATAAATTGAACAATATTAATTAAAGTATTTTTCTTTTTCATTGCTTAACATCTTTAAATATATTACAATACCTTTAATATTAAAATTTATTTGATATTTTTACTATATTTTTAATTATGTTGATACATTTTCTATATTATAATTTTATATTTTATATGTTACTTTAATATTTTATATGTTAGTCTACTATTTTATATGTTTATTTATTATTTAATATGTTTGTTTCTTATTTTATATGTTAGTTTATTATTTTATATGTTAGTTTTATTATTTTATATGTTTGTTTGTTACTCACCTATTTTTGACTATAATAAAATTAAATAATTAATTTTCATAATTATACATGATTTAATGATTAAATATTCATATAACAATACTTAGTTTGACGAATATTGTTGTTTTCTTATGTTATTTTCTTACGTTTGTTAACTATAATTGGAGAGAGTTTGTGTTTGAACTATCAGATTTTTTGAGATATTTTTGGGTTTAACAGATACTTAAATGATTAATTTCAATAACTATAAAGATAATATGCTAAAGGGAACTACATTTTACTACGCTAAAATGGCACTGTATTACAAATACGAGCACTATATTAGGGCACAAGATACCACTACAGGGAACTAAAGTAATAATTTATCTATTTTACTAGTCTTTTAGCAAATAAATAATCTAAACCGGATAAAAATAATAAATTAATTTAATCACAAAACAATCACGAAAAAATATATACCACAGTAAAATTAACTAATTAACATTTATTTTAACAACTAATAATAATTTTTTTATTTTAATAATTTTTTAGCACACTAATAATATAGTCCGGATAAAAAATAATAAATTAATTAAATCGCAAAACAATCACGAAATAACATAGATCACATTAAAAACAACTAATAGACATTTTTTATACATGAGTTTTAACAAAAACTAAGCCGGAATACCTCGATTTTAATTTTTTGGAAACTTGAAGATTTGGTGATTTGGAGCCGAAACGAGCAACCCACTACGAGATAACGCCTTAGCTAGGATGTGGGACCGAAAATCTACACTTTTTGTGGGACCCGTGGGCTCCAACCGAGTTTGTTTTGCTTAAAAATGGAGGGAGGGGGCGCTGCTTGTCATTCTTTAATTGGGGAGGGGGGGGGGGAAGCTCACTGGTTTGGTGGGGAAGGAGAGTAGACGCATTTTTATCTAGGTATAGCGCCTTATATTAAGACGCATAGTGTCTTAAAATAAGGCGATATACCTTCCCGCTCATTTTACGTTCAAATATAGCGCCTTATATTAGAGCGCTATACTTAACTGGGAAAACAGCTGTTAAGGTATAGCGCCTTAAGCTTGGGCGTTATATATATATTTTGGTTCCCATTTTTTTCCCACACATTTTGATTCTTTGAGTCCAAAACAATCACATTTTGGTTCCCCACTCCTCTTATTCTTTCCCGTTCGTCTTTTCAGCCCCTCACTGCTGCATTGATAGTAGGACAACAAATGATTCAGGGTGTGTTTGGTACAAAGAAAAATATTTTTCATGAAAAATATTTTCCTAGAAAATGTTTTCATGGAAAATGAGTGGTTTTATCACTTATTTTTCCTTGCTTGGTTGGCGAGTGGAAAACGTTTTTCAGAAAATATTTTCTAGTATTTGTTTAGAGAGTGAAAAATATTTTTTTATGCTACTCTCCTTACCTCCTTCCCCCAAGTCCACATGTTTCCTTGCTCTTCCACCCTCCCTAAATACCAATATTTTCAGGACTCTATTTTCTTCAAGAATTTAATTATTCTTTTAAATATTCATACAAACCCAAAGGAACTAATGTGCTGCTTTACTTTTTTACGCAAAATAATGTTGAAATTTTTACTCCATAACTAAAAAGAAAATAGTCTTTTTTTTTAGTTGAAAAAGAAAGTACTCTTAACATGAAAATAAAGTACTCATTTTATTGAAATAAAATTTTTTTTTTTCTATATCATGAAAAGAAAATACTCATTTTGTTGAAATGAAAAAAAAATACCTTTTCTAAATCATCAAAAGAAAATACTCTTTTTGTTGAAATAATAGAAAATACTTTTTCTACATCATGAAAAATACTCTTTTTGTTGAAATGAAAGAAAATACTTTTTACTACATCATTTTCATCATTTGTTGAAATGAAAGAAATTATTTTTTCTACATCACGAAAAGAAAGTACTTTTTTGTTAAAATAAAAAAACTTTTTTTATATCGCGAAAAGAAAATACTGAAATGAAAAAAATACTCTATCTATAACATGACAAACAAATACTATTAATAATATTTCTATTTAGGGTGGGGTGTGGGGTAGGGTGGAGGTGGGGTGGGATGAGATGTGGGGGTGGGTTGGTGGGGATGGGAAAAAGGAGGAAGGTTGGAAAAGAATTTTGGAAAATATTTTCCCTTCTCTTAATAGAGAAAATATTTTCCTCCAATAGAAGAAAAATCAATTGATGAGAAAAATGTTTTTCAAAACATTTAAACCAACCAAACATGAGAAAATTGAAAAACATTTTCCCTTCGTACCAAACACACCCTTTGTCTCTTGTTTTTTTCTTTTGAAAGGTCATTTTTAATTTAGTTGGTTTGTTAAGGAATATAACATTCACATGAAATTCAACATTGTTAAAAGAATGTTTAGCTAATAATTTTTTCTAATTAATAAAACGACAAAGCTAGTCTCTAATAGCAAACGAACTTTTAATTTGCTTAAAAGTAAACACGCACTTTAATTGTACATTCCGTATTAATTTTTAATACATTACATCAAATATCCAACAATAAATAATTCATGCATCACTAATCAAAATGGTGTTAAACTTGCATAACTTATCTGACTCCGAACAATATTAAGTAGTGTAAAACAATTTCAATGGAGCATGGAATTGCAAGTTATGGATAGAGTTATCCATTCAAACTTAGGGTGAAGCGCATCCAAATTTTGCAAAATTTCGAATACTAACAATTCAACATCCAATTTCAATTTTACTTTTTTGTTTCACCAAAACTTTCCTATTATGGATACCAAGTAGAAGATGGGTTTTCCTTTCATGTCGTTAATTAAAGAAGGTGAAAGCATTATTTACTTTTTTGCAACAATTTTCAGAATTGAACTCTAATTGTCACGACCCAATTTCACCTATAGGTCGTGATGGCGCCCAACACTACAGTTAGGCAAGCCAACTAATAAGTCAAACGCACATTGATTAAACTTTTATTTCAAGAAAATAATAAAATACCAACTTCTACCAATGTGTGTGTGCCAAGACCCGGTGTCACAAGTGCATGAGCATCTAGTAGATTATACAAAACTCCAAATACTGTCTGAAATGAAATAGACAGAATATAAATATAAGAAGAGACACTGGTAGCTATAGAACGGCTTAGAAAGGCAGCTCACCACTATGCCTCGGGATGACGTGGGTATGTGATGATAGGTCCTCCACTAGTACCTGTCTCAAATCCTGCACAAAAAGTGCAGCAAGTGTAGTATGAGTACGTAAACAACGTGTACCCAGTAAGTATCAAGCCTAATCTCGAAGTGGTAGAGACGAGATGGCCGACTTTGACACTCACTATGGGTCAATAATAATAACTGAAATAAAACTAGGATATTTAAATCAGCATGATTTACAAAATTTACAATAATTTATTTAATCAGCAGAAATAATCAAATTCCTTCAAATGTAAAAATTCTCAATATATATTAATTAAAGCTCATTTACAGGAGTAACAATTAATTCCTTAACAAGCAAGAATAATAATTCATTAAATTCCAAGGATTTTTCAATTTATTAACTAGCTTCACAAGTTGAAATAAATTATTAAAGTATCGTGTAATTATTATTATTAAGCACGATTTCTGCCGAGGACGTACGACCCGATCCAGAGTGTCGTGTACACTGTCGAGGGACGTGCGGCGCGATCCATAGATGTATCTATCCTGCCGAGGCGTTCGGCCCGCTCCACAAGAAAGGAGGACATTTTCTTATGTGCCTCCGGAAGGAGAGTATATTCATTATAAGATGAATCTGGGAGGAGAACAATTTCTTTTAACAATTAATTGATTTAAATAGACAATCAAGCCTATGAGACTTTCATCCTTTAATATCTTTATCTAACAATTCACAATATATTCATATAGATATCAATTAATATAAATAAATCAAAGAATACAATTTATACAAGTAAGGCATGCTTTGAGTCCTAAACTACGAGGACTTTAGCATTAATAGTAGCTACGCACGGACTCTCGTCACCTCATGCGTACGTAGCCCCCCACAATTAGCAACAATTATTTAATTTTAATCACCTATGAGGTAATTTCCCCCTCACAAGATTAGACAAGAGACTTACCTCGTCTTGCTCTAATTTAATCCACAATTTTGCCTTTTCCACGATTATCCAACTCTGTCTGGCTCGAATCTAGCCAAAATAATTCGATACAATCACTAAAAATTATAGGAAATAAATTCTATAAGGAAATACTACATTTTTAATAAAAATCCCGAAATTAAT
Source organism: Nicotiana tabacum (assembly GCF_000715075.1). Classification (NCBI taxonomy): domain Eukaryota; kingdom Viridiplantae; phylum Streptophyta; class Magnoliopsida; order Solanales; family Solanaceae; genus Nicotiana; species Nicotiana tabacum. Next base: position 90,902,415 of record NC_134083.1, read on the forward strand.
TAAAAATTCGCCTGCGGGGCCCACATCTCGGAAACCGGTAAAAGTTATGAAATCCGATAACCCATTCAATTACGAGTCCAATCATACCATTTTCACTCAAATCCAACTCAGAATCGATACCGAAATCTCAAAATTTCGTTTTTATGAAATTTCTAAACTTTTTCAAATCTCAAATCTCAAAATACTAATTAAATTGTGAAAAAATAATGATACACTTGTATATGTAGACCAAATCCGAGTTAGAATCACTTATCCCAATATTTTTCTATTGAAAATCTGTCAAAAGTCGCCTCTGCTCAAGCTCAAGTTCGCCAAAAATGGCAAATGGGACGAATGTCCTCTTTTTATAAAACTGCCCAGCAGCCTTCGGAACTGGTCCTCGAACTGGGCCTCGATCGCGGCTTCGATCACAGGCTCGAGCCTGGACCTCGGTCATGGCCTCGATCAGGGCATCGAACATGTGCCTTCGATCAGGGCATCGAGGTTGTGCCTTCGATCAGGGCATCGAGCATGGGCCTTCGATCAGGGCATCGAGGTTGGCCTTCGATCATGGCATTGAGCTTGGGTCTCGATCCTGGCCCTCGAGCCTTACCTTCGATCATGCCCTCGAGCCTTGCCTTCGATCGAGGCTTCGATACTGAGCCTCGTCCCTGGCTTCGACTAAGGCCTCGATCGTGGGCTCGATACCTGAGCTCGATATCTGGGCTCGATCACAACCCAGAATGTCCAACAGAAGAGGAAAAATTGCAGCAGCTTTTTAACTCAAATTTTTGATCCGTTAACCATCCAAAACTCACTCGAGGCCCTCGGGACCTCAACCAAATATACCAACAAGTCCTAAAACATCATACGAACTTAGTCGAACCTCTAAATTACATCAAACAACGCTAAAACCATGAATCATACCCCAATTCAAGCTTAATGAAACTAAGAGTTTTCAACTTCTACATTCAATGTCGGAACCTATCAAATCAACTCCGATTGACCTCAAATTTTACACACAAGTCATAAATTACATAACGGAGCTATGAAAATTTTCGGAACTGGATTCTGACTTCGGTATCAAAAAGTCAACTCATCGGTCAAACTTCCAAACTTAAATTCTTGTTTTTAGCCATTTCAAGCCTAATTTAACTACGGACTTTCAAATAAAATTTCGAACACGCTCCTAAGTCCAAAATAACTATACGGAGCTGTTGGAATCATCAAAATTCTATTCCGGGGTCGTTTTCACAAAGAGTTGACCGAAGTCAAACTTAGCACTTTAAGGCCAACTTAAGGAACCAAGTGTTCCGGTTTCACCTCAAACACTTCCAAATCCCGAACCAACCATCCCCGCAAGTCATAAATCATTACAAGCACCTACATAAAGTTTTATTTTAGGGAACATGGTTCTAAAAGTTAAAAATGACCGGTTAGGTCATTACACTAATCACAGAAGCTATAAGAAGTAATTAAGTTTTTATTTGATTAGCAATAATTATCCTTACCTTTTTGTGTTAGTGACTTGAAATAGTAATATGTTCCGTAATTTGTAGATGAGAACATTAACAATTTAACATGCTAAGCTCTTTTGAATTGAAGACAATTATGAGCCATATATTTCCTTTACCCTGAAACAAGGGCAATTGCGAACTTAGAAATGATGCTAGCCAAAAATGAGAAGGAACTGAGGCGATTTTGTAATTATTATTTACTCCTTAGAGAGTGAAAGGACAACGATCCGAATTCTGATAACGTAAACTTCAAGTGAAGGAAACACCAGAATAGCTGTGCCTGTGTGTGTGTGTGTGTGAGAGTTTGCATTTAACTTAAGCCCCACAACTCGTGACTCGTGATCTTTATTAAAAACCCTAAAACGCCAAAAAGAAGAGAAAAATTAAAACTCCTAACCCCCTGAAAAGTCTTTCAGATTGGTCCCCAATTTACCCCCTAAATAACTCTTCTTGCCATTCAACTTTCTCTCTCCTTTCAACAAATCGTCCCTCTGATCCTCTCTCTCTACATTTTTAGCTGCAAGCTTTCTCAACAATGCCGGTTTCGTGAAGCTGTCTCACTATTTCTCTATCTACCTTTTTTCCTTGCATAGAATTTATTTCAAAATACTTGTTTTATTTCTATTTAAGTTTTGGTATTTTTGGTGCTTGTGTGTTCAAATATAGGAAAAATATGAAATGCAGCTTCATTTTGAGCTAAGTTTTTGTTGGAAATGGCGGAGTAGTGAACCCTAGCTTCCGATCTGTGGCTCTAGCTTTTGATTTTGAGAAGACAGAAGGCTACTTTTACGAGGCTTTTCAGTTTCTAGTTTTGCAGAAAAAAGAAGAAAAAATAAACTAGGGTTTTTAAGAGGGGGAATTTGTGGTTTTCCACGTTAATGATGGATTTGAGGGTTTAGGATTTTATTTTTTGAAAATGAATAGAAGTTTTAGGGCGGAAGAGTCAGCGTTGAGGCAGAGACAACAACAACAAATGGGGAGTCTGAGGAGCTCGGGAATGAAGGAGAAGGACGAGGAGCTAACGTTGTTTCTCGAAATGCGAAGAAGGGAAAAGGAAAGAAGTGATCTTCTTCTTCAGAACTCTGATGAATTTGATGCTCCTCTTGGTAACAAATTTTTCTTTTCCTGTTTTCATCGTTATTTCTTTTAATGAAAGATCCTGATTTCTTTTTTATTACTCTGTTCTGTTCCAATTTATGTGATACTCTCTCCTTTTTAGTCTGTCCAAAGAAGAATGACATCTTTACTTTATACTTAACTTAATGAGATGATTTATATTTTAGATCACAAGTTTAATAAGTTTTTCTTTCTTAGACTCAGCGTAAAATAGGACGGAGGAAGTACTATATTGCCTTTTGCATATTTAGGATGGGTGGATTTGTGGATCATTTATGATTTTGTTGACTTAGTGAGATGACTTATATTCATTTTTTATATAGTTAAGGCACACAGTTTTTTGCTTAAGATGGTGATTTGTGAGATAGGTTGAAATTAGTAGTGTTTTCTATTAGTATTTGCTTCATAAGATAAAGTCATGGCTATATGGGGATATTGTTAAGTTATTATACTTTCCTTGCAGGTGCAACAAGAGGTAGTTCTCCTATTTTTGACATTGCATCAGAAACTCCGGTGCGGAAGACTGGTGCTGATGATTTCCTCAATGCTGACAATGATAAAAATGACTATGACTGGTAATTTGTGTCTCCTGTGTTGTTTCCGGATCATGTGATAGTTGTGACTGTTTTTGTTCCTTTGGTTGTATATTTTAGCTGGTTAGATTGTTTTCCAGTGTTACAAGTTCCTACGTTGTTTATCCAGCGAAATTTTTGGGTCATGTCACCTAAATTTCATCCTTTTTGGGGAAAAAAATTTAAATCAACATGTGAATGCGTCCCTTTCTTGTCATGCAATAAAAACCTCTAGCAAATGCGAAATACACTTGCCCAAGTTATCTTCTGTAGACAGACTTATTGAAGTTAACAGACAATTGGAAATGTCAATGACTGGAAGCAAATAACAGACATAAAAAAAAAAAATAACAGACATAAAAGTCACAGAATGTTAGAAAATGAAGGGACGCAAAGAAGTAGGATAAGAAATATAGTACAATAATATATGTATAGTTGTATTTAGTTAGTCTTAATCTATGAGGAAAGGAACCACTAAGAACAACTCAAGCGTATAAAGACATATATAATCAATTAGGTAGGTTCCAATATGATAAACATGAATTTAACCTATTCCCCAGAAAAGGATAAACAATGGATTTAAGCCAGCTTCAGGATATAGCTTAAAAGACATCTAATGTAGTTAAACTACTAATAAGAAAATAAATTGTTAATGTCTTAATCTTGTGTAATGTATTTTCTACCTTTTTTTTCGATTAGGTATTTGTTGAATGAATCTTCCCTTATCACTAGTTTCTTTTACTAGAAGGGCCTATTAATCTGTTAAGAAGTTCTGTTGAGTATCCTGAAGAAAGCAGCATATTAGGAAGTGTCCCATCGATTCCAACAGATTTACAGGACTCTCTAAATTTAGAGAACTTCAAAAATATAGGATTAGGTGTTTAGTCACATTGAATATATATACACAACTTAAGATTTGGTGTCTGTTGATCAAGAAAAAAAAAAGAACTTAAGATTTGGTATCTATGCTTTCCTAGGAAGTTCCTCAGATATGTGAACTAAACATGAAGTCTCATTACAAGATGAGAATAGACGAACTTATGACTATTCACATTTAAATTCAGTGGTCAATTATAAAGTAGAAAAACCAAGTGCTGTGATTACAATAGCTGCGCTTCAATTCCAAATTAGTTGGATCTATGAATCCACTATAACAATTCTGCTCAGTCGTGTCCTATTCGTACCGCTAATCAATAATTTGTCCTAGACAAATAAGGAATTCTCTAAATGTAGGAGTGATCTACGTCTGGCACCTCTTTCGACAATGTCATGCAATCTATAACAAAACTTAAGCGATTTTTATCAACTATTGGGCCTAATAAAGGCTGACGTTTATTCCTACTAATTGATATCCCCTATGCGGATAATTTTCTTCCAATTGTGTTTTGTTCTGCTTTACGTGGAAATGGGATAATGTAAAATGCTTTTGAAAGGCAACTAATGAGAGGGATTACTTGCTAATATATACGCAAGGACATATTCTCTAAGGCTCGGAGTTTTTTGTTTTGTTATGATAAGGTGAATAATTTAATCAATAAAGGGAAAATCTCCCGTATACAACATAATATGATTCTGTATGAACCACAGCCAATCTCCTATACGCATTAGAGCCTCATGGGTGCACCAAAAAGAAACTAGGAATGAGAGGCTATTCCTCAGACTAACTCAAGGAGTTAGATTACTGGTAATTATTGATTTTGTGATTCCTTCTTTCTGCTCTTCGCTTAGTTACACCGGCTTATAGATGCCCATGTCCTACATGAATCTAGTTCTTTTGCTAAATTTGATGAATTCCAAGAAGTTGGAGATATTTCATGTGATAGGTCTACAATGTTATCTTTTAATAATGCCCTATTTTAACACCCATAATCGTCATGGTGACACAACATGCAGTACCATGAATATCAGAATTTTTCTTCAACAGACTCAACTATGGAAATTATTAAGGGGGATTTATCTATTGTTTAACTTGAATATGTAAAAAGTGTAGGTGGCGTGCTATATTTAGATTCATAAATCAAATAGGTATTTCTTGAATCTGCGTTATATTTGCTACATAAGTAGGATGTCTCTATGTTGCGATAACTCTTGCTCATGTTTTTTTCACTATGGGTACTTCTCTGTGCTCTATTATGAGGCGTCATTTTTTGTATTTCAGGCTTTTAACACCTCCTGGTACTCCTCTTTTTCCTTCACTTGAGATGGAGTCGCAGAAGACAGTAATGAGTCAACTTAGAACTCCTAAAGCTCGTCCTACTGCATTGAAATCTAGAGTAAGGATATATTATTCTAACTTTCCACTCCATAACATCTGATAATGAGGCATTGTGGCCAAGTATTATAGATGGGCAGTTAAGTTGTTTATTGCTTAACATTAGTTATGTTTATCTGAAAATCATGGAGTTATTTCACACCACATCCGTTAATGAAAAAGAAAATTCTATAATTAGATAAAAAGGACATGACAGGTTGTTTAACTGAATGTGCATGCACGTAGTACTGTTACCTTTCTCCCAAAAAAAAATAAAATTCACGTAGTGACTCCAGCATGTAATCAAATGCAATTAGTAATAAAATATTTGCTTTTAATATTTCACAATTTTTCCTATTCTTAATTTTTTGGAGGATATGTTTCCTTTTTGAAGGTTTTTGTAAACATGTGGAGTTACTATGTGCCCATCTCTCAATGCAGCCTCTTTTGTGAGTTTTAATAGATTTCTAGGAGCATGTAGAGATTGAAGTTAGGACTTGTCTCCGTTATTGAGTTGCATCACTTAAGCCTTAATGGTTTATGTTCCTAGGATCTACTAAAATACATAACTTTACCTGCCACTTTGCCATAAATATGCAATTTCAGGTGGAATTTGTCAAGTTTTTTCTTTCTTGCATTGTGTCTTAATCTAAGTGATTTACGTTCCAACTTATTTTTGTGGGCTAATTTTATTCAACATTTTGTTACTGTGGATATAGTTGGCAAATCCCCAGGCCGAGCCAACGTCAAGAAGCAACTTATCATCTAGACAGCCAGCTTCCTCTCCTGTATTAAATAATTCAAGTTCAGGCCTCCGGAGACCATCATCTTCAGGTGGATCAAGACCTTCAACTCCTACTGGACGACCGACTTTAAGCACAACATCTAAATCCAATTTGACCTCAGGGTCTAGACCCTCATCTACTGCAGCATCCAGACCAACGACATCCATTACAACCTCTAAAACAATGTCAACCACAACAGCATCTAGACAATCAAGGTCTGCAACACCTACTTCTCGTGCCACTTTGACAACTGCTAAAGCCACAGCACCTCCAAGATCTTCAACGCCTACTGCAAGGTCTAGTGCAAGGTCCTCAACGCCAACTACCAGGGCATCTATTCCTGGATCAAAGTCCGCATCAAGGACAGCAACTCCAACACGTCGGCCACCTTCAATGACTAGTACAACTAATACAAATGCTCCACTGGTTAGATCTTCATCTGCCTCTTCAGCTAAGTCAGCTACAGGTTCAGCCAGAAATCCTTCAGCCTCACGTCCTAGTTCTCCCACTATAAAGCCCAGACCATGGAAGCCTTCAGATATGCCAGGATTCTCCCTTGATGCACCACCCAATTTAAGGACATCATTATCTGACAGACCAATTTCTGCTACAAGGGGTAGACCTGGAGCTCCAAGTGTTAGATCTTCATCTATTGAGCCAGCTTCAAATGGAAGGATTAGACGACAATCATGCTCTCCAGCAAGAGGACGTCCTCCTAATGGTGTTACGCATAGCAGTGGAAGCTCTGTACCTATCCCTGCTATGAGTCGATTGCATGCTAAAGCTAATGACAATGTAAGCCCTGTTATGGTTGGAAGTAAGATGGTTGAAAGGGTAGTAAATATGCGGAAGCTGGCTCCTCCAAAGCAGGATGACAAACAGTCTCCACGGAGTAACTTATCTACAAAGTCTTCATCACCTGACAGCTCTGGCTTTGGAAGAACATTTTCAAAGAAATCCCTGGATATGGCTATTAGGCATATGGTATGTATACTCCTTTCATTTGTTGCTTCTATCTTCAGCGAGGTAATATACTGTAATCACTTGAATGTTTCTAACAAAATGACGGTTTGTCTATATTTTTGGCATTAAGATGATATGGAGCTCTTATGTAGATTGAGGATTTCCGAAGACTTTATAAAACATGTTATTTTGGTCTTTTGGTAGCTTTTTAAGTCTTAGAAGCTTTTCCCTCTTGGCCTGTTTGTTCATGGTTTTGCTTAATTCTAGACATTCCTCTTGGACAGGATATAAGGCGAAGCATCCCAGGTAATCTGCGCCCTCTGTTGACTAATATTCCAGCATCCTCTATGTACAGTGTGAGATCAGGGCCTAATAAAAGCAGGACAGTAAGTGTATCTGATTCTCCACTTGCTACGAGCAGTAATGCCAGTTCTGAAGTGAGTGTTAATAACAATGCCCTGTGCGTGGATGGGATTGAAGCTGATGATGATATTAACAGCGATAAAGGTGCTCGATCTCCTGCCAGTTTGCAGGGAAGGTGATGATTCTCCTTTCCTGCTGCAGGATTGAATTTCTAATTTTAGGAACAGTGAAGTATGAGAATTTTGGCACCTGAATACCATTGTTTATCAGGAGGAACCAATAGATTTAGTTCACTTGAATATGTAAAGATATATAAGCATTGGTTAGGTACTAGTTGAAGCCATGTATCATTAGTTATGTGCCGAAACCGATTTTCCGTGTTATTATTCATGAGAAATGTGATCTAGTTTCTTGTGCCATTTGCACGAGAAGATTAGAATGTCTGAACATTGTGTCTGAGCTTTAAGGGGTTTCACTTTTTACATGAAAAAAAGAAGCTTTTGCCTTTTATCGTCGCAAAATAAGGAAAAGCCTCTTTCTATGCAAAAGCTACGTTTCTGTATCTATTCAACGCGGGGCACACAATAAAGTCTGTCCTAAAGATGAATAAATGAAACTGTTGGCTAGTTCCTTGAGAGCTTGATTTGCTACTTCTGTTAACATCTCCTAGATTCCAAGAGGAGAAATATTGGGTGAATGCGACTGTGAGGCAGTGATATTAACAACCACTGTGAATTGAAACACATTATATGATGAAACAGAATTTAGCTGATTTATTTAATTCATCGAGGATGATAAAAGCTAAAAGATTTGCTTCTATGCTGAACAATATAGACTACAAAGGTATAGGAAAATAGAAAAATCATCTCAATTGCAAGCTAAAGAGCCTAATAATTTGGCTTATAAAAGAAATAGATCAAGTTTCGTGTGATAAGAGAAAACGTTAAAGTTAAAACTAAAATGATAAATTCTAACCCATGACGAGAAGCGGGAGATCCAAAACAGGAATAAAGGAAAAAGAGCAAAATACAAAAGCATAAATTGAGTTTTAAATTATCATTAGCATTTGGCACAGAATTCAAATTCAAATACTTTATAAACGACCACATAACTCACTGTCACCTAAGAATTCTACAGCAGATGCTCTGCTGTAACACTCCACTCAATCCTACTTTATCGACACCATATACAGATAGAAAGGAGAACTACATTAAGAAGTAAACGACATATGCCTCCAGTGGAGGGGAGAATTTTCCTATCAAGCAACAGCAACAGGTTCAGAGGAGGAAGCTACTGCGGTGGCAACTGGAGCAGTAGCAGAATCAGCTTTTGTAGAAGGGCCTGCTGGTGGAGAAGGCTTGAGGTGGTGAGGTGTATTATGCTTAAGCTTCAATAGTATCTGCCTCATTCTTGATAAATCAGTGGCTTTCCCAGGCTTTGGCCCATTGATCACAACGATCGATGGCTTCTTCTCGTCATCCTTTTTCCCTTTCTTCTTTTCAATTGTTGGTACTTCATTAGGAATCAGCTCCCCAATTGATTTCCAATAATTTCCAGCAGCTTCAGCATGGAACTTCTCATGACTGGCTACAAATAACTAAGACAAGATATGCAACGGAAAAAATAATGAAAATGGACCAAGATGAGTAACATGGTAATCTGGTAACTGGAAGGAATCAGAACAGAATTCAACAAGGGTAGCGGGGGAGGGGGGAGGACTTCTGTTGACATAAATCATTCAATTCCAATAAACTCAATCATTTTATAGACAGGCATAATCCAATCGCTAGTCAAAATCCCATGAACTTCATGGAGGAAAAAGTCCCACTAACAACAATCTTAATATTGATATCTCCATATGAACTAAATTTCTAACGGTAAAACTCCAATGTCCAACCAATCCTTAACAGAATTGAAAATCCAAAAACACAGATATGTTGATGGCAAAAGAGAACTCCTCATGAAAATATACAAGAACATAACGTAATAGCAAGAATTAAGAACCTCAAGATACATGAAAATAATCTTAAAGGTTGAAAAAATCAAGTATGAAAGATCAATTCTTACTTTCTCCTTCTCTCGGTTAGTAGCTTTGTTCGTTTCCACTGTGATCTCCCTCTTCCTGTAAAAATCAACTTTGAACTCATCTGCTTCATCAGAGATTTGGCTCAACACCTCTTTTTCTCTCATTTCCTTCTCCTCTAGTCGAATGGCATTAAGCCTAAGGAGATTAAACACACAAAAACAGCTACTCTTATAAATCTTAGAGTGCTGAGGTGTTCTATTAGAAGGAACAACACTTTATGCTAAGACATGAACCAACAACTACTCCAACGAAATGATAACGATCCAATACAAATAAGATTGACAAAAGACAACTGTTTGAAGCTTCCAAACATCTAAAGGATTCCATTAAATTTAAATGAGAAAAGATAAAGTAGAAAGAGATTTTTAACAACATTTCTACTTCAGATATCACCACTCAAGTACTTTGCTAAAGCAAAAACACAGTTTTTTCACGCATACTAGTCAATTAAGTATAGCACCCTAAATTTCGAGCCGAAAACATTAATGAAAAATGACAACCGCGCAAGACATTTTTACAGATTATATCACCGTCTGATTACAGTTCCAAGTCAACAAAATTTTACAGTAAACCGGTTCAAAATACCAAGAATGATACAATACCATAAATGCATCTGATCAATGAATTAAAAGCGGTAAGCATCAGTTGAAAGATTTTAACCTTGTCCACTCTCTAAGAGCGGAACCTTGCTCCGGTTGCATCTCCACCGGAGGCGGCAGAATTGCTCCATCCGATGTTGCATCCACTTCAGAAGAAAAAGAGGAGAATTCATACGGTACGTGGATCGGCTGTTCATAGGAATTCGAAGTAAAAATGGGCGAATCGTCACCGGCGGGGCCATTGACGGACTCGGACTCAGCGAAGTTGGAGAAGGAGTCAAATCTCTGGGAAGAGAGACGCGGATCGTATCCGAGGTAACCGTCGTCGAACGGCTGAGTGGAACCCGCCCGCAACTCGCCGTCCAGTTGATTGGACATCCCTTTGTGGTGTTTTGTTTTGAGAAGTACGAGGAAGTAGGGTTGTGTTTGAGAGTGTACTGTTGATTTGAGTTTGACTTTACATTACTAATAACTATACATGAAGTTCAAGATACCGTTATCTAGCCATTTTTTAATAGTATTTTTAATGCCGAACAAAAATAGTTATTTTCTTTCTGTTTTAATTTATGTGAATCTATTTTTTTTTAGTCCGTGTCAAAAAAAATAACTTCTTTTCTTATTTGGAAATAATTTACCTTTATGCAATGATTTATAGCCACACAAAATATATGTGCTTCATTCCACACCACAAGTTCAAAAGTCTTCTCTCTTTTCTTAAACTCCGTGCCCAATTAAATAGGTTCACATAAATTAAAACGGAGGGAGTATTATTTTATTAAAATTAATACGAAATGATAATTTTATCCTTTTTTCATGAGTACTGTATAAATATTAAGGACATGGTGTTCTTAATATTACACTGCACATATGAAGTCCGTGTTCTTAATATTTACACTGCACATATGAAGTTAAGGACATGATGTCCTAAAGTTTAACAATGGAAGGTGCAAATACAGGACACTTTGTCCTTAATATTTATACAACATTCACGAAGTTAAGGAAATCATGTCCTTAATATTTACACAACACACATATCTGGCACATGGGTATTTTCGTCCGGGCGGGTAAAAATTTGTTAAACACTGACCAAAAAGTAAATACATTTTAAACAATGGCGAAAGAGTAAAGACATCTCTAATTAGCGACTAATTGTACACTTCCCCCGTTATCTGGTGGGTATGGGCTTACTCGAGGGAGGTGCACAGATAATCATTCTTGGGGCTGCTATTTATTTTATCATAAAAATTTGAACTAAAAATATTAATTTCAGGATAATTTTGGATATTTGTGTCCGAAAAAAATAAATTAAAATTCATGACACATTGACTAGTTCCTAAATAACAACCCTGAGTGGCTACCTAGTGTCATTTCTACGGGAGAAATGGCCACTTTTTACCTGTTAATAGAAAAGTAATCATCTTCTCAAAACTAATCAACAATTAACCACTCTATAATGTGAAAAAATATTTGGATAAAATTTCTCTATGTACGAGGATAGAGACCGGAGAAACCGACACAAAAGGATAACGCTATGAAGAGTTTTCTTTAGTTTGTTGTTTTTTGTGTACATATGTTGTAACAGTAACATAGGCAGCATAAAACGTGATATCGTACAGTTACCGTAGGATAGGAAAATGCATTTTGTGGTTTCCTATTTAATGGATTGGTATGGCCGTATGGGTGTAGTGTAAATCTCTTAACAAATGGATAATGTAACCAAAAAATATTTTTTTCACCTGATGTGCCTTAATTTGGGATGTGAGCAATTACTCTGCCATTGCTTCTCATCGCTACTAGTTTCTTGTTGATTATTTTGTGGGCTATGATTCTTTAGTTTTTGCTGAGGCCCAATGTTGACTGTCATTGAGGTATTTTCTTGTATTTGGTATAGTCAAAAGCAGGGCGGACCTACGTTGTGTGTTGAGGGATCACGGGATCTGTTAGCCTCAGCAAAAATCATATATATATATATATCTTGTATAATATATATGGAACCCCTTAAATATTTTGTTTGTGCCCAGGCACAAAGAGGCGGATGGAAGAAGCGGTTGTGTTGTTGGGCGCTTAAATTCACTCCTTCGCTGCACAACCTTTTTTCCTCTTTTCTGTTTTAGTTCTCTGAATACAACGTATTGCACAGCCTTTTCTCATCATTTCTGTTTTAGTTCTCTGAATACAACCTACTTGCTTTATACTAGGGCGGGCGTTCGGACAGTTTGGATTGCATATGAAAATTTCGATTGAGATTTTCGTATTGAACAAATGACAATCCAAATCCAATCCAAATAAGTTCAGATTGGATCGAATTTTTTAAGTTCGGTTTCAGATTAATCGGTTTGGATATTTTGAATTTTCAGTTTTGAGCTTATAAGTTGAGATGTTTCTTTTTTTTTTTTATAAAAATTAATATCCAAATGAAGTACTCATGTTAAATTGCCTAAAACGTTCCTCATTTTCACCACAATCATCAAAATGAAGTATTCAAGTAATAAAATTATTATAAAAAAAATACAATAGAGACATCAATACGGCCGATAAAAAGTAGAAATAGTAAAACCATGTCCAAATAGAAAGTATTCTCAGAGTAACTTAGTAATTAATATTGAATATATGAGATAATATCTAATGGGCAGGGTATTGAACTTATTTCTATTGACATATGGATAATGGACTAAATATGAAGTATAAGAATTTTGGATTTTCGGATATCCAAAAATTCGAAGTACCAAATCCAATACGAAATCCAAAAAATTTAAAAATTTAAAAATTAAATCCAAAATCCAATCCGTAATCCGAAAATCCAAACCAAATATTTAAAAAGTTCGGATTTCGATTTGGATTTCGGGTTTGCCCAAACTATGTCCATCCCTACTTTATATATTATTTTCAACTTTATTCTTTTTCTTTTAAATTCAATTATAGTTTAGTACTAATACATAATAGTCAACTTAATTAAATTTTTTTTCAAATCCCTCCCTTAAATTAAAAGCTTCAAATTGCAACTTATCGCTCCACAAATAGAAAAATACAAATTCTTCTGCAACAACCTTCTTCATTAATCGCTGTGACTTCGACTAGGCAATGGAAACTAAGAGTTTAAGACTCTTTTTCATTTTTTTTTACTATTAACATACCTTTAATCTTTATTTCTTTAATAAATGTTTCATAATTTAAACTTTGAACGCTCTTTTAATCATTGACCGCTTTTTCTTATTAAAAAAACTAGAAATTTTAAAGTGTGAAACATGCTTAATCAAATATTTTCTCTTCCAGCACTCATTTTGCGAAGAAATCTCTCCCTACGACACACATTTTGCCAAGAAATTTATCTCTGTTCGGTACTTCCTTTTCTTTAGAACTTCTTTTTGTTTATACTTGGATGATAAATCATCATAATCATTAAATTTTCAAAGAGTTGCATGCCAAATTTTATTGCTAGTGATTAGCATACAGTGGTGCTCCCGTCGTGCTCAAATCTTGGGTCCGCCTCTGGTCAAGAGTTTTTTGCCGATTTGTTTTCAAGAAACCGCTCGAGTTTTAGCAAAAACAGCTCTTTGGGATCGTATCGATTGGTTGAAAGACCCGAAAGAGAACGTTGTTTGTTGTTTGGGGTGGGGTGCGGGGGAGGGGGATACCTGTTGGTACCGGATTCAATGGCAGATTCAAGGGATTAGTGCACCCTTCAAAACTATATGACAACATTCCATTTAAAAGAAAAAAAAAGAATCTATTCGAGAGGTAGATGAGCGATATCTATGATTATTCTCTATCATAACAACAACAACAACCCAGTATAATCTCACTAGTGAGGTCTGGGGAGGGTAGTATGTACGCAAACCTTACCCCTACCCTAGGGTAGGGAGGCTGTTTCCGATCCAAGAACTCCCTACCATGTTCTTAGGGTCTGGGGAGGGTAATGTGTACGCAGAGAGATATCTATGATTATTCTCTATCATAACAACAAACAACAACAACTCCCTAACATGCTCTTGGGGTGACTCGAATTCACAACGTGGAGTGTGCTCACCACTAGAGCAACCCACTCTTGTCTTTATGTTTATTCTCTATCATGACTTCTAATTGGGGATGTGATGAATTACTGGTTTGGGATATCAGGACTTTATAATGTTTAAACTGATCACAAGCAACAGGGAGAAGTAAGATCTCTAAAACAAATATAAAAATAATATTGTATTAAATAAACTGATCATTGCAACAAAGAAGTTAAAGTTATCATCGTAAAAACTGCTATTAAGCATCTTAGCAACACAAGCTAGGCAGCACACTTGGAAAATAACAGCTTTATCTTAAATCTGCTATGCACCAGCTTTGTCACAAAGCATATCGGAAACACAACTGGACAAACATCGGAAAACCAACATCTTCTACAACAGCTTTGCATAAGCAGATGCCAAAAATTAAACCAGCTGCATAGAGAGCCAAATCATCCCAAAGATGCACCAATTTGTAGATCTAGATAGCTGCACCAATCTCATAAGACCAAAATAGTTGCAGAAAACTGTTGCGGAAGCCAAATGTATATAGTGTGAATGAGTCACAATTACTATACCAAAAATTATGACAACCACTAAATAATAAACAAGACAATGAGACAACAATAAAAGAACACCAGAATTTACGAGGTTCGGCCAATTTTGCCTACTTCCTCGGATACAATCAATATTTTATTCCACTCCAAAATTACAAGTGAAATAATACTAAAGAGAGAAGATACAAATGCCTTAAGAAGATAAAAAGGCAAATGAGAGGTGTGTTTAAATTCTAAACATTAGGCCTCCTTTTATAGGGTGAAATTTCCATTCAAAATTGTCATCCACCGATGTGGGACTTTTGACAATTTCAACAAATCTTCACCTTGGCAAAATTCCACATCTTCAATTTTCTCTCAATAACAAATTTTGATTGTGTCTTCATCTTCAATCCTTAGTGTTCAACAATGTTGATCAAATCCAAACAATGTTGAAACTTGACCGCAGTCACCACTTTTGTCAGCATATCAGCAGGGTTCTCCGTAGTATGAATTTTCTTCACCGTGACTCCACCTTCTTCTATGATTTCTCGTACGAAATGATACCGAACATCAATGTGCTTCGTCCTTGCATGATAAACTTGGTTCTTCGCTAATTGAATAACACTTTGACTATCACAAAAAATTATAATATTTTTTTGTTCAATACCAAGCTCCTTTAGCAACCCCTGAAGCCAAATTGCCTCCTTCACAGCCTCTGTAATAGCCATGTACTCTGCCTCTGTTGTAGACAAAGCAACTGTTGACTGCAAAGTAGACTTCCAACTAACTGGTGCCTTTACAAAAGTAAACACATAACAAGTAGTTGACCTTCGTTTGTCCAGATCACCCGCAAAGTCTGAGTCACAATATCCAACTACAGACCGATTGCCTTCCTGCTCAAAAACTAACCCAATATCTACAGTACTATGAATATACCGTAGAATCCATTTCACAGCTTGCCAATGCTCCTTTCCTGGATTATGCATATATCTGCTAATAACTTCAACGGCTTGTGAAATGTCAGGTCTCGTACAAACCATTGCATACATCAAGCTACCAACAACATTTGCGTATGGTACCCTTGACATATACTCCTGTTCAGTTTCATCCTTTGGCGACATAGTAGTACTTAGCTTAAAATGGGGAGCAAGTGGCGTACTAATTGGCTTAGTCTTCTTATCTATGCCAAAACGCTGTAATACTCTCTTCAAATATTCTTTCTGAGATAAACAGAGTTTCTTTGAACGTCTATCTCTTATTATCTCCATGCCAAGAATTTTCTTTGCCTCACCCAGATCCTTCATCTCGAACTCCTCCTTCAGTTGAATCTTCAACTTATCAATTTCTTCCGAATTCTTGGAAGTTATCAATATATCATCAACATATAGGAGAAGATATACAAAGGAACCATCATTAAGTTTGCGCAAATACACACAATGATCGTATTTGCTTCTCTTGTACCCTTGCCGCAACATAAACTTGTCAAATCGCTTGTACCATTATTTAGAAGATTATTTCAATCCGTACAATGATTTTTCAAGTTTGCATACCATATTTTCTTTTCCAGCAACTTTGAATCCTTCTGGCTGATTCATGTAGAGTTTCTCCTCCAAGTTTCCATGTAAAAACGCAGTTTTTACATCCATCTGAACTAGTTCCAAATCCAACTGTGCTACCAAAGCCAACATAATTCTAATGGAGGAATGTTTTACAACTGGATAAAATACTTCATTGTAATCAATTCCCTCCTTCTGAGCATATCCTTTGGCCACCAATCTTGCTTTGTAGTGAACATCTTCTTGGTTAGGAAATCCTTTTTTATTTGTAAATACCCATTTGCACCCAATTATTTTCTTTCCCTTTGGGAGATTGGCCAATTTCCATGTATGATTCTGATGAAGGGACTGCATTTCTTCATTTATGGCAATCCTCCACTTATCTTCTTCTGAACTTTGGATTGCGTCTTTATAAGTGGTAGGAACACCATCAGCTAAAATTGAGGTTGCGCAAGCAACCGTCTCTATGAGACGAACATGTTTCGTTATTGTCCTTTTTGGCCTGCTGGTTGCTATTGATTCAAGTTGTTGTCGAGGTTTCTGAGTTGGAATCTCCCTCTCTACTGGCTCTTCTTTCAGAGGGTAATCTACATGAGTTTCCTCCTCTGCTTCTTGTGTAGGAAAAATAAATTTTTCCTCAAACTCCACCTGCTTTGATGCACCACCAGTTTGTTTGACATCTTCAATTGTCACCTTATCTGTTATGGCAGATTCATCAAAGGTAACATCTCTGCTGAATATAATATTCCTTGTCTCTGGACACCATAAGCGGTATCCTTTGACTCCCGAAGTAATCCCCATAAATATAGCCTTCTTTGCTCTCGGATCCAATTTTGACTCTTTCACATGATAGTATGCAATTGATCCAAACACGTGCAAAGAGTCATAATCTACAGCAGGTTTTCCATACCATTTTTCAAATGGTGTCTTGTCATCAATAGCAGCAGATGGCAGACGATTAATGAGGTGGCATGCATATGTAATTGCCTCAACCCAAAATTCTTTGCCCAAGCCAGCATTGGACAACATACACCGTACCTTCTCCAGTAAAGTCCGGTTCATACGTTCTGCCACTCCATTCTGTTGTGGTGTATGTCTGACAGTGAAGTGTCGGACGATGCCATCATTTTCACAGACCTTATTGAAATGATCATTTTTGTATTCACCTCCATTGTCTGTGCGAATACACTTGATCCTCCTGCCTGTTTGATTCTCCACCATCGTCTTCCATTTGAGAAAAATTCCCAACACTTCATCTTTCCTCTTCATTGTATACACCCACACTCTTCGGGAAAAATCATCAACAAAGGTTACAAAATAGTGCTTCCCACCCAATGAAGGTGTTTTGGAAGGACCCCAAACATCAGAGTGTGCATAATCCAAAATGCCTTTAGTATTATGGATCGCTGTACCAAATTTAACCCTTGTCTGTTTTCCTTTGACACAATGCTCGCAAAACTCCAAGTTGCAAGTCTTTACGCCTTTTAACAATCCTTGATCAGATAGAGCTTTCAAGGATTTCCCTCCAGCATGTCCCAAGCGCATGTGCCATAGCCTGGTTGCTTCTGCCTCTTTGTCATCACTGGATGTCACTGTCGCTGTCCCAATAACTGTACTACCACGATAGCGGTACATGTTATTGTTCTTCCGATTGGCCTTCATTACCACTAGTGCACCGGAGCATATTCTCATCACTCTATTTTCTGCAATGATTTTGAACCCTTTTGATTCTAGGGCTCCCACAGAGATGAGATTCTTCTTCAAACCCGGTACATATCGAACATCTGTTAATGTTCTGATCATTCCATCATGGCTTCTTAATCTTATTGAACCAATGCCATATGAGGTAAGAGGGCTGTTATCCGCTGTGTGAATGACTCCATATTCTCCTTCTTGAAAATTCACGAACCAGTCCTTGTTGGGACACATATGATAGCTACAAGCCGAGTCCATCAACCATATGTCTGATGATGTTGATAACTCTGTTGTAACTAATGAGAAGTCTGAATCATCACAATCAGCTACATTTGAATCCATAATGGCCTTTCCATTGTTATGTCTGGCCTTATTCTTCAACTTCGGACAGTCTTTCTTTCAGTGCCCCTTTTCTCGACAAAAGGCACATTCATCTTTGCAGGGTCTAGATCTCGACTTGGATCTTCCCTTCTTAGTCCTCGTTTGATTTTGAGGACGACCCCTCACAATTAGTGCTTCTCCTTCTCCGCCAATCTGTTTTTCTCCCTTTCTTTGTTCATAGCTGTACAAAGCTGAACAAACTTCTCTGAGAGAAATTTCATTATTTCCATGGAGTAGAGTAGTTTCAAGGTGCTCGTACTCATTAGGAAGTGACCCCAACAACATCAAGGCCATGTCACCATCATCAAAAGTTGTATCCATATTTTGCAAATCTGTGACCAACTTATTGAAACTGGTGATATGTTCATTCATCGTGGTACCAGGAACATAGGTGAAGTGAAACAGTCTCTTCTTCATGTACAATTTATTTTGACTGTTTTTCTTCAAAAATTTATCCTCCAGTGCTTTCCATAATTTACTTGCAGAAGTTTCCTTTGTGTATGGATATTTCTGCTCTCTAGCAAGGTAGGATCGAATGGTACCGCAAGCAACACGATTGATAATTTTCCAATCTTCTTCTCCAATAACATCTGGCTTCTTTTCTTCAATGGCAAGATCTAGCCCTTGTTGAAAAAGAACATCTAGAACCTCGCCTTGTCACATCCCAAAATGTCCTGACCCATCAAAAATTTCTATCGCAAATTTCGCATTTGACACAATTCTTGTCATAAGCGAAGATGCCAACGATGATGTATTATTGACACTTGATGTAGATTCTTCTTGTTTATTGTCTACCATTTTGACACAAATATTATTTAGTAGCTGACGACATAAATCAAGATTATTTCCTTTCTGGTGTGGAAGATCGGACTAAGCTGCAACCACAGAGCATACTCAGACAGAATCTTGACTCAGTTACCAAGATAGATCTTTTCTGATGTGGAAGATTAGACTATGCTGCAACCATAGAGCATACTTAGACAGTACCTTGGCTCTGATACCAATTGTTGCGGAAGCCAAATGTATATAGTGTGAATGAGTCACAACTACTATACCAAAAATTATGACAACCGCTAAATAATAAACAAGACAATGAGACAACAATAAAAGAACACCAGAATTTACGAGGTTCGGCCAATTTTGCCTACTTCCTCGGACACAATCAATATTTTATTCCACTCCAAAATTACAAGTGAAATAATACTAAAGAGAGAAGATACAAATGCCTTAAGAAGATAAAAAGGCAAATGAGAGGTGTGTTTAAATCCTAAACATTGGGCCTCCTTTTATAGGATGAAATTCCCATTCAAAATTGTCATCCACCGATGTGGGACTTTTGACAATTTCAACAAAGTAATTTAGGTACCTAAACATGCACCAAAACTTATACAGTATTACAATCTTGACAAAAAGGAACAGCTTCTAAAAACAAACACTGCATTCTCAATTGAAACTGCACACTGGAGCAAAATAAGAGGAGAGGAACTACACCAGAAAGATATAGGCAAGCCATTTCCCCCCCAAAGTAACGGATGCACCAGCTCCACTTTAAAAGCAATTCCACTTTAAAAGCAATACAAGTGCTTCAATTAGAACAACTATACAAAGCCTTTTTATAACGTAAAACTGAGAAGAAAACAATTTGTCACCATAAAAACATTTTCTCTTTCGAAGAGTTATTCCACAACAAACAGATATAGAAAACGACAAAACAGTCTTAATCTCATTGTTTATACATGATGAGAGTTGTAATTTCGTTTGCGATCTGAAGCCTGGGACTATATATCCTCCTTGACATAGATCCAAATATTAACAGTTTAATTAATTGTGACAAGAGGCTAAAGAAATTACAATGAGAAGTTAATCCGGTCACCAATATAGCAATGCTGTCCACTTAATCAAATTCATTGATTTGCTTCGTACGTGGTGAGCTTTGCTATCATTCTATCTGTCTATTATCCGCATACATTGGTAGTCGAATGATCTCATTCAACAACGCGCTTGTTCAGTCATATTGTCAGAAATACTTTTCTGTATGTGTTGTAATTATTTGGAGTTCCTTTATCTATTCTTGGTTATTGGAATCCCAACAATATTTTACCCGAGTACGTAGTCTGACGGGTCAGAGCTCCTATATGGGAAAACAACTCTATTATTCCCTTCCATTAGTTTCTTCTTCTCTCGTTCATGTAGATAAAGAACTCACGACCTCAAACAGAAAGTCAACCGAGTTACGTTCATTTCAGGGTATTTCCTCTTCAAGAGACGATCATGCGTGAGAGGAACATAAGGATTATATAAGGCCATCTGCTGAGAACATTCGTGACAGTAGAGAGCTGTCAAAAACCCTTCATCTTCGCCTTGAAAGGTTAATATATCTTGCTGAATCCCTTGGCTGGACTGTTGGAATTTGGACTTTCAGGCCTAATATTACGTACTGTATGTATGCGTGGATAAGTGAGGTCTAATAACAATTGGCCTGTGATGGGTAGACACTATTTATAAATAGAGGTCAACCCCTTTTCCTAGCTATTAGAAAACCCTAGCGTATTAGCTAGTGGATCTCGGAAGTTGGATATGCTTCCTTTAAACTCTAACTCTAGATTGATTGCATAATTGTGTCTTAATTTTCTACTATAATTGCGAATTAATTATCTTACAGTTGGTATCAGAGCCACCATAGTTAGAGATTAAAATCGTTGTTTAATCTTGAGTTTATATATATGAACTACCGTTCGTTTTGACACTGGATCATGGAAGCAGTTTTCATGACACCCGGCTGCTCTAACTGACTGATTCGTTGATAGAGACACGATTTTATTTGATCTGTTGTATTGTTTTGTTTAATTAAAGAATGAAATTAGTCGACACTGTGTTTGATGTCGGTGATGACAGAAAATGGTGTAGTAGGGTTTGAACAGATGCACTTAATTAAATCAACCGATTTCTTACATGATATGCCAATTGACTCTATTCTAATACTTACGGTTTGGAGGTTTTGGCTCACAAATCATTTTGAGGAATAATCTTTCACTATAGTTTAGTGATTGGCTAATGTAGATTTGGTTGATACCCAACGGTAATTGTCCTTAATGGATTATTCTGTTAGTTATTATTATTTTTTAGTAATTGTTTACTTGCATCAGTTACTCCAAAATTCCTTGTTGACATAATACAATATAGTGTTGTTGCTTATGTATAGAGGATGGAATTAAAATTAAATATAATACTATAAGATTTAATTATATATGGGCTCTATTTTAATTTTACATGTATATAATATTATTATAAATAAAAATTTATGATTAATAAATAGTTTCCACCAAAGTGATCTATTTATTTGGAGTCATTGAAAATTCTTAAAACTTTATACATGTAAAATAATATTATACATGGATTGAGAATTATGATTAATAGGTAGTTTCCACCAAGTGGTCTATTTATTTGAGTCATTAAAATATTCTCAATGCACCGTGTCTAAATTGTCCTTTATAAGTGTACACTAGTGTTGGAGGTTTTTCTTTTGATACTAGTGACGCTAAATTAATTGATGAGATAAGATATTATATTTCAACCCAAAGGATGAAACTTAATATCTTGGATTCTCATATATATATATATATATATATATATATATATATATATATATATATATATAAGAAAAAAAGATAAGGATAATTTGTTATAAGAGGAGGTTTTATGTCTCTTACCTAAAGGAAAGACACAATGTATGCCTTGTACTCTTGGATGATAGGGGAAAGGGGTTTTGTATCTCTTGCCTAAAGGTGATGATGCAACGAATGCCTTGGACTCCTTGATTTTTAAAAGGGGAGACCGTTGCATCTTTCACCCAAAGGAGGGGTATAATGGATATCTTTGACTCTTTTGATTTATATATTCATGCCCATAATTTTATTTAATTTTTTGTGTTATTTGCTTATACAGTTGTTAACAACATGACTACTCACTTGAATTCCATTAAAACTCTGACTAGTAGCAATTACAAGAAGTGGAAACAAGATGTTGAACTAGTATTGGGTCTGATGGACATGGACTTTGCATTGACTGAATAGAAACCTGCTAAACCTACCACTACTAGCACTGCTGATGAAAAGGCTAAGTATGAGAAATGGATGAAGGCTAACAAATTGAGCCTTATGATCATGAAGAGATTCATTTATGATCAAATAAAAGGTGCAATCAAGGATAATGGAAATGCAAAGGATTTCTTGAGTGCCATTGGACAGAAATTCCTAGAATCTGATAAAGCTGAGATAGGTAGCCTAATTGATTCCCTGTCTACCATAAAGTATGACCTTGTAGGTAGTGTCTGTGATCATATTATAAAATTGGTTAACATTGCTACCAAATTGAATAATTTATTTCCAATAATTTTCTTGTTCACTGATCCCTAAGGTCCTTTCCTGGGCAGTTTAACCATCTTAAGACAACCTATAATGCACAAAAAGATAAGTGGAGTGTTAATGAGCTTATTACTGCTTGTGTGGTAGAGGAAGGAAGATCCAAAAAGAGAAAGCTGAGGGCGTAGTGAACCTTGTTAGTTCGTCTAGATCAACTGATTATCCTTCTTATAAAAGAAAAGGTGGACCCAAATTTCATAAAAAGAAACATGGTCAGTCTCATCGTTCAGTGGTAATATTAGTAATACTAATAAGTCTGGTGTTAACCAAGGCCAGTCTCATAATCCTCTTGGTCCTCAAGCTGTAATTAAGAAAGAAATCAAGTGCCGGGATTGCAAACAAGTAGGTCATAAGAAGCTGGCTGACCTCTGAAAAAGAAATCAGGTAATCTTTTGGATTTTGTTTGCTTTGAAACTAGTCTTGTTCATGCTCCTTTATATTCCTGATGGTTGGATAGTGGTGCAATTGTTCATGTAACCAATTACTTGCAGGATCTAGTAAGCAGACGGAAGCCAAAAGAGGATGAAGCGAGTGTTGTTGAGGGCAATGGACTCAAAGAAAAAGTAGAGTTTATAGGGACTGCTATTTTACCTTTTAAAAATAATTCTAGTATTTGTTTAGAAAATACTATTTTTGTACCCTCTATGAGACAAATATTAGTTTCAGTTTCACTTTTGGACAATGCTGGTTATTCATTTCAACAAAATAATGGTATTATTAAAATTTTCTAAGATTCACATGTTGTTGTTAATGCCTTTTTAAGTGATGGTCTATATCGCTTGAATGTGTTGAATAAATATTTTTCTGCAATACATGTTGAAAATATTACCTACAAAAGGTCTACTTTGAGTAAAACCTCTTACCTGTTATGGCATAGGCGTCTTGGTCATATATCTAAAGAAAGAATTGAACGATTGGTAAAGAATTTTTTTTACCTGTTCTTGATCCAAATGATTTTGAAACTTGTGTGGATTGTGTTAAAGGTAAAATGACCAAGGTTAAGAGAAAGGGTTCCACTAGGAGCTCTGAACTCTTAGAAATTATTCATACTGATATTAGTGGACCTTATGTACCTACTTTGACCAATCATAAGTATTTTATTACTTTTATTGATGACTTTTTAAGATATTGTTATATATATCTTTTAAAAGAAAAATCTGAAGCACTTGATATGTCACGACCCCAATTTTCCTCCGTAGGATGTCGTGATGGCACCTAGTCTCTAAGATTAGGTAAGCCTAACATACATGCAGAATATAACCGAGATAACGATAAAACTCTCAAATACTCAACAACTATTAGAAAGAAAACTTCGCAACTCAACATAAACAAACTTCCCAAAATCTGGTGATAACAAGTCACAAGCTCTACGAGTAAGTACTGATCATTCTTATACAATAATGTCTATAAAGGGGAAAGAAAAATGAAGTAGACTAGATAGAGGATGACTTCGAGGCCTGCGGACGCCGCCAGGTATACCTTGAAGTCTCTGAAGCAGAGCTCGTCTCACTGGTGCTGGACTGGTAGGAGGTACCTGGATCTATACAAAAATATGTGCAGAAGCGTAGCATGAGTACGCCATAACGGTACCCAGTAAGTGCTAACTCTAACCTCGGTAGAGTAGTGACGAGGTCAGGTCAAGGCCCTACTGGAGTAAATAAGAAACAGAACAGGTATATAACAATATAATAATAATGGAAATGAAACAATAGAGAAATATACCAAGATTAGCTACACTGAACTAAGACAAATAATGCATCACGGAAGAAATCAATGAATGATATGCCAAGGAAACAAGCAACCAAAATACAAGTGAAGTAATAAAAAAGAATCAACAAGAATCACTACCGAGGTACCGCCTCGTAGTCTCAAATTACAAATTAATTCACTATCTTTTCTTATATCACCGTGTAAGCCTTGCATTTAATTTTAAAAATTATTTTTTCCGAAATAGCTTCCTGTGTTTTAGCCCAACTTATCACACCGCGCGGCTTCAGGTGGTTCCCCTACTAGCAACACGTGTATCAAGCCCACCTTATCTCACCGCATTCATTTCAACCCCAAAACTTTATACCACCGCATGCGTATCAATATCACAACGTATCACAAATCGCACCTCAAGTGTCCAATATCACAACTTGGCAAAGAAGTCAACAATAATGGTGTTTCCACAATAAATAGCCCATGGCTCAACCACAATATGCACAAGAGTCTCACAATGACGACCGAAAGTGAATAACTCAACAAGAATGGTATTTCACAACTTTACAACTTTGCCTCTATGTGAATCACGACCTTTATAACTCAATACCAATTTCAACAACAAGATATTTCAAAAATAACAACTTCAAGTAAGGAATTCAATGGTTAAATAATGAATAAGGAATTGAGAAAACAATAATTTCAACTAGGCATGTAAGGCAAATAACAAGTAAGAGGTAAGACAAGTAAAACATGTAAAGATAGACTAAAGATGATGAATATAACATATTATGGTAACTCAATTAAAGGCACGAAAAGAATCTACGTAGCTAGAACATGTCAATTATCATATTAGCCCGTGTACACACTCGTCACCTTGCGTACATGGCTTCCACACATCACAATTAACACAAAATAACACCAATCCTAAGGGGTAATTCCCCCACACAAAGTTAGGCAATACATTTACCTCAAAACACGCTAACTCAATCCACTAGTAAGCGTTTCCCACGAGTATCCAACTCCATACGGCTCGAATCTAGCCAAAACAACTTCATACCATAAATATAAACTATAGGAAGTTATTCCGAACAATAAAGTTGCAATCTTTAAAGAGAAATAAAAAGTCAACTCAAAAGGTCAACCCCGAACACGTGTCTCGGAACTCGACCAAAATTATAAAATTCGAACACACATTCGATAACGAGCCCAACCATACAATTATTACTCAAATCTGACCTCAAATCGCCTTCAAATTCCCGAAAGTTAGTCTAAGAAGTTTTCACAATTTTTTCCCATATTTCCAACTCAAATCACTAATTAAATGATGAAAATAATAATGGATTCATGAAATATAGTCAAATCCGGGTTAGAATCACTTACCCCAATGATTTACTTGAAAAACCCTCAAAATATCACCACAAACCGAGCTTTCTAGGTCCAAAAGATAAAAATGAAATCAAACCCTCGAAGCCCTCTATTTCTGCCCAGCGATTTTGCTTTTGCGGGCCAACAGTCGCATCTGCGGCTCTGCACCTGCATAAATGCCACCGCAGGTGTGGCCATAACTTAATTCCTGAGAATGCGTTTTTGCGGACACCCAAGCGCACCTGCGCTCACGCTTTTGCGACCTGTGGCTCGCTTCTGCGAGCCCGCATTTACGGAGCTTCGATCGCACCTGCGGTCCTTCCCCCAGCACACTCGAATCCGCTCCTGTGATGCCCCCTTCCTACCTGCGCGCTCACTTCTGCTGATAAATGATCGCATATGCGGTCCCAACTGGGCAAGTCCAAACTCGCTTCTGCGGCTCGAAGGCCGCTATGCGCAGGTGCGATTGCACCAGACACAATAGAGGTTCAGCAATGCATCAAGTCCAAAATTATTCCGAATTCAATCCAAATCACACCCGGGGGGCCCGGGACCCCGTCCGAATATACCAACAAGTTTCAAAACACATAACGGACCTACTCGAGGCCAAAAATCACATCAAACAACATCGATTCAGTGAATCGCAACTCAATTCACGCCTATTGAAACCATTATTTTAAAAGGCGTGGGCGTAAGGCGAGGCGTTTTACATATGCCTCAGTGAGGCGTAGGCCCCATGGGTATTTAATTTTTAATATTTTATAAAATAATATAATGACAATAAATATTTATAAACAGGTAAAATTATATAAAAATTGAAGAAAACTATAAATATGTGAAATATATATGCTTTATCTCCACAAAAAACTAGTCAAACAATCTATTATACGCTACTTACAAACTACGAACATCTGACTTCCAAAACTAACGCCGAAACATACCAAAACAAATTCGATTGACTTCAAATTTTTCACACAAGTAATAAATTATATGACGGACCTATCCCAACTTCCGGAATCGAAATCCGACCCCGATATCAATAAAGTCAATTCCCCGTCAAACTTCTTAACTTTCCAAACCTTCAACTTTCTAAGTTTCACCAATTCAAGCCGAAACGACCTACGGACCTCCAAACCAACATTCTTACACGCTCCTAAGTCCAAAATTACCATACAGATCTATTAGAACCTTCAAAACTCCATTCCGGAGTCGTCTACATAAAAGTCAAATTACTGACAACTCTTTCAACTTAAACCTCCAACTTAGGGACTATATGTCCCATTTCACTCCGAAACTCACCCGAAATCAAAACCAAATACCCCTGACAAATCACATAACCATAGTACAACATAGAGGATGCAATAAATAGGGGATCAGGGCTAAAATACTCAAAACGGCCGCCCGGGTCATTACTTGATAAGTTTAAAATTTACAAGACTGAAGTTGAAAAACAACTTAGGAAGTACATTAAGATAGTGATGTCTGACCGTGGTGGTGAGTATTAAGGAAAATATAATGTGTATGGTCAATGTATGGTGCCTTTTGCTTTATTTTCGCAAGAATATATGATATTAGCACAATATACCATGCCAGGTACTCCTGAGCAGAATGGTATGGCTGAAAGACGAAATCACACTCTCATGGAAATTGTGAGAAGTATGATGTCAAGGACTAGCTTACCTGAGTCTCTTTGGGGTGAAGCCTTAAAAACAACTAGTTATATCCTAAATAGAGTTCCTACAAAAGTTGTCTTGAAAACTCCCTTTGAACAATGGACAACCCGAAAACCTAGCTTGAGCCATTTTCATATTTGGGGATGTCCAGCTGAAGTTCATATTTATTCACCCACGGAAAAGAAAATTGATCCTAAAACTCTAGTTGTTTCTTTATAGGCTATCCTGATCACTCTAAAGATTTTAGGTTTTTCTGTCCTGGCGGTGGAACTAGAATCATTGAGTCTATTAATGCAAAATTTTTTGAGCATGATATTTGTGATTGTGATTGTTTATGTGGGATAGAAATTGTGTTGAAAGAGAAGGAAGTCATTGTCCATGTACCTGTTGTACATGAAAAGGTGGTAAACTAACCTGTTCATGAGGGGGAGAATAAATGGAACAATGACGGATGGTCCTTGAGCAAAATGAACACAATGAACCACTTTGTAGGTCATAAAGAGAAAGAAGATCTGCTATCTCTGATGATTTTATCGTGTATATGACTGAAAATCTTAGTGATATTGGAGAGCTGACTGATCCTTTATCATATGCTCAAGCTATTTCCTCTCCATATGTTGATAATTGGCGTGAGACAATGAAAGATGAAATGCGCTCTATGGAACACAATAGAATATGGGAGTTAGTTGAATTGCCTATATGTTTTAGGTATATTGGTTGCAAATGGGTCTTCAAAACCAAAAGAGACTCCAAGGGAAACATAAACCGTTATAAAACAAGGTCGGTTTCTAAGGGCTACACTCAAAAAGAAGGTATTAATTATAAAGAAATATTTTTTCATGTTTCATCTAAGGATGCATTTAGAGTCGTGATGGATCTTGTGGCTCATTTTGATTTAGAGTTGCACCAGATGGATGTCAAAACTGCTTTCCTGAATGGGAGGTTGCTTGAATAAGTTTACATGGTTCAACTTGAATAGTTTAAAGAAGCTGGTAAAGAACATCTAGTGTGCAAGCTTAACAAATCCATATATGGGCTTAAACAAGCCTCCAGGCAGTGGTACTTGAAATTTGATTAAATAATTACAAATTTTGGATATTTGAAAAATAAGCTTGATAAATGTGTTTATCTCAAAATAGCTAATGGCAATTTTATTATTATGGTTCTCTATGTTGATGACATTCTGCTTGCACAAATGATTTGGGCTTGATGAATGAGACCAGGCAATTTTTGTCTAGGTCTTTTGATATGAAAGATCTTGGTGAAGCCTCTTTTGTTCTTCGGATAGAAATTAAAAGATATAGGTCACGTAGTTTGTTAGGTTTATCACATCTTTCATATATTGCGAGTATTCTTAAAACTTTCAATATGCAAGACTGTAGACCTGGTGTTGCACCTGTTGTGAAAGGGAATAAACTTAGTAAGGATCAATGTCTGAAAAATGATGTTGAAAGAGAACTATGAGAGATGCGCCATATGCAAGTGTTGTTGGCTGTTTGACGTACATACAAGTTTGTACAAGGCCTGATACTGCATTTGTTGTTAACATGTTGGGAAGATTTTCTTCTGATCCTGGATGGCACATTGGGTGGATGCAAAGAAAGTGATGAGATATCTACAACGCACCAAAGACTTCATGCTTGTGTACAAAAACGTTAATGATCTGTACCTGCCGATATATTCAGATTCTAAATTTACAGATTGTCAAGACACCATGAAATCAACTTCTGGGTATATTTTTATGTTGGCTGGAGGTGTTGTTTCTTCGAAAAGTGAGAAACAAAGTATCACTACTACATCCACAATGGAAGCTGAGTTTATTGCTTGTTTTGAGACTGCTTCACATGCTGTCGATGAAGAATTTTCTTACTAAATTGCAAATTATGAATTTTATATCTAAGCATGTTACTATTTTTTGTGACAACAGTGCATATGTGTTCTTCTCTAAGAATAACAAGAGAACACGAGGCTCTAAGCATGTTAGCCTTAAGTTTCTTAAGGTTAGAGACATGGTAAAAAAATGTGATATATGTATTGAGCATATTAACACCGAATCTAAGTTGGCTAATCCTTTGACTAAAAGTCTTAGGCCTGTAGTATTTAATGAACATGCTCAAAATATGAGTATTTTAGAGTCTTTTGTTGTGTTTTAGTCAGTGGGAGTTACTTGTAATTGCTGACTGAGATTTGCTTTTAATAAATTTTATTTTTATGTAAGCTTGTGTTATTTGATATTTGTTATGCTTAATAATTTATTTATTTATTATTTCCAATTGGATATTGCATAAACCTTGGTATCTTTGACTTTTGCTGCTTGCTGCCTTGATTACCCCGGGTCACAAGGGAAACCTCCTCAAATGATATGATTTTAGTGTCACTTGGTGGCACCTGAGGTGATATGGTTATTATATCACTTGGGGGATTATTTCTTTCTAAGAGGTTTAGCTTTGTTCACCTTGATTAGAAAGATAATATACTTAGCACACATGTTTGATCCATGTTGATGGAAATTCTATCACATGTGATCATAGATAGAACTCATACCTAGAAATGGTGTGATGCCTACTATGATTCATTGTTAGTATTCTCCATTAAGACCGGATAGATTGTTATATGGGTTATTATATCCTTGGCTATATAAGTAGTGGGGCCACTATATACTCTAAAATCTTTTTAAAAATATTTTTCTCTAAACTCAAAAGTTTTAAACTTATTTTCTTGTCCTCAATTAACGTTGGCATCCAAGTGGGAGAATGTTGGAATTTGGACTTACGTTAATTTTTTATAACCTGAAAGGATAGTGATATGGCCCAAATGGTAAATAAATAAAAGGTCTAATACTAAATACTCTGTGTGTGAATAAGTGAGGCTCAATAACAATTGGCATGTGATGGGTAAACACTCTTTATAAATAAAGGCCAACCCCCTTTCTCTAACTATTAGAAAACTCGAGCGTATCCTGCCTATTGAATACATAGTAAAGGTAGACGTCCCATCGGTCAAGTTCTCCGGGCTGTGAGAGTGTGTAGCTAGTGGATCGTGGAAGTTGATATCAAGATTAATTGCCGATGGTTGTCGCTGCTGAATCGATGGAGTTGAACGGTACGCTTCCTTAAATTCTGACTCTAGATTGCTTGCATAATTGTGTCTTAATTTTCTGCTATGGCTGTGAATTAATTATCTTACATGGATTACTTGTTTGTCAATCATTTCCCACCATTCAGAGAAAGGCCACATTATAACAGACTCATGGGTAAGGACCATCATATCATAAATTATGTATGTCCTCCGCATCTGTGTGTTAGGCAAAGTATCAATTACCATCTCCCCATCAAGTAAAGTGAAGTGGAGGATCTTTTCGGCGAAACCTTCTGCACTGTTTTGCATGGAAATCTCATCTGAACCTTTCAGAAGTTGAAATGCCTATCAATTAAGAAACAACGATCTTTGGTGATCAGCATCATATACCGTGTCCCATTAGCCTTCCATGTGGCATAGTACTCGCTCTGCCTTAATAGTTAAGTTGTCCCTGTTAAGAGAGACTAGATGTGAGCCAGGAAATTGTAGGCATCTACCTTGTGGAATCAGTAAATTCATATATTCATAACTGTTATTTTAGGATGCACCTAGAAACAAGAAGGGGGATTGAAATGTGCCTTACCTGATTTTTGCATTTTCAAAGAACCTGGTTCTTTGAACTAACCAAACATACTCAACAAAATAAATGCAGAAAATTAATCAGCACAGATATTTTTACGTGAAAAATCTCCTTGCTTAAGGGAGTAAAAACCACGACCTATCCAGTAGGATTTTTCTCAAATCTTCACTAAACTTCAAAGAGTAATTTTTAGGTTACAACTCTATAATCAAGGGGACTAACTCTAGCATCCTAACCCTACAATCAACCCAATTGTAGTAACCCTTATCAAACTAACTCTAGCCTAGGAATCTTACAGAAAAATCGAAGTTTCAACAATAACCCACAATTACACTTCTTAAAAGCAAATAGGTTACAATTTAGAACTTGTGACTCAACCTAACATCTAAAGAACTTGAGCAGCTTCATCTTCAGGAACCGGTTCTTCAGTTGATTAGCTTGAATCATCAAAAGTATTTTTTTGTCGTGATTGCTATTATCGAAAGTATTCTTAATGATTTCTCTCAATAGCATTAGTCTTGGAATGCGGCAAAAAGTCTTATTTTATAGTTGCAATGTTAGCCAAAAATCTTCAATTAATACTCCAAAAACTAGAGGTGTGGTACCTCGGGATGAATCTTGTTGTTATTCTTGTGATTTGAACGGTTTGATGAGTTGCACTTTTCATTATTTTCCATAATTGATTTCACTTTGTGTACTACTTGCTTTAGTTAATTTGTCATGATATTACATGTTTACTCTTTGTTGTCATTTATTGATTTTTGTTTTTTATTGTTAGATACATATTGAAATTATGCATAGGTTTTATGTCTAGTGAATGTCTTGACTTGAACCTCGTCACTACTCCACCGAGGTTAGTCTTGATACTTACTGGGTACCGTTTGTGGTGTACTCATACTACGCTTCTGCATATTCTTTTGTAGATCTAGGTACCTCGGACCGTGTCGGACGTAGTGTGTTGAGCCAGGCATTGCGAAGACTTCAAGGTATACCTGCATGACGCTCGCAGGCCTCAGAGTCACCTTCTAGTGATCATTTGCTACTGTTTATTTTATTTCCAAACAGTGTTGTATTTGATATTTCTAGTGAACTCGCAGTAGAGCTTATGACTTCGTACTACCGATTTTGGGGATGTACGACTATTGATCAGTTTCAGCTTTATTATGTCAATTATCAGTTTAATTTAATAAGCTAAGTTATTTATTTTTATTAATTTAATCATGTGTTAGGCTTACCTAGTATTAGAGATTATGTGTCATCACGATCCTCAAGGTGAGATTTTAGGGTTGGACACTTTTGATGTCACTTGATATGTCTATTTGTTGCATAAAAAAGTAGTTGATGAACTCATAATATTTAGAAAGGTCTTGGAACAAGATTAATGGCAGTAATGATTATATTTGAGGATGATGGTGGTCGGTAGTGGTGGTTGAGTATGGAGGTGGTGGGTGGTGCATGGTGATAGTTGATAATGGTGGGCAGTGGCTGTAATTAATCATAAATGTGAATATGAACATCTTAATGAAATTAAGTCTATGTTATAGATCTTAATTATTTAGATCTATTTAGACCCATTAAGTGGTTTTGAAATTAAAAAAATAAACACACTTAATGATCAAGATATGAATGATTCAGATTCAAATTTTAAAAATAAATGCACTTAATGTTTGAGATCTGAATGATTAAGATTCAGATCTCTATTAAGTACAAACAAATGAGGCTTTTAAAGTGATTAAAAGTCAAGTATTTATAAGTTAAAAGATATAAATTTACTATAAATTAGTTATCTCTGACTTAGTGAAAAGTCATAAATTTGCTAAGTCTAGATATTTGAATTGTCAGCATTTAAATGTAGAATCGCATTTAATTTCACTTCAGTTTCATTCTTCTTAAAATTTGCATTCGTTTTACTTATATTTATCTAATGATCCTTAACATTCAGAGTATTATTTTATAACATAATTTGGCCAAAGCCAATAGGTGCTTCATCATACATATCTCAAAACGCAAATCCGCCACTGTTGTGACTGATGTAAATTCTAAACTTGCACCCTATTCAATGATATGGATGATGAATTTTCGTGGCTTCATTTCATAAAAAGTAAAAGACAAGTAGGATTGAATTAATTAAGCACGTAGATCCCAGAAAAATGAAAAAAGGATATCTGTCATTTGTTTAATTTGTCCCCAGGTACCCTTGAGTCCACCAAAGTATCTATCGCACAGTTCTTTATTTTGTAAACTCACAGAATATCCAATTCGATAAAATATGGTTCCACCAAAGACCTATTGAAAAGAATCACGAGCAAATTCATAAGAATCATAGCCTTATGCAAAGGTTAAAAATTGTTGTTGAGCTGCTTGTTAGTTGGAGTATATTCGACACTATTGTCAGACTTCACTAGTTCATTTGCGGTCTGAAGCCAGGCACTATCCTCCTTTACATAGACCCAGATATTAGAAATTTCAACAGTTCAATTGTGAGAAGAGGGTTCACAGGCTACATTGGTCCAGGTACTAAACCACCTTCCCTTTAGTGAAGTCTCAACTTAATTAGATCATATTTTACTCTTTGAATATGGTATCACTTTATACTAGAATAATGTATAGTTTGAGACATTTTATATTTTTAACTCATAACGGCATGGTTAATGTTTGGGATAGATAACTGTATAGGCCAAAAATTATCCTAGTTATGTTTAGGCCATGTCAGCACTAAGAGAGCCTTTGAAGACTGCCACATGTCATTAGTATGATTTCAACAAAAGACGGATTCAAGGTCGAACTGATCTGACGAAATATAAGGGCTAGGTTGAGGAGTCAACAGAGATGGAGGTCGAGGTCGAGTACCCTCCTTAACGGAGCAGTAACGGCTAATTTTGGGGATCTTACTTTAAAGAGAATAATTTAGTGAATATTCCTATAATCTGTACTATTAGGGTTTTTATGGCACATGTCCCCTTATAAATAGAAAGAGACACAGTTATGGGGGCATTGGACACTCATTTGTAAAAGAAGAACACTTTGACATTCTCTAAAGATGCTTGCTTTATTATATACATACGAAGACAACTTTTCTTAAGATTCTAATCTAACGTTTCTCCCACGATCCAAGGAGAATCCGAATATTCAAAGGCTCATCAATCATTTATCATTGTCAAAGGGGATACCACATGATTTCATCTCTTTTCGGTCATCTCTCTTGCATTTATTTACAGTAATACCATCATATACCATTTATTTGTATTTAATGCTATTCACTTTGTATTTGGGCCATTAAATATTGTTTGTTGTTGTATAATAATTGTTGTCCCTACAAGCCATAGGATATTTTGTCACGATACACGTTGAATAATCTTATGGATATTAACATTGCTAAGATTCACCTTATTTTATTAGAAAATCATAATTGTTTGAACCTAAATCTAAATTTTGGGTCAAACAGTTTGGCGTCGTCTGTGGGGATTTCTTAGCTGATCTTTTAGTTTTTATTAGATCTAAAACTCACGTGACTTGCTAACCTAACAAGCCACAAAGTTTATCTCTCCTCTCTACACGTACATAAATTTCCATGGCAGGTAACCAAGGAAACAAAACTAGGGAAATGAATGATGTTCCCCTTAACCTCATGAACGCCATCAACGAAAGCTACGAAACACAGGGCAAGGATGTGACGCCCACTGCCTCCCCCAGGCGAGAGAGCTCACCTCCCCCTTTCTTCAGTACAACGAAACCAAATGGGAAAGGAGCTTCCACGTCTATAGGATAAGGGACACCGCCTACTATGAAAAAGCTCCTCGAAGCATGGTTAACCGTTATGCTAGTAAGCGTGCTCAACAAAAAAGCCAGTATGCACGACCACAGAGACCACAAGATCCCATACGGTACAATGAGGGGACGTACAGGGCGATCAACCAGAACCCCCAACTCTAGGTAAAACTCACAATGTTACTGACAGTGCAGGTGACAACATCCCCGCCTCTGTTTTGAAAAGAATGGAAGAAATGGAGAATGAGAACAAGTCGCTCAAAGACCAAATGAAAGAACACCAGGAACGAGTAGACAAGATATAGGGCGCCCCTATATTACTGTCGAACAGGGACGCCGGTAGATTCGTAGAGCAGCCGTATAGCGAGGAAGCGACCCCACATGCCATGCCAAATACCTTCAAAATGCCAATATCTCATTATATATGATGGGACAACCAACCCCGAAGACCATGTGACTCATTACATCACCACCGTGAAGGGTAACGACCTCACCAAGGAATAAATATTCTCCATTTTGCTGAAGAAATTTGGAGAAATCCTCACTGGAGGGGTATTAACATGGTATTCACAGCTACCAGCTAGCTCCATAGAAACGTTCGAAGAAATGGCCGACAATTTTGTGACGGAACATGTAGGGGCCAAAAAAGCTAAAACGAGAGTAAGCGACATATTCGCCATAAAAAAATCCCTAGGAGAGGGACTGAGGGACTTCCTCGCCTGATTCAATAGGGTAAGGATGACCTTACTAAACGTTTCCGAGGGGATGGTAGTCGCAGCCTTTCAGAACGGGTTGAGTAGAGAGGGTTCAAGAGCAACCGGAAAGCTACTCGGCCAGTTAATGAAGTATCCTCCAACCACTTGGGATGAAATCCATAATGCCTACTATGCCGAGGTACGAATATATGATGACGACCTCAACGGACATCCTCAACGACTCATCTTTGTACAAACCGAGCCCGGGAAAGAACAAAGAGATAATATGAGGAGGGATCACCCAGTCTCGTGGCCAAACAGGGAACGACATAAGCACTATGTCAGGGCACCCGCCCATCCCTCCTTTCTCTATGATGATGTCATATCTAGGCCAAGGACGAAGACTCATAGGAATGAGAGAGGTATGCCTCATTTCTTATCTGCTCATAATTTTTGTGTTTCACCTACATAAGTGTCTACGCCCTTGAGAAGCTTGAAACAAAGGTGCAGTGGCCACCAAAGATGAGGTACGATCAGACCACTAGGAAATCTGACGCCCTCTGCGAATTCCACTAGGAATACGGACACAAGATAGAAGATTGCATCGCCCTAAGGCAAGAGGTAGCGAACATGTTGCAGCAAGGGCACCTCAATGAGCTGCTGAGCAACAAAGGAAGGAATGCCTTCGCCAAGGGTCGAGTACACCAAGGCCCGCCGAAGCCACCCCCACCAGCTCGTACTATCAATATGATTATTGGTGGAAGCGATGATGCCTCCATTAACGACGTCAAGTTCATCGCCACCCACAAGCTCAAAAGATCGATCACCCACGAACGATATGACAAACTCGAAGAAAGTATCATCTTCGACGAGTGATGTACTGAGGTTTTGATTTTCTCTCACAACGATGCTCTAGTCATTACTTTACAAATTATAAATACTGATGTTAAACGTATCATGGTAGATGATGGAAGTAGAGCGTGCATCATCCATCCCCGAGTCCTCGCCCAGATGAGAGTCGAGGATAAGATAGTGCCGAGTTACATTACACTAACCGATTTTAACAATGCAGTCGAATAGACTTCGGGAGAAATTACACTATCTGTCCTCACCCGTGGTGTAACTCTAGAGACAATGTTCTACATCATAGACCAGGCCACCGCATACAATGCCATAGTGGGAAGACCATGGATACATCCTATGAGATCCATCCCTTCCAGCTTATACCAAGTAATCAAGTTCCCAACACCTTGGGGAATATTCAGCATACGAGGGGAACACCGCACGTCTTGGGAATGCTACCGAATCGCCATGGACAACACGATAACTCAACAAATGAAAGATAAGGAGCTAGAGAAGTCATTATGGACCCCAAAACGGTCCAAGCCGCAGAATCAACCATAGAAGACCTCGACCCCGTTCAATTAGACTACAACGACCTCAGTAAGAAGGCTTACATCAACTGCAAGCTCTGAGAACCAGGTAAATTTAGTCAATTCTTAATAACTAACGCAAATTTGTTCGCCTTAAGCCATGCAAATATGCCGGGCATCCCCAAAGAGATCACCACGCACAAACTGAACGTCGACCCCTTTTATCCCCCGGTAAGGTAGGTCCGACGAAAGTTCAACCCCATCATTAACGATGTTGTCCACGAGGAAGTAGAAAAGCTAATAGTGAATGCTCCATCAGGGAATCAAAGTACCCTAAATAGATAGCCAATATGGTGATGGTCAAAAAGAAAAATGGCAAATTGAGGATGTGTGTCGACCTCACAGACCTAAACAAAGCCTGCCCAAAGGATTCATTCCCATTACCACATATCGATCAACTCATTGACGCAACAGTGGGCACGAGCTGCTAAGTTTCCTAGATGCACATTCGGTTTATAACCAGATACGCATGGAAGAAAAGGACCAGGAAAAAACCACGTTCATCACCCATAGGGGAATATATTGTTATAGGGTCATGCTATTTGGGTTGAAGAATACAGGGGCTACCTATCAAAGGTTGGTCACAAAAATGTTCAAAGACCAACTCGGCAAAACTATAGAAGTATATATCAACGACATGTTGGTCAAATCTGTAAAGGCAGAGGATCACATCGACCACTTGAAGGAAGCTTTCGACATACTAAACAGTACGAGATGAAACTAAACCCCGAGAAATGCGCGTTTGGCATAGCCTCGGGAGCAATTTTGGGTTTCTTAGTATCATAGCAAGGAATTGAAGTCAACCCAGATCAAATCAAGGCCATCGGCGGGATACCTAAGCAATTGACTGCTAAGAAGCAAGTCCAAAGATTGACTGGTTGAATCGCCACCCTATCGAGATTTATCTCGCGGTCATCCGATAGATGTCATAGATTTTTCGGCATACTAAAAAAGGATAACGACCTCGAGTGGACGCCCGAATGCATGAAAGCATTGCGATAACTAAAGGCGTATTTGTCATCGTTGCCTTTACTCTCGAAGCCTGAACCCGAGGAATACCTCCTCGTCTACCTCACCATCTCCGAAGTAGCAGTAAGTGTGGTCCTGGTTCAAGATAGCAAAGGTACACAATCTCCTATTTATTACATCTGCAAAACACTTGTCAATGCCGAGATGAGGTACCCACACCTCGATAAATTGTCCCTGAAATTGGTCGTAGCTTCACGAAAGCTTAGTCCATATTTCCAGTACCACCCTATCTCCGTCGTTACCATTTTCCCTTTAAGAAGCATATTACATAAACCCGAGATGTCGGGGAGGCTGGCCAAATGGGCCATCGAGCTAAGTGAGCATGACATCACATATCAGCCTCGAACAACAATAAAGTCGCAAGTGCTCGTCGACTTCGTTGTAAACTTTAGCGCAAAAATGATGCTTGAGGCCGAGAAAGAAGCCATTCAAGCTTCTCTTCGAATACAATACCTCTGGGTCCTATACACCGATGGTGCATCCAATGCCTCCAGATCGGGATTGGGACTCGTACTCAAGGTCCCCACCGGCGAAGTAATTTGCCAGTCCATAAGATGCCCGGATATGACTAACAATGAGGCCGAGTATGAGGCCGTAATTACAGGGTTGAGGCTAGCACTCAAATATGTGGCGAAGCGGCTGAGACTTCGCTGTGATTCCCAGCTCGTAGTCAACCAAGTCACAGGGACTTTCCAAATCAAACAACAAAGGTTGCAAAAATATCAAGCCGAGATCTGTAAGTTGCTACCCAATTTCGACGAAAACCAGCTCGACCAGATCCCACGAACTCAGAACATCGAAGCAGATGGCCTTGCCAAACTGGCCGCCGCCACCAAAAGCATCATGGACGGGGACCAAAGCGTAGTCCTCCTCCTCAACTTGTCACTAGACCAAATCGAGGTAAAATCTATAAGTTTAACTTGGGACTGGCGCTATTATATTATTACGTATTTGCAGGATGGCACCCTTCCAAACGACAAAAATAAAGCTAAAAAACTAAGAATGCAAGCGGCCAGATACAACCTCCTTCATAACAACATATACAAGAGAACGAATGCCGGTCCTTTGGCAAAATGTTTCGGCCCAAGCCAAGCCTAACGCGTTCTCGAGGAAGCCCATGAAGGCCACTACGATGCTCATTCTGGTGATCGAGCACTCGTCAGGTGCCTCATATGGGTGGAGACCTACTGGCCCACCATGAGGAAAGACGCTTCAGAGTTCGTGAAGAAATGCGAGCAATGTCAGAAATATGCCCCAATAATCCACCAAACTGGGGGAACACCTTCATTCGGTGACCTCTCCATGGCCATTTATCAAGTGGGAATAGACATCGTGGGTCCACTCCCGCCGGGGCGAGGTAATGTATGATTTCTTTTAGATTTAACTGACTATTTCTCTAAATGGGTGGAAGCAGGAGCGTTCGCCCAAGTGCGCAAATAAGAGATAATCACCTTCATATGAAAAAATATCATCTCCCGATTCAGCCTACCCAAAGAGATAAGCTGCGACAACGGGCCCTAGTTCACGAG
This sequence comes from Nicotiana tabacum, assembly GCF_000715075.1. NCBI lineage: Eukaryota > Viridiplantae > Streptophyta > Magnoliopsida > Solanales > Solanaceae > Nicotiana > Nicotiana tabacum. Next base: position 90,942,084 of record NC_134083.1, read on the forward strand.
AAAGAAAACCATTGAATTCTTTGAGAAATGCCATATTAAGAGGATACTTTCAACTCCATATCACCCAGCATGCAACGCGCAGGCAGAATCCTCCAATAAGTCCATATTAAACATCATGAAGAAGAAACTTAAAGAAGCCAAGGGACTGTGGCCGGAAATACTCCCAGAAGTATTATGGGCACATAGAACCACCCTGAAGAGGAGCACAGGAGAGACACCTTTCTTCCTCGTCTACGAAACAAAATCAGTCATACCAGTCGAAGTCGGAGAACCCAACCTAAGGTACTCACATGAAAGCGACACCAGCAACGATGAGAATATGAGACAAGATCTCTACCAGATCGAGGATCGATGAGACATGGTGTACATAAGGATGATCGCTCATAAACAACAAGCGGAACACTACCATAACAAAAAAGCAAAGGTCGGAGACTACATGCTCAAAGCCAAAACCCAAGAAAACAGGGATCCACGAAAAGGCAAATTGGGAACGAACTAGGATGGACCGTACAAGATCATAGGCAAAGAAGAAAAAGGCTCGTTCCAATTGGAAACAATGGAAGGGAAGATCCTACCAAACAATTGGAATATCAGCCACCTCAAGTATTTCAATTTCTATGAAATGGTAGCACCTCATAAGTCGTACTCTTTTTTCCCTCACTTGAGTTTTGTCCTAATAAGATTTTCTCGAGGAGGTTTTTAACGAGGCGACGAGTGGGACACTTCAAGTTGAAGTATATGAGATCAGACCAATTTTTCATTATCTGACTCATCAAGATTCTCCAAGTCGAACAATGAAGGGACTAGAAATACTAGGACTGGAATGCCAGCCAACGCCCAAAACTTATAACGCTCTCTAAAATTGCCTAAGGGCAAAATAATGTAATCAGAGCAATGATGTCAAAGTAATAATAAAATCAAGATTCTCTAAAACTGCTCTAATGAATGGTTAAGTTCGACCAAGCTCGAACAACACCTGTCGTCCCTTGGCCGAAATTCAACAAAAGAATAAGTTCGACCAAGCTCAAACAAAACCTATCGGCTCTTGGCCGTAGTTTAACGAGAGGTTAAGTTCGACCTAGATCGAGCAACACCTATCGGCCCTCGACTGTAATATAACGAGAGGATAAGTTCGACCAAGATCGTAACACTTATTGGCCATCGACCGTAATCTGACAAAAGGTTATGTTTGACCAAGATCAAACAATACCTATCAGCCCTCGGCCATGACTTAATAAACGATTAATTTTGACCAAGTTCGAACAACATCAATCAGCCCTCGGCCACGACTTAATAAATGTTTAAATTCAACCAAGTTCGAACAACACCAACTGGCCCTCAGCCACGACTCAATGAATGATCAAGTTCGATGAAGCTCGAACAATACCTATCGGCCCTCGGCCACATCTAGACTAAGAGACATATTCGACTTGTGTAAACAAAAGGCCAATACGGACCACGTCTGTTTGGCCCAAGGGCCACAACTGCCTAAAGGATGACTTCACAAGTAGAGAAACAAAACACAAGTAAAAAAAAAAATGCCAAAATGAAAAAGACATGTAAAACAAGAATTCAACTTGGATATTCATATTCAAAGGAAGGGTTCTTTACAAAAGCATTTTAAGACACCAACAAAACAAATATACAAGTTGAAACAAGAACTAATGGCCATCACCATCTCAGCCTCCAATATCTCTCCATCTCAGCCTCCAGTATCTCCTTCATCCTCGCCCTGAGGATAAGAAGAATCATACCAGGAATCATCCTCGAGCTGATCCACACCCTCTTCTTCATCCACCTCATCAGGCTATGGCGTAGCAGGATCATAATCGCAAGCGAGCTGAGCCTCAAGAGACTTAACTCGGGCATTCTCGAGAGTCACTTCAGAAATAGCGTCCACTACACGCAGTTTGCGGATCACGTCCAACCGAGCTTCAGCATGGATCCACTCCTCGTACAGTTCTCGAGGAATGTTAGGATACTCAAAAGTGTTTGATAAAGAGGGCTGCGCAAGTAGTTGGGCCTTCTCATCCTCCAGAGCAGCAACCCGATCATGCAACTTGGAGTTTTCCTTGTCTAGCTCCCCGATCCTCTCCTCAATATGGTTCTCCTTAGCCCTCGCCATCAACGGATCATTTTCCCGCTCAACACAAAGATTTTTGTTCTCCAGCTCGAGGATGTCCACCTTCCTCTGAGCATCCAACCAAGAAGACTCCGCATGCTCGAGCTCCTCCTACTTCTCAGCAATCTCACCCCTAAGAGCCTCCATCTGGAATTGGCACTCGTCTAACTGTCATTGCAGTTGAACTACCTGAGCTTGAAGGTCTCTACATTGGGCCTCCACGCCCTTACTGAGCTCAGGCTCCTCTTCCTTGCTCCTTAACGTTCCCTCGAGGATGCTAAACTTTTCCATGGCTACCATCAGGTCCTCATCCTTCTTCTTCAACTCTTCTCTCAAGGCCAGCACATCGCCTCCCTCACAAAACTGACTTCGAAGATACCGGTACTTCCCACGGTACTCTGAATACTTTCCCTTCACCTTCACGTAAATTTCTTTACGTCTTTTCTCCCTCCGAGCACTCTCAGCTTCTAGAATGACCATATGAAAATCAAAGAAAAGAAGTTAGAACTTAAAAATAAGGTAAGGCATACGGAAAAGTGCGGATAACAGTTGTACTTACCCTGAGAGCGGACCGGTGATACTCTTCGACAAAGTACTGTTGGTTATCTTCTTGAGGGTCTCACCCTCAATGTTAGAACAGAGAGGACCGAGAGCAGGGACTACATCCTCGGTATTTACAAGTAAATCATGATCCATTGGGATCGTGATGGTCCTAGAGCCTATCTCCATCCTCACCTCAAGTTGGGTGAGCCCCTCGTCGATCATCCTTAGATCGTCGAGGTCCATGTCGAAACCCGATTCTTCGTCCTCCTCGGTGACAGCTTTCCCTCTGTCACTGGCTGGTGAAGAAACATCCACTGTCGCCCTGGAGGATGAAGCCTCCTCTTGCCTCGAAAGTGCGAGGCCTCCATCAAGTGCCCCCTCCTCGACCGTCTCCCCCTCGGGATGCACCAGTATGTCCACGTCTTAATATTTCAGTAGTGGGACTTCGAAGCTCACCCCAATACCTTCTCCAATGTGTATAGTTGTTGTCTCTCGAAGAACAAATTCACCCTCCATCGATTCAATGGCCAATGAGATTCCCCCTCCCCCCAATCATCTGCAGCTCTCCTCTTGCGAACACTTAGGTTCCCATCACCGGGGGAGACCTCATCGACCTGCGAGAATAGCTTAGGAGCGGAGGCAGCAGTTGGGATGGGGGGAGATTTAGAGGCCGCAGTAGTCAGGACGGGGGCAGGTACAGAAGGCTCAGTAGCCATGACGGGGGCAGATACCGAAGGCGCGACAGCCCTTCTCCTAAAAGAGGGCACATGTGCCCTGCTCCTTTGAGAAAACCCCTTAACTGGACCTGGGAAAGGAAGAAACATAAAAGTTTATAACAAAGCAAGCCAACATACAACAAACAAAAGCAACGATCACGACCCAAAAAAAAAAGTTACATGCGAAAAGGAGAGTCGGTCTGAACTTCTTAAAAAAGCTCGTCCAGTCATGAATCCCTGCGGCATGGGGGAGAATCTGCTCGACCCAGTCGGCGATGCATACAGCTAGAAGGGGAGGACAGTTATTGTCTACAAGGAAGGAATAATTACTTAACTATCCCGAAATAGGAGAAGAGATGCAAAAGGTAAAAACGAAAGAAACCTGGACACTTACGTGTATAACTCCAAGCCTCAAGGAAGCCGTATACATTAGCCATAACGTCCTCAGTTCTGACGTAAAGGAAATCAATCCATAATTGGCGGCTGGCCTTGTCGTCCATCCTCACCACCAAGCACTTGCCTCTACAGTGACGAAGGTTCAACATTGTCCCCCTATAGAAGCTAGGGGAGAACAGGTGCACCAAATATTGCACTATCACCTCGACCCCGGCGAGCTCAGCAAATTTGGTCAACATCTTGATGACCTTGTAAACGTAAGGGGCGAGCTGAGCGAGGCAAATGCCATAGTGGTGGCAAAACTCCATCAATAGGAGGATAAGAAATGAATAACCGATAGTGATGGGGTAGGCATATATAGTGCAGTACTCAGGGCGACGAACGTGTACTTCGTCCCCCTAAGCGGGGATCAGTTCGATATGGTTGGGGAGGCCGAACTTGGATTTAAATTTAGCCAATTCTTTGTGTGCCATTGTCGATAGGACTTTTCCAGGCACCGCGTCCGGTGATCATTGGAAATCGAACCTGGCTTCAGGGTTGCGGGGGATGATCTCCTCCACCGATGGAAAGGTTTCATCCTCTATGGTGGCAGCTGCATACTTCTTGTAAGCAGGGAATAAAACCGCCAACATAACGGCGTGACTCCCTTCACCAACATCAGATGGGAAATTCGACATATTTATGAAAAGTGAAGAAGAATACTGGGAAGAAAGTTTGGGATGTGATATGGAGCAACGAAGAAGAAAAGGGAAGTTCAGAGAGGAAGTTTGAAGTCTCAAGTTTGGAATAATAAAAGGTTCATATTCAGGTTTGGTCATCCCAATTTATACAGATTGAGGCACCAAATCCGAAAAGATTTGTCATAATGGGCGCAAAACCCAAAGCGGTTCATCATAATTGGCACCGGAATCGAAACGACAGATCCAATAAAAGGCTATGCGCAAATCGACGCAATACGTCGAGAACTAGCATCATCATGACGTCATTCCCTCTCTTGGACCAGATGTTTTTAACAAATCACCTAGAAAATTTAAGGGATTTGAAATACACGACCCACAAAGAGCCATGTCACATGCTCGTTACAACAACCACGACCGATGTTATCTATTCAGTGATCTCGACCACGAAGACGGTCCTGAGCGATCTTATCCGCTCATTGAACTCGCCCACGAAGACGACCTCAACGAACGGAGGGACTAACTGTATAGGCCAAAAATTATCAAAGTTATATTTAGGCCACGTTAGCACTAAGAGAGCCTTCGAAGGCTGCCACATGTCATCAGTATGATTTCAACAAAAGATGGATCCAAGGTCGAAATGATATGACGAAAGATAAGGGCTAGTTCGAGGAGTCAATAGAGATCGAGGTCGAGTACCCTCCTTAACGGAGCAATAACGGGTAGGTTTGGGGATCTGACTTTAAGGAGAATATTCCAGTAAATATTCCTAGAATCTATACTATTAGGGTTTTATGGCACATGTTCCATTATAAATAGAAAAAAACATAGTTATGGGGGCATTGGACACTTATTTGTAAAAAAACACTTTGACATTCTCTAAAGATTCTTGGTTTATTATATACATACGAAAGACACCTCTTCTTGAGATATAATCTAACTTTTCTCCCACGATCAAAGGAGAATCCAAATTTTCAAAGGCTCATCAACACTACTAAAAACAGCTGATTTGCGACTGAAAATTTCCGACCGGAAAAATTAGTCTGAAATTTCCAACTGATTCAGTCGGAATTTTCAAAAATAATATTTGTTGTATTTTTTTTAATTCTTTCGACTATTTTTCCGACAACATTGGTCGCAACGTTAGGCGCAAAAATTCGGGATAAAAGACTGCGACGGATTCAGTTGGAAACTTAAAGTCAAACAATTTTATTAAACCATTTGCGTCCGTTTCGGTTGCAAAGTTTTTTAAACTTTGGTCAAATTATTTTTTTAAATGTTGCGACTGAAACAGTCGCTAGTTTTGTGACGGAATCAGTCGAAGATCCTTTTTAAAACCCCAGTCCCGCCCTCATTTCTTTCTTCTTCTCTCTTCTTCCTCCATTGAGACCCCCTCGCCCCCCCCCCCCCCCCACAGCCCGCTGCTCGCCGGAAAAGGTACGTGACTTCTTACCTCTTCTTTCCCAACCCTCCTTTTTGTTAAACCCATCCCCTATATCCCCCCCACTGTCGTCCCCATCTTGTTTACCTCCCCCCTCCCCTCACTGTCCCCATCTTGTTATAGAAGACTATAATATTTTAGAATTTATTTAGGAATCTAAATATTTTTCTTGAAAATCACATTAGGAATCCATAGAAAATCACATTTTGAGAATTTATATTAGAAATCTTGTCTCTAGGTTTTAGATACTTTTTGGTCCTCTAATTGAATTAAATTTGATACTAATTTAGAATTTTCGTAGATGTTTATTTAGAAATGCCATAGATTTATTTTTAGAATTGCCATAGATGTAATAATATTTAAGCTTGAAACTAAATTCACTTTTGAAATTGAGGTTAGTGCCTATATGTGGTTTTAACAATTCCGAAGTTTATGTATATGTGGAATTCTTAACTTTAGAGAAGAATGATTTGAAATTGTATTAAGTAGTTATAATTTAAAGCCTTAGTTTTAAGTTTAAGAAGTTAAGCTTATTATCACTTCCTAATTTATTAAATGGACTAATATTAAATTTAAAATTTAATAATTGCTACATTAAAAAGAATTTGTAGATTTGACAAATTATTGGCCATGTGTGGTCTTTATGAACATATAAGAAGCTATTTAAATTTAATTTATATTTTGAAAGATTTATATAACATAGAATAGGGATAAATGTAAGATTTGGAGTGTTAATGAATTTTAATTTAAAAGAATATAATACTTTAAAAAATTGAACCTTCGAATTGGCGTAACCTATTAATTACTTTAAATAAACTAAATAATTTTAAATATCTTATAAATTTCAAGTTTTTTTGTTTGTGTAGATGGCATTTGCGCATCATAGGTGGATGTACAATAGGAATCATCCTAATCGTGTGGGGTTAAGGGATGAATTTAAAGAAGGGGTTGCTGGATTTATTGCTAAGGCAAGGACACTTGATAATTTTTGTATTGAAGGAACGATTAGATACCCTTGTGTGAAATGCAAGTGTGTTAAGCTATTGGGAGAAGATATTGTTACATGTCATCTTTTTAAAAAGGAATTTATGAAAAATTATTATGTATGGATTGCTCATGGGGAGAATCTTGATAGCGTAAATGATGGTGATTTTCATAATTTTTTTGGTGGTGAGGAGGGTAGTCCTGTAGTGGATAATAATGTCAAAAATTCTAGATTCAATGACATGATGAGGGATGTCTTTGAGATGTTCCTGGGAGCTCAATCTGAAACAAATGATGAGCCTAAGAAGTTTTTCAAAGAGTTAGAGGAAGCTAGTTGTCCGTTGTATGAAGGGTCAATGCATTCCAAGTTGTCTGTTGTTGTTCGATTACTTCAGATTAAGTCGGATAGTTCTATTTCTCAATCGAGCATGAATTTTATCATTGGGCTTATGAATGAACTTAATCAGTGTAACATTAACCTACTCAAAGATTTCTACACGGCAAAAAAATTAGTTTTCAAGTTGGGTCTTTCATCAGAGAGGATTCATTACTATGAGAATGGTTGCATGTTATTCTATAAGGATGATGCATCTCTAGATAACTGCAAATTTTGTAACAAGCCTCATTACAAGGATGCCGCAAATGATAAAAAGAAGAAGACCCCGATGAAGGCGATGCACTACTTACCCCTTATACCAAGGTTAAAGAGGTTGTATGCATCAATGAGCTCCGCTCCTCATATGAGATGGCATTATGAGCATAGAAGACTAGATAGTGTTCTATGGCATCCTTCAAATGGAGAAGCATGAAATTATTTCGATAGGGTGTTCCCGGACTTTGCTAATGAACCAAGAAATATTAGGTTGGGATTATGCATTGATGGATTCACTCCATTTGCAGTCTCTGCTGTACCATATTTATGTTGGCCGGTATTTGTTATGCCGTATAATCTTCCACCTGAGTTATGTATGACAAGTCCATATTTGTTTATAACTTGTATTGTTCCAGGTCCACGCAATCCAAAAAAGTTGATTGATGTTTAAATGCAGCCTTTGATTGATGAGTTGAAATTATTGTAGCATCAAGGCGTGGAAACATATAATGTATCAACTAAGCAAAACTTCAGATTGTGTGCTGCTTTGATGTGGACTATAAATAATTTTCCTGCTTATGGAATGATGTCTGGGTGGTCAACTGCCGGAAAGTTAGCTTGCCCGACTTGTATGGAAGATACAAAGGTATTCACTCTGAAACATGGAGGTAAGAACACATGGTTTGACTGCCATCGCCGCTTCTTGCCAATGGATCATGAGTTCAGGAGAAATACTAGTACATTTATGAAGAACAAAATTGATTATGATGAGCCACCATCAGTCTTGTCTCCAGAAGAGATTTGGAACAGAGTTAGTGATCTTGGTTTATTTTATTTATATAACGTGTATTATTTTTGTTTCATAACAAGTATCATATTGATCTTGATGCTGAAGGAACTCAGCCGGCCCCCGAGGATATGACTGTAATTTGGACACAGGCGGCTGGTGGCGTGAATAAAGGTATAAATATTATGTAATTATCTATTTTGGTATTAATTTGAAAGTTGCTTATTTTTTTTCTTACTTCTTTTACTTTCTTTTCTTTTATTTGTCGTGAAAATAATAAATAAAGGTCGAGTCTACGGGATTGGAGTACAGCCATCCTCCAGTCGTCTACCAGCATCATTATTCAGTGGGGCATTGGTTTCTCAAGAAGACATTAAAGCTATGCGTCAAAAAGTGGATCAAATATCGCAAGAATTTCAAGCAACTCAGACTTTGATTCAAAAATTGTTATAAAAAAAAAAAGCAAGAAAGGAGCTGCAATGGAGTACTTTGAGTCTGAGGAGGAAACTGATTCTGAATAGGCTATTTGAATATTTTAGAGTTGAAGTTAGAGACGAGTTTGATAGTTGGTTGTTTGATTAGCTAGTTGAATTGTTATAAATGTTAGTGTTCATTTTGTAGTAAATATTGGATTTGAGATTGTTATATTAGGTTTTTGGATTATTATATTAGGTTTTTGATTAATTGTTAGGTGTTTGGTTGGCTGTTTTATTTGGCAGGTGGTGTAATAAGAAATACAGCAGGATTCTGCTTAAAAATGCCCAGATTTGCGACTGAATCAGTCGTAAATTTCATCAGAAATTACCCAGATTTGCAACTGATTCAGTCGCAAATTGAAAATTTATAACAAAATTTAATTAAGATTTACGACTGAATCAGTCGCACATGAAAAATTTCTGAAATTTTTAATTAATTAATAATTCAATGTTTACGACTGTTTCAGTCGGAATAATTAATTAAAAAATAATTTTATTTTTAAATTTTCCGACGGAATTGGTCGCAACTTTATATTTATATTTGTTTTTTTATTTCTGGCCAGCGACGGAATCAGTCGCAAAATTTGCGACTGATTCGGTCGCAAATTGCTTAAATTCAAATGTCCCATATTATTCAATTTGCGGCTGAATCCGTCGCAAAATTTCGACTGATTCTGTCACAAATATATTGCGACCACGTGTTTTCCAACTGACACTTTTCAGTTGAATATCCGTCGAAAAAATACGATTTCCGACTGATTTGACGGTCGCAAATTTGCTGTTTTTTAGCAGTGCAATCTTTTGTCATTATCAGAGAGAATAACACACGATTTCATCTCTTTTCGGTATACCTGTTAATCGGGTCGGGCTGACCCGTTTACAACCGGGTTCAGCCCGGGTCAGCCCGGTACTGTAGCGTGGGGGCGGGCTGGGACGGGTTGGGCGGGGAGCGGGTTTCAAACCAACAGTTTTTTGATACGTGTGCACCGGAACCCGCTAAGCCCGTTAACCTGTTAACGGGTTGTTAACGGGCTACAGCCCGATTCAGCCCAATTTTTAACGTTTTTTTTTTTAAAAAAAATTATTATTTTTTGACCGGTCAAATTCAAATATGACAGTTGGCCAACGGTCCTTTTTTGCAGAAATGACCATTTCGGCCTATCCCTTAAGAAAATAGCCCTCACACCCCTAGTATTTGATAAATTATAATTTTAACCTTTTAAAAACTATAGATAGCCTCCCTTCTTCTTCATTTTTCCTCACAATTCACTCTCTTACTACTCTAATTCTCTCTTGATATTATTGATTATTGTTCTTTAATTCTCAATTACTTATTATTTCAAGTTTCATCAAATATTTAGTTTAGCCATTACAAAATTATTATTATCAAATATCAAGTATTCAAGTGAAGTGTGGTATCAACTATCAAGTATCGATCTATCAATTGTAGTTTGGTTTTTGATATCAAATTTAGTGCGGCATCCGGAATCCCGGTACACTCGTTATATATCTTTCTCTTCTTTGGTGTACATTTATTTTATTATTTACAATTATTAATTTAATGTACATAATGGATATATTTAGAGCAGCCAAAAAAGCGTGCACTAGTAGAGGTGATCGTAAGAAAACTTTCAAAAGATCAAGAAGTGGTGCTTGTTCTTCTAGTAGCTTTACACATATTTCTAAAAGTTCACGTGAAAATTTAAATGTAGATTATGAGGGACTTCAAGAAAATTATGGTATAGATGATGATTTAGATGATAATTTAGATGATATTCCATTTCCATCACCTGATAATCTTGAAACACCACCAGCTACACCTGATAATGCTAGTCAAACTCAAAATATTAGGGGTGGAAGTCGTGGTAATACAAGTAGGCCTCCTCTTCCTATTAAGAAGAATCGAAGATTAAGAAGTAAGTGTTGGAATTTTTTTGACAGACTAGAAGAAGATAAAATTTATGTAAGATGTAGAATTTGTAAGGATATTTATAAATATGAGACCGGTAAGGGAGGGGAAACGGGTCAACTTCGTAGGCACATGGTAGACAACCACCCTCTTGATTGGGCAGTAGATAAGGAAGATGGGCAACAAAAACTTAACCCGGATACTGGAGGGTTAATGGGTAAATACCAAGAACCCCATGTTGACATGGATGAACTTACAAAAATGATGCAAAGCATGTGATGTACTATTTTTTTTTATAATTGTTGTAAACTTTTAATTTGCAAGTTCAAAAATAACAAAATCAAAAAAGAACTTGCAACTTAATTTGAAGTATTATATATTATTCAATAAAAATATCAAATGAAAGTCTTCGGAGCTTGATCCTTACATATTGCCTATTGGTCTTATTAAATAATTTTTTGTAACCACTTACTTTCAAATTTCAATTTTAAAATTATAAAATTCAAATTTCAAATTTCAAATTTTAAACTTCAAAGTTTAATTCTAAGTCTTAAAAGTTTGCAAACACTTAAGTATCAATAACATTGAATAAGAAAAATAAAATTTACTTTTAAAAAAAAATCACAGCCCGCTAAGCCCGAACCCGGACGGACAAAAAAAAATCCGAAAAAGTACAGCCCGCTAACAGCCCGCAACGTTAAACGGACAGGCTGGTTTTTTTTGTTTCCAGCCCGTCCCAGCCAACCCGTTAAACACCCATACTTTTCGGTCATCTCTCTTGCATTTATTTACAGTAATACCATCATATACCATTTATTGCTATTTAATACTATTCGCTTTGTATTTGTGCCGTTAAATATTGTTTGTTGTTACATATTAACTGTTGTTCCTACAAGCCATAGGTCGTTTTGTCACCGTACGCGTTGAATAATCTTTTGGATATTAATAATGGTTAAGATTAACCTTATTTCATTAGAAAATCATAATTGTTTGAACCTAGATCTAAATTTTGGATCAAACAATAACAATTTTGTAGCAAAAATTTCATTAGATTCTTTAACGGTATCAGTCTATGAATATTGTTCACAGAACATGATGTTAACTAGATTAGAATCCATAGTATCCCATGATAGGTGTAGCTAATTGTAAAGGTTACGCCATTGAGAAACACCCAGACTCGTAAAAGTGACAGCCTAGTTTCCTTGAATGCACCATGAAAATAAATGGATGATAGATGTAGAAGGATAGGGCTGAAAAGAGAGAGGCAATTACAAGTAGTTATATTCTCCGCAAGTACCTCTTCCTTTTTATTCCGATCTTGTTACCAATTTCATTGTATAATTGGTAATTTTTTCTCAATGCAGAGTAGTTAGTTATATTTTCCCTTTAATACTCCACATATAGCTATAGAAATCTCATAGCATATTTAATGCAATAAGTTTCAATTTTTTTTCTTTTAACTTTGTATCCGAACAAATTACATCATCTAAACTGAAATAAACATATCAGTCCCATTGTTAAGCCCTAACTTCAACTCGCAGATTATCAAGGATAATCAAGGGACACCAATTTTGCACAGATATTAAATATTGGATAAATAAAGTCGTGAATTCAATTGAGTTGTAGTACCTGCTTCTTCTGAAGCTGTACATGCCGATAACATGAAACACAATTATTACAATGTGGGGTCGTTTGGTTTGAATATAGGTTATGCTAGGATAAGTTATGCTGATATAAGTTATATTGGGATTAGTTATGCTGAGATTAATTTTTATCCATTGTTTGGTATGTTGTATTAAAAATGGCATTTGCATAATTTCTTAGAAGAAGGTATAAGTTATCCCGTCACTAATTACCTCACCCCCTATAAGGTATAAGTTATCCCAGTATTAATTTTAATCTCGAGATAACTTATCCCAGGTTTGCTAACCAAACAAAGTATTAAGATGGTATTAAATTTTTATCACAACATTATTTGTACTTATATACCTCATAAGAAACGACCCCTGACATTTTAAATAAAGTATCTTAAATTTCGTCCTAAGAAAAAAGAAAATACAAAAGAAAGACAATTATTACAAATCAACCACATGTGACCTGTCTTTTGCTCCTTTTTCTGCCTCTCTCTCTCCCCTCCAGTTTTTCTCCTTCGCTTCAATCGTCATGGCAAGCCTATGGCGAGCGGCGATGGGCGCAGCCCAATCAAACGACGATTACGACGGCGTAGAGTTCTGGTCGAATCCTGAACGCGCAGGCTGGCTCACAAAACAAGGGGAGTACATAAAGACGTGGCGTCGCAGGTGGTTCGTGTTGAAACAGGGGAAGCTGTTCTGGTTCAAGGAAGCTAATGTCACGCGCGGATCGCGACCGCGTGGGGTGATTCCGGTAGCTAATTGCCTCACTGTTAAGGGCGCCGAAGATGTTCTCAATAAGCAGTTTGCCTTTGAGCTTTCCAGTCGCACGGATACCATGTATTTTATCGCTGATTCAGAGAAGGAGAAGGAGGATTGGATCAATTCGATCGGACGGTCCATAGTGCAGCACTCTCGGTCTGTCACTGATGACGAGATTCTCGACTACGATAGCCGGAAATAGATTTCACGGCTCCTAATTAGGTATCTATATCTTTATTTTTATATGAGAAAACTATTTTCTCTATTTTGACCATGTCCAGTGTGCATAGAAAGATGTAATTACTCTGTGAGGCTGCTGGAGTTTATATTCTGGTTTATGATGATATAAATGTAGGCTGTGACTACGCTTGTTGGAATTATCATATGAATGTCTGAAATCATCATAGAATTAGCGCTGTATTGCATTGTTCAAGTGAACTTGGGATCCATATGCTGTTCGATGAAGGTGTGTGTTACTCTTTTCTTGTTTCATCCTCATCGTCGCCTGAGCAATTTTCTTTTCCTGGAAGATCTTTTATCTAGCTCCATCTCTAGTCAATACCAAAAACTTACTTCCTTATAAAAGAAAACAAAATGTTGAACATATAATTGACTACAGTGGTTATGATCCTTCAGATTGTTGCTAGACATGGCCATATGTTTGACTCGTTTAATGGAATTGTAAGTAGTACTTCTTTGGATGAACTATTCTATAGGGTGGATAGAAGCTTTTTGAATAAATAGAGATTTAGCCATCTAGGTCGTTGGCTAGATTAGATGGCGGGGGTCAGAGGCAGCTAAGTACGTACCAAGCTACGCAGTATACTTTAGTGTAGACTTTGGTTAAACTGAAACCAACGAAGGAAATCAGGAGCTAGTCCAACCAAGTAATGTAATTAGCAGATCATGGTTTCCAGAAAAGAAAATGTGTGAAACAGGACCAGTAAGCTGCATGCTGTGGATGCTTAACTGATTTCTAGTTGGATGAAACTAATTTGACTGAGATTGTTGAAGGGATTGTGCGGCTTAATGTTTATCATTTTCGCTCATTTAAATCTAGTATTTTCTATTTATTTCCCCCCCCCTGCAGTGGCAACACTGTTGGTTGTCGCCCAATGTTTATGCTCATTGCTCACTAGAATTACCAGAAGTGTCCTGTTGACATTCTGCTGCAACTTTGAGTATTTCCATCAATCGGTTATCTCTACAGGTCTGACTTCTAAAGATGGTTTATCATATGTCTTCCCTAGCTTAAATTTGATATGAAAACCTACATTTTCTCCAACCAAAACATTGGCCTAATTCTGCGGTGAAAAATGAATTCTCAGTCTTAGCGTCTTACAAGCGATTCTTATATTTTTATGCTCATCCTTTTTGTGCAAGTACTGGGATGTTACGCTCTATTGACTCCCTATCAAGCCTACAAATGCTCGACAAATTACAATAAAATACTTAACAGTGCTCAAGGGACCGAAAAGAGCTATGAAAATGTTGAGCAGTTGCAGTTGAAAACTAATGTTGAAGAGGGGTAATTGTTAGCTTCTACAAGTGAACTTCAATTTCTTCTACCTCATCCCTGTAGTGTAGGCCTTACCTTATACCTCCATGTTTCATGACTGACAATCCATTTTTTGACCTGATTAAAAAAAACAGCAGGCACTATATAATGGAGAAACAATGTCTTCATGCATCGTTACTAGTCAAGAATGGCTCTGCGACCAAGTAAGGCAGTCGGATAGAAAGCTCGACCATTACATAAGTTGCCATTGTAATATCAGTAAGATACACTAGAGGATTCTGTTTAGAAAATTGCCACCTTACTATTGCGTCAATGGATCCAAAACAAAGAAAGATATGCTATACCTACCCCCTTATCAATTTATTGGTGATATGCAAACCTAAGTGATAATCTGACGGGAACTAAATAAACTTCAAGATGAATAGCAGCTGCACTAATACAAAGCAGCCATATCTCACTTAAAATCCTAATGCAACACACACCTTTATCCTTTTTCTGAAATCCCCAATGGCCAACAAAGAACATCTTGCCTGAATGGTTCTACTCATCTTCATCTTTAGCCATTGTTTGCCATCAAACTGTCAATGGTTCAACCTCAATTCATCCAGTTGATTATTTACTTTACCGGTTTACCCCCTTCATATTTCAAAATTTTGAGATGGTTACTTGCCTATAATCTTTTCGTCTTAATACTTCTGTGTTGTTTCTCCATCATACATATTTTAACACAAGATAAAAGCATGCAAGCAGCCTAGAGAAATGGCGACATAAACTTAGAATAAACTAGGAACCTCAATTTATAATTTTCGAACTGACATAAATAAACAAAATGTAGTATATCACAAAGCTACATAGAACTGAAAATTTTAATTGCAGAGCAACATGCTCAAACCAGAAAACAAGGACTCAGATCATTCATTAATCTCAATTTTAATGACCTGGCCATCATCAAATGGATCTCTCTTTGGAGCTGCTGGAGGCGCCACAACCCTAGGTGGTCCTCTTCCCTTCTTCTTGTTCCTTGGCCTTGCCTACACCATTTCATAAGCATTAGGCACACACATAAAAAAAATTTAGTACTCTCAACTTTGACTCGGCACGGAATTTAAGGGGAAAAAAAACTTTTGAAATTTGTTTTCTTACAAGCTTAAGGGATAAAAGTTTTGTGGAGTCATGACATTTGTATGGTTATAAACATTTGTATGGTTATAAAAGTTTCTCATTAAGGATAAAATAAAGAGTTTAAAGTTGAATTATTTCCAATCATAAAAATGTGTCGTTCTTTTTTTGAACGTACTAATAAGGAAAGTGTGTAATATAAATTGAAATTAAGAAGTGAGACGCTTAGTACAACAATAACACTAACAAACTCAGTGTAATCCCACATAGTGGGTCTGGGATAGACAGGGGCGGACCTAGCGTATTACGGACGGGTTCAATTGAACTCATAACTTTTGACACGGAGTAAAAAATTTACATGTAGAAATTTTTTAAACTTGCAAAAATAGTAGATATGAACCCATAACTTTACAAATATAATGGGTTTAATCCTATTTAAATCCTGGATCCGCCGGGTAGAGTGTACGCATCTACCTTGTGAAGTGAGAGTTTAGTCTAGATTAAAAATCATAGTAAGAAGAACTTACATTCCCAAAGGAGTGATTGAAGCGCTTGCCTTTGGCAGTCTTTTTGTCCCCTCTCCCGCAGTAAACTAAAATCAAAAGTATGAGAAAGAAATTTAAAAAAATAAAATAAAATAAAATAACACTGGATGTAAAGTAGAGTTGTGCAATTGTTAGCTTTAAATAAGATTGTTTAGATAATTGGTCATACTCAGTGGGAGGTTGGAGGAATTGGCAGAAAAAGATGAAGGCGTTGCGGCAACTGAGACAGTTCCGGCGATGGAGTGAGAGCGGGAAAAGGATAAATTAGGAGAGATGGGAACCATGGATTTAGAGGCCATAGGGAACGAGCCAATTAACAACGACGCCATAGCAGCAATGGTAGGAGATAGGAATGAGCTTGTGGCCGGTTTAGCAGCTGTGTGTTTCCAGATAATGTCTTCTTATACGCCGTCGTTTCCACTGAAAGTTCCTCTTCAGGTTATTATATTTACTAGTTTTAAGATGGAAATTGCGTCACTTAATAAAAGAATTGTATACAATAAATATAAACTATGTATAATAGAAAAACGTCCAAATAAATGCAATATGTATTTAAATGAAAAATAAGTTTAATTATATTTTAGCGCAATAGAATCTAAAATTATTGAATATTTAAAAGAATATCCGAAAAAAGAACCTCGGATACAATTAGTGTCATTTTTTTTATCTTGCGCTTTCATACGATTAGTACATTGATACAACATGATTTTCGAACATTTATCAATGTACTACTTTGATTAATCTATTTTAAATAAGACTCTTATTTGAAGATTAGATTATCTTAAATCGTTACTTGGCACACGTTCGTTTGTCAATTCTATTTCAGTTGTTATTGCGAGTAGTCCTGAAATCAACTGTACACAAGTATTTTAGTACCAACAAGGCAGTACGATCGTAAAAGTCGATTAAAATATTTAAAATTCTATTCAAAAGAAAATTCAATAAAAACACTTGAATGCGTAATAAAAATTGAACAGAGTAGGTAAATTTAAATTTAACTTAAGCTAGGGACCTCTAAATTAAATTTCGGGCATACGCCAAGTCCCGAATCACGATACGGAGCTACTGGAACTGTCAAAACACCGATCCGGGTCCGTTTGCTCAAAATGTTGACCAAAGTCAACTCAGTTGAGTTTTAAGGCTCTATTTCACATTTTAATCCATTTTTCACATAAAAACTTTCCGAAAAATTTTGCGGACTGCGCACGCAAGTCGAAAAATGATAAATAGTGCTTTTCGAGGTCTTAGAACACAGAATTAATAATTAAATTTAAAGATGACATTTTGGGTCATCACAGCAAGAAAGGACTTCTTCTTAGGAACGGACCTCTATTGTTTTCCATATCTTAAGTTTTTTTAATTTGAGTTAATGTGTTGAGTAGTCTAAGTAGTTTAAGATTACTATTTCTTCCCTTATGCTGTCACGTTTATAAATCAGGGACAATACATAGATTGTTAGCAAGATTTTTTTGAATACCCATTGGTTCTTTGCAGAGACTTTAGGCTCCTTCAAATGAGGCTAAACCGAAAACTAAGTAATAACTTCATTTTCTATCTAACTTGAGAGAGTTTGAAAAGGAAATGAAGTTGTTGTGAGTTAAATCCTTCCAAATTGTGTTTCATTCTCCAATTTTAGGGAAATAATGATGCCTCAAGTTGACATATGGATGTGGACCAAGTTTCAATTATTTCGTGCATGCAAATTCATGCTTTCATGATCAAATAACAATCAGATTCTGTTTCTGAATGATTTGTGTGGCCCTTTCTACATTTTGATATAGCGTTGGTCATTTTTTCTTTTGACTATACTTTTAAAAAAATTCTTAGCTTTTGCTTTGATGTAGGAAATTATAGGTTTCTGTGCTAGCTACCTACTGCTTAGAATCAAAGAGATACATGTTCTAATGTGATTTTGTTTTATAAGTGATAGTTATATAAGTCAACCAGGTGAGAAACTACTACTTAGACTGCAAACTATATCAACCATTGGCTATTATTTTATCCTTATTTTATAAGTGTTCTGCCGCAGCCTCGAAGGTTGGATTGGTCTTTTGCTATTATGGTCATCCAAAGAATAGAGGTCACATATAGAAGAAATGACCTTGATTTCACCTACAAGACGGTAATGATCCTCAAGAGTCAAGCCTAAACTCGGAGCAAGCTTCTGCCTAATTTACCTCTATTACTATTGTGGCTGATTATAATGGAAGATATGATATTTTAAATTATTAGTCCAGTACATACATTGTTATTATGCTCCCATGGATATAAATATTGTACCATTTGGTAACCATACATCTATGAGTGGATATTGTTTTTCAAAATGATATCCAATGACATTGTATCTGATATGGTTTGATCGTTTGCATGAATCTATTCTTCTTTTTGGCATTTCATTTCAAAATGAAGTTACGCGATGTAGTCTATATCTGATTTGGTAGTCATTTACGTGCATCTATTTTTTTTTTCTTTGTCATTCATATCAAAATAAAGTTAATGAAAAATAATAATATCAACTTTTACAGTATTCACGGGCCAACACCACTTAGTATATTAGAAGAGAAAGACGAGGGTATTTTAGTCTTTTAGCATCACTTACCAATTGCTTTAACGTGTCTTTTAATTGTTTGATTATACTCTACGTGTATATTCCACATCACTCCAACTGTCTTCGAAGGGAGAAATCCCTATTTTCTTTTCCTTCCTTCAATTTTCACAGGCTCTGTCAAAAGTCCATGTTCTTGATCTCAAGGGTGTTGCTGGGAGTTCTAGATACAGGTTTGTTCCGCTTTTAATTTTTGCCTATATCTTCTTCTCTTTTCTTCATCTTTTTCCTTTCAGATGCTTCTTTTGGGCTCTCTTCATATTTCTTAAATTTTCAGTCCAATTGCTGGTGTGTGTTAAATTTGATTGAAACTCCATTTACAAGCCTCTAATCTTGCTGAATTTTGATTAATAACCGTGAGCAAATGAAAGGTCATGCATCTGATATAGAAATAATCCCTTCATCTTCATCTTTAATTTTATTGTTCTCTCTCCCTTTTTTGCTCTTTCAATAAGTTACAGCCCACACACAATTTTATTTATTGAGATTAAAGGCTTCTCGCTACACTGATATGGGTGTTAAGCCTAATTAAGAAGACAAAAAATTTGGGTATAGCTTCACAATGCGTAAAAAAGTTCTTCGCTTCATCTTCTTCAGTTCTCTTCCTCTGTTTATTTTCACATTTTCCTCCATAACACTTGAATTCTCTTCATACTTCCTTTATGCATTTTTTTTTTCTTTTAGTGCTTTTTCTTGGTCCTCTTCATACCTCCTAATTTTGCAATGGTATTGCTGTTGTGAGAAGAAGGATTTTATCTTTCAGTGTTGCTTGGTTATTTGTTCTACAGTAAATGGTATATCAATTAAGCAAATAAGTGCTTGATCTTTCTAGCATGATAAAGATAACCATGGGCAAGTTGGTCATTAGCGAGCAGATCAACTAATGACCATACTATCTTATCGCTCTTCACCTAATATTTTTGCTATAACTTTCTTGGGCTATAGTTTAAGTACGCGTATCATTTAGATGTTCGTATACTAGTGATAGATTGATCTTACCATATTAAATTCTTGATAGATTGCTTTGTTCCAATTGGACTGTAGGGCATGAAGTCCACAAGGCAGATTTATGAGTAATCATAAATGGGAGGTATAAATTGGGTATAATTGCTTTATATGCTATCTTTTACATCGTATAAAGTATGATTATCAACGTGCTTCCGTGATGACTACTTTCAACATTTGTTTTTCTTTGTGTGCAAATTTAAACTACTAAGCAGAACTTAGAGCAAAATAACTACTCTTAGGTGTACAAACATCAAATGCTTATATGTAATATGTCCGAAAAGATTTTACAACAAACAAGGTCAGTCTTTGACTTTTGGATAATCAAAGAGCAAGTTTGCAATAGTGAAATAATCTAAAAGGTTCAACTGACTATTATTTTTTGGTTTAATCACCGGTGAAAGGTGTTTTGCTACTGTTTTGGGATGCTTTGGAGCTACTTTTTATGCTGTTACCGGATGCAGTTGAAGCCTTTTTTGCTGCTGCTTCTTGGATTTTATTACAGACACCTTTACTATTATTCTGGATGCGGGTGAAACTACTTTTGCTGTTAATATACAATGTCCTCTTATCTATAAAAACTTACGTGTCTTTCACAGAATAATAATAGCCACCGACTGCATTACATATTTGATCTTTTCATCGTCGCCCAAAATTTCCTTTCAGCTTTGTCCTCCCCTCTAGCTTTCTCTGTTCAATTATCTTCTCCGCTGGGTCTCGCGGTGTTCAGTTAGTGTTATTTCTCTGCTATTTGCTTTTGCTTGTTCTTGGTTTCCATTGTTTGTTGATCTGGATTTTTCTGCTTGTTTTATCCTTTGTTTGTTCTGTGTTTGGTCTTCTGTTTCTTCTCCGTTACCGGCATTCAATTTTTCTTTAAATTTATGTACTCAAGAAGCCCAGCACCTCAGTACCGTGCCATAAAGTAACATTGATAGCGGCATGCAATTCCAATATTTTGATTCGTTGTGCGTTTGTACATTTTTGGGTCCTTTCAATTTAATATGTAATATTTTTTTTGATAATTGTTGAATCCAAATCTGTTCTTTTTGGTCTTTCTTCATGTTGTCTTTGTGGGCTCTTCGCATACATGTTATTATTTGTTCAAATGCCTGAAATGGAGTTATATGCAGAAGTACAGACACTTTGCGTCACTATTTACTCAATTTCGGCTCCTCACTCATTTTTTTGCTAAGGTTGACTTCGAACTCTATTCCACAATTTGTTATCATTGAAAAGAGCAAAAGGAACCTTCTTAAAAATGAATGAGATTATGGAGGAACCTTACAGAGTTGAACATGTTTTCTTTGTATTTCTGTTTTGCTAGCCTTTAAGTGCCATACCAATATATCTTGGCCTTCTTTCTTTCCCAATAGTTCACGTCGATGACTCAAATTATATAAGATATAGCACTGGAATTTAGACCGTCTTCATCAAAGAAACAGATCCTCTTTCTTGAACATTGCATGTCTATCTAATGCATATTTTTATTCTTTCAGTTATTGGATGATAGGTAACACCTCTAATGTGCTTCGGTTGCCTGAAGTATCAAGATAGGTAACATTCTTATCCATTGCTTCTCATGAATCTGTAATTTTCAGAGCATTTGTTACTATCTTTTTTGTTTATCTTCTGTATAAGTTTCTTCTGTACAGTTAATACATTTTATTACAAAATCAATATATCTGTTCGACAAAGCGCATTTTGGATTCTTTGATCCTTCTTTCATTCTTTAGAGTTCTTTTTTTTCTTAAAGGTAACATGGAACAAACCGGTAGAAGCATACTGACAATGTGGGAACTAGGAGTCGGAACTTATTAAGCATTTCGCACATACCATGTCACTAATGACACATTAGTAATATGTGATGCAAGTGTTAGTCGGTTGAGATACCTAAGGATGATACTGGTCAAGTTTGAAGTAGTATCTGAGTTGAGACTGGACAACGAGATTCGTATTCCCTGTGAATGAAATAGACAATATACAGAACTTGTAGGAATTTTATTGTGAAATATGTAGTCTTCCAACCATTTATTTGGTCTTCTCTTTAGGAGCAAGACACAAGGCTAGTGAAATATGGCAAAGGGTGATTGATAGATGTGAAAAATAGTATTTATCTTTGAGGGGCAGAGTGGTGTTGATTAATACATGGTATTTTGGATGCAATGCCTACTTATGTGATGTCACTCTTCCCAATGCCTATAAAGGTTGCAAATAAGTTGGACGAAATGAGAAGCGATTTTTTATGGCAAAGAAACAAAGAGAAGAGGTAATACATCTAATAAAGTGAGACAATGTCATATTGGACAAGAAGATGGGAGGTTTAGAAAGAGTTTACTCATGAAGTGGTTATGGAGATATCATGTGGGAGAAGAGGCAGGATAATTTATTCTTAAAACATCATGGTGAAGAAAACTTCACTGTTAAATCCTGTTACAAGGCCCTGACGCTAAGAAATACACAACTGAGGAAGTGGCCATAGAAAAAGATTTTAAAAACAAGTAATCCCTACAAGGTCTAACATTTTCTAAAGTTTGCATCCTAGGAGGTTTGTCATTTGCAAAGGAAAATATACAATATGTGTAAGAGGTGTTACTTAGTGAAAAGGGAAGTGAAGAAAATAACAACATATTCCTTCAATGTGAAGTGGCTGCAGAATTATGGAACATATTCCTGAAATATTTAGTGTGAAATAGTCAATGCCAAAATCAAGAAAGAGTTCATAGAAAGATGGTATTAACCTGATCTGAGCAAACAACAAAAGAAGGTATGGACAATGATCCCGGCTTGAATTTGGTGGACCATATGTGGAGAGAAAAATGTTAGGCGTTGTAAAAGCAAAGTAGAGTTAGTCAGTATGATTATATACAAGTGTATAGCATTGTTGTCTTTCTGGTGCAAGAACGATTATACTAAGGATTCTATTAATATGCTAGATTTTATTAGCAAGCTTCAAAATTAGAAACGAATGTGGTTACTTTTGTTTGTAATATCACAATACCTACTTAGAGTTGTTATTTAATAAAATTAGTTTTACTGTTTAGATATGGTTCTTTTAATACTCCATCCGTTTCAATTTATGTGAACCCATTTGACTGAGCACGGAGTTTAAGAAAAGAGAGAAGACTTTTAAACTTGTGATGTAAAATGAGGCACATATATTTTATGTGGCTATAAATCATTGTATAAAGATAAATTATATCCAAATAGGGAAAGAGGTCATTTTTTTTTTATACTGACTAAAAAGGAAATAGTTTCACGGAAAATAGTATATTGTTTGATATCTTTTTTTTGTCTGTTTCAGTTGGTGCTCTCTTTTTCTGTTGACCAGTCCTTCCGGAGCAGTCTTTCTTGGTTACTCAGAGGTACAATTTCGCTTTCTTTAAAAGTTTATCTGAGGATATTTCAGACTTTTCACTATCCTTAATGCAAAGTGGCTTTAACCCTGCAACTGAGTAGACACGTATTGGCCATTTTCTTGCTGTTTGTTCGTCGTCTTTTTCCGTCTTCCATAGTATTTCATCTTCCTCTGTTCTGGTTTGCTGATTTATGCATTTCAATTTACAGAAATATTGCATGCCCATAGGGCTATGCTAATGTTCTTGGGCTTTGAATCCAGAACTGTTAGAGCGGACGGGTCTCTTTCAGTTGGTATCTTTCGTTTATGTGTTGTTGCTCGACTCGGTTAACATATGATGCTACCCTTAGCTATTGATGTTATTGAAGTCGTATGCTTAAGCTTTTGCTAATTTAGGAGATCTAAATTATCTCTGTTTTTTTAATGGTTTCTCTGCCACTGTGATTTATTTTTCTGTTCTTCGTTTTGGTCTTCTTATTGCCTTTTTTTCCCTTCTATATGGTTTCTGTATCTTGGTTTTTAATTCTTTGGTCGTGATTATATTTTGATGTCGTAGTAATAGTAAAATTTGTAAATTGACAGACTTTTATTGGTGAAATGAACGGTATAAACTTTTCTGTTGTTCAATCACAGTCGCTGACTCTTTAATAAAAATATTAGAAGTAAACATTGGGACTAATTTGATACTTGGTTTTTGGTTTTATAGGTTTTTATCTGTGTGGGTAACCGGTTTATGTATGTTCGGGTTTGTAATTTTATTGACCAACTTTAAGCCTTCGATCTTTTTTTCTATTTGAGGTAGCAGGCGTTTTTCTGTGATTGCTTCTAGAGCATAGTGAAAATGCAAATTAGTTCAAATTGTAATCCTCAGACATGATTTCCTTGACTATAATAGTGATTATCATTTCATTAGTTGACTTCTTTTTACAATCGTGAAAAACACACGTATGATTTCTTAATAGGTCAGGTTTGTCGTCTACCCGAAAAAAGAATATATGAATGTTAAAGAAAGGAACATACTATTCTTGCATAGAAGTTTACAAGTTTTAACGACTGATTGCATAAAAGACTTGTTATGAGTGCTGTATTGGCTCGTTATATACAGAAAAAAAAAAAAAAACCTTTAATAGAAAGAAAAAAAACTAGATACAACTAATGCAAAATCTTTCCATGAAACAGTTTAAATAATTCGCCGTGTATATCCTTATTTTGTGACAACAAATACGAATTTGACTAGAGATGATTTATTAGCCCTGTGTTAGTTATTGTTCTTCGTATCATTTTGCATGGTAACCATAAAGCAGATTACAAAAACAATATCTTGACTTGGATTAGTATGATTGACCTTTTTTTTTCTATCGCCCAAAGATATTTAAAAAGAATTACTTTGTTTGGGTTAATTTCATATACTGGTTACCTAATTTGAGCTTATTGTATCAAGGTCATAAATTAATTTTTCTGTTTATATATCACAAAAATTTAGTATGTAGAAAAATGTTAAATTTGGTTCCAAAAATACTAAGTAGGTTGCTATTTCATCAATTCACCGTACATATTATCCATATTGCATCACTTAAAAAATAAAAATATTATTTTCTGACGCACTACCTGGTGTATAACCTCAGCAGTATCTTCCATCGGAACCCCAAATCATCAACTAATATGTTCTTGCCCGTATGGACATAAAAAAAAATTTATTTTTTTTCGAAAACTTTTCACTTTTTTTTCGAAATTAGTGTTTGTCCATGAAATTTTAAAATTTCAGTTAAAGATGAATTTTGGAATTTTTTTAAAATTTAAAAAACTTTTTCAAAATTCACTCAAATCACTCACAAAATTTCAAAAACAACTCAAAATAATATTTATGTCCAAACACAACTCTAATTTTCAAATATCATTTTCACTTGAAAAATTTTTTCACTTTTTTTTTTTTTTTTAATTTTACAATTCTTATGTTCCGCCCACGAAAGACATGGGGTGTTAGGTCGGATCAAGAATATATTTTTTTGTTTTTTAAGTGTTACCACGTGAATACTATGCAAAGTGAGAGTTTGATGGGTCATCTCAAATCCAACTTGTTGGGTCAAATCAACAGAAGGATCATAGCTCAACCCGATTAAACTTGGACAAACTACTAAGAAATAAGTTGATTTAAATCAGCCACAACGAATTATTTGACTAACTTTTCACCCTAATATTGTTAACACACAAACAAATTTTGGATCCTCTTTATAAAACATTCTTTTCATTTCCCCAAGTGTCAATTTTGTTGAAGCGACACTCGAGATTTATTAATTTAATAACAAGCATCCTAACCATATTGAAAGGAATAGACTTTCAGTAAGTACTCTCCAACTTGGTTAGGAAAATCTCGTCTCCCACGAAATTTGGCACCTATTACTTTCATCTTAGATTGTTCGAAAAAGGATTAAATTTGCCTCTGTATCATTTGAAATTGCTTCTGTTATATTTTCTGTCAATTCACGCCCTCCTTGTTAACAAATCATTTTGTATTTGACATTAACTAAGCTTCAGCATGAAATGGATGGACTTTATGTGTCCAAATTCTTCAAGGAAAAATGTACAAATTTACCCATCATCTCCTGACTATGATTTAAAATTAGCCGCACGTTGGAGTTCTATTAGAGATTAAGAGCAAAAACGAGTTTGTCTCCTAAATTATTATTATTATTATTAAACCAATAAATTAAACGGCAAAGTCCAAATATACCCCTTTACTTTCGAAAATGGTCTAAGAATATCCCTCGTTATACTATTGGGTTATCTATACCCCTGCAATCATACTTTAGGTTCAAATATGCCCCTCATTTAAACGGAGGGACACGTGTCATTATCATGTTGGTCAATTCTAAATATCTCCTAATTAATTAAAAAGACCTATTACCTATACCCGAAAAATAATATATTTTTTTTGTAAAAACTGAAAAAAACTGAAATTATTTTTACTAAAAACTGAAAAAAAACGAAAATATTTTTTTTCCAGTTTTTACAAAAAAAACTGCTTTAGAAATAACTGAAAAATATTTTCTAAAATAATATTTTTGTAAAAACTGGAAAAAAAAAGCTGAAAATCAATTTTCTAAAGCAATTTTTTTTGTAAAAACTGGAAAAAACTGAAATATTTTTTACTAAAAACTGAAAAAAATGAAAATATATTTTTTTCAGTTTTTACAAAAAAACTGCTTTAAAAAAAGCTGAAAAATATTTTCTAAAATAATATTTTTGTAAAAACTGAAAAAAGAAAACTAAAAAGCAATATTATAAAGCAATATTTTTGTAAAAACTGAAAAAAAAAATCTTTTCTTTTTTTTTTCATTTTTTTAGTTAAAAATATTTCAGTTTTTCCAGTTTTTAATTGCTTTAGAAAATTGATTTTCAGCTTTTTTTTTCTAATTTTTACAAAAATATTGTTTTAGAAAATATTTTTCAGTTATTTCTAAAGCAGTTTTTTTGTAAAAACTGAAAAAAAAATATTTTCGTTTTTTTCAGTTTTTAGTAAAAATAATTTCAGTTTTTTTCAGTTTTTACAAAAAAAAAATTATTTTTCGGGTATGGGTAATGAGTCTTTTTAATTAATTAGGAGATATTTAGAATTGACCAACAAGACGATGACATGTGTCTCTCCGTTTAAATGAGGGGTATATTTAAACCCAAAGTATAATTGTAGGGGTATAGATAACCCAATAGTATAACGAGGAGTATTCTTAGACTATTTTTGAAAGTATAGAAGTATATTTGGTCATTTGCCGTAAATTAAAAGAGGACAAAATTACTCAATTCTGAATAGTACAAGCACATTTGATCCATTTCCCTAGATTTTTTATATCCAAATACAAAGTTAAAAGAGACTGTACCCTCTTCTAGTTCTCTATTCAGATAATATAATATGGATAAGCTACGGGGATGTCCTGCCAACGAAACATTTTAACGAGGTAATGGTTATGGTTATCGACAGTCACTATAATAATTCACATGATCACATCCAAATATTGCTTTATCCAGTAATTATAAATGGGATTCCCCAAATTACAAGTCATTACTTCTTAACAAAACTGAAAAAGAAAAAGAAAAATGACTATGAAACTTTGAATTAAGACGCATATCCAGAATTTAAAGGAGATGAGGTTTGGGTGCCAAATTTTGGAAGTATCTTACAAAAATCTATCCTGTTAACTATTATTAATACTTATTTGTCACCTATAATGGCACTTTGAGCAAATGGAAGAGAATGTGTAATTTATAAAAGCAGAAGACGTGGCAACTCTTTTTCTTTTTGTTCATCTTTTTCCTTCTATTTTTTTTCGTTTTCTCTGTTATATCCAAATTATATTATAATGATCTGAAATGGCTATAGATCGATTTTATATAAAATAACGAATATTCTAGTTGTACGCTCTTTCTCTACATTTTTTTTAATCGTATCTTTACTTCTCTAGATCAACAATTTTTATCACATTTATCTCTTCACGTTTTACCTATTGAGCGGTAGTAAGTGTCCCGACCACGATTTTCAAAAAAATAAAAATTTATCTTTTCACTTTTTCAAAAAACAAAAATTTACTCGGGAGACAGGAAGGGTAAGAACGGATTGGATATTTTGGTGGATAGGGAACTCCGAGAGTCAGTGGTTGATCTCGTCCAAGTTCACACCTCAATTCGAGGTTATGAAAATGGTCGATGCAATAATAATACCCAACAAGAGTCGGGGTCGAATTCCACAGAGAGGTATATGTATGGGAGTTAGTAGTATCTATTGTAGCGTGTGAGTTTGTATATCTAAATTTGCACTTCCACAAAATTGGGTTGTTTTAAAGTTTAAATTAAACTATGATTGCAATTTACGAAATAAAACTAGAAAATTATTTTTGTTGTTTTTCAAATGTTATAAAAAGACCTAGGGCTATGACCTTCACCTAGGTGTTTGCCTAATGGGATATAAACTTTAAAACTTGTTTTATTGGTCAGGGTGTATTATAGCTATCAACACTCAATTACTCACTCAATACCTCTCGGTCAGAGAGTGATTTTGCCCAATTTGGCTTTCTCAAGTCCAAATGGGTATTGAACAAAACGGTTGATAAAAAGTTCAAGTCGGGTTGTTACTATCTCTAAGTTCAACCCTTAATTGGGATTGTCAATCTCTCAATTGACTCAATTCCTTGTTAGCCAAGTTTTCCTAGACTAAGTCTCTCTTTCTCAAGTATAGACTAAGTCAAATAGGCATGAACTAATGTTTGCAACCATTAATTCCATAAATAAAAATGAGAACAAGGCTAAATAATAAACACCCAACCATAAACAAGCATTAAATTAAACACCCATTAAATTTACACACTAGGGTTGGATTACAACCCTAGTGAAAATCTAGCTACTCATGCTTGAAATGGAAGAAAAAGAAGAAGAAATGATAATTAAACTCATATTGCTAATTAAAATGATAAAATCTATGTTCAAATAGCTCAAAATATGAAAAACTACTAAAAAGAGTAAAAGGAAACGGCTACTGTAGCAGCTGATGTCAAAAGTTAACCTAAAAATGTGAAACTTGTCTATTTATACAGGGCTGGAAATTTCAGATAAAAATGCCCTTTCGGATATTCTGCGGCCGCACAATTCCATGTGTGGTCCGCACTTTTCTTCAGCTTGACAGGATTGAAAAACTGCGACCGCATAATTCTGAAACGCGGTCGAAATGCACTCCTTCTACGGTTCGCAGAATTGTGACTGCGGCCGCACCTTGCTCTTCTACGGTCCGCATAATTGTATCTGCGGCCGCATATCTCTTCTTCTGCGGCCGCACAATTGTTGTGCGGTCCGCACTTCTGGGAGACTTGGAATGCATCTTCTTTGAACTTTGCTTCTGGCTCAGCTTTTGCGACCGCACAATTCATGTGCGGACCGCACTTTGCACCAATCTCTGATGAAATTTCCTTTATAACCTGCGGTCGCAGATGAAATTCTGCGGTCCGCACTTCTGAGTTTCTGTGCCTTTTATATCTTTAAGTTCAGATTACTCCTTTTTGAGTTGGATTTCATCTCGGGAGTTCATCTTCCAATATTCCTGCAATTAAGCACATTTCATTAGTTTTCGGAAACACAATTAAACGCTTTTGGATTAAAACAAAAGCTAAAAGGCACTAATAAATAGTCAAAATCTCCACTTATCAGTGATAGAGGTTAGGCGGGTGAATGATAGATTAATGATTATTAAGCTAGTAGTCTGAGGGATCACCCTAAATATCATTAGCGCTTACGCGACCAAGTGGACTTGGATGAGGAGGTTAAGAGGCGCTTCTGGGAGGGGTTGGATGCGGTGGTGCATGGTATATTCTGCCTACAGAGAAGTTATTTATATGAGGGGATTTAAATGGATATATTGGGTTGTCTACTGGTGGGTATGACAAGGTGCATGACGGCTTCGGTTTTGGGGATAGGAACAAAGGAAGTATTTCATTGTTGGATTTCGCTAGAGCTTTTGAGTTGGTGATGGCGAACTCTAGTTTTCCAAAGAGGGAGGAGCATGTGATTACTTTCTGAAGTACGGTGGATAAGAACCAGATTGATTAACTTCTCCTCAGGAGGAGCGATAGAGGGTTGTGCGAGGACTGCAAAGTTATCCCGAGCGAGACCCTAGCATCACAACATAGGCTCTTGGTGATGAACGTCGGTATCATGATAAAAAGTAATAGTAGGTTTGTACATGGTCAACCGAAGATCAGGTGGGGAGCCTTAACGAAGGATAAAGCTCAGGATTTGGAGGGGAGGTTAGGCTTTGGGAGCCTAAAGGAGTAGTGGAGACGCTAGCAATATGTGGACAATGACGGCGAATTGTATAAGAAAGGCGGCGAGAGAGGTGTTAGGGGTCTCGAAGGGTTACCCAGGTAGGCACCGAGGCAACTGGTGATGGAATGACGTGATAGGCCAAACGTTTGCTCTCTTTAACCTATTATTTGCTCTCTTTTACTTGCGTATGAAATATGCTTTGCTTGCAGGAATTGTTAAAAATGAGCTAAAGGAATCAAAATCAACTCACAAAGGAGTTGAAAGTTGAACAAAAACCAAGGCTGGGCAAAGAGGTCTGAAGTGCGGACCACACAAATATTGTGCGGCCGCGAAAGCCATGATGCGGCCGTAATCATAATTATGCGGTTCGCAAGAAGGAGATTCAGAGAGTGTGATTTTGGGCTAAATGATGAGCGCGGACCGCACCAGAAATGTGCGGCCGCGAAAGTCTATGTGCGGCCGCAATTGAAATTACGCGGACCGCGATGACTGAGATTCAGAGAGCTGACAACTTGAGCAAAAGAGAGAAGTGTGGACCGCACCAGAATTGTGCGGTCGCGGAAGTTCCTTGTGCGGCCGCGATCGAAATTATGCAGTCCGCAAGATGAAGAATCAGAGAGTTGATTTCAAGACAAACTCAATCAAGTACGGACCGCATCACTTTTATACGGCCGCATAATCTGGAGCGCGGCCGCACTTAGAATTATGCGGTCCGTAAAAGTTCAGCTCAACCCAGATCCAAAAGAGAAGAACGCGCACCGCATCAGAATTATGCAGCGTGAAATCAAGAGTGCGGCCGCACTCAGAATTACGCGGTAGCACAACCTCCGCAGGGGTATTTTTGTCAGATATTTTCAGCTTAGTATAAATAGAAGTTTTTGTCATTTTTAAGTGATGTTATATTTTGTATGAGCACCTGAGACGACTGACTTTTTTGTTTTCGGAAATTTTGTACTAGATTCACTTCTTAACATTAGATTTTCATTCCACAAATTAATATTATGGATTTTATCTTCATTTCATCTTTACTTTCTGTTATTTCCATGAGGTTAAACCCATTGTGACCCAACCCTAGTGTGGATATTTAATGGGTATTTGATTTTAGGGCTTGAATGTGAATGGGTTAGTGATATTTAGCCTAGTTCTTGCTAGAACTCAAGAATTAATGGTTGCAAACATTGATTCATGCCTTTATGACTTAGTCTCTACTTGAGAAAGAGGGACTAAGTCTAGGAAAACTAGGTTAACAAGGAATTGGGGTGAACTCAAGAAATTGATAGCCCCAATTAAAGGGTTAAACATAGAGATAGTAATACCCAACTTGAGCTAATATCACTTGATTTGCATGAATACCTATTTGGACTTGAGAAAGCCAAATTTGGCAAAGTCACTCAAACTACCAAGAGGTATAGAGTGAGTACCCTGGTGTGATAGCTATATTACAATCCCAACTAATCAAGCTTGCCCTAGATTTTGCTACCCGTTAGATATCCACCTAGGTAGAAGTCACTACCCTAGTCTCTTTAAACATTTGAAAAACAACAACAAAAATATTGTCCTTAGTTTCAATTATTGCAATATTTAGAGTAAAGTTAGAAATAGAAATCAAATCCAAACTTGTGCAAGTGTAATTAGATTCAAAACTCGCATCGAGCTTAGATATGAACCTGATTCCAAACATTAACTCCTTGTGGATTCGATCCCGACCTAGTTGGGTTAAAACTGCATCGACCACCCTCGCTACTCAATAATAGTGTAGGCTTGGACTCGATCAATTTTTGGCGTCGTTGCCGGGGAGTTAAATAGATTTATCTATATATCTAGGTATTTGTGTGTTTTGTCTTTCTTTCCTTCCGAGTCACTAATTTTGTTTGTGAATTGCTTTTAGGTACAAAATGGCCCTTAACAACGAGCCCCTCAGAAATTTACCATTGGGGGAGGAGGTAGATGATGATCAAGTGGACGAGGTTCATCCTGAGCCTCAAGTAAACATGCGAGGCCGACCGCCTCAAGATAATGTCCCAAACCCTCCCCCACCTCCACCAAGAGCAGCGCACCGGGTGTTGCCAAATGAGAGCTATGCAAGTGCAATCGTTCCGCCCCGGATTAGGGCGGACAACTTCCAAATTACCAACGTGATTCTTACACTGCTTGAGCAGCGGGGTTTCTTCACCGGAGCTCCACACCAAAATTCCTACAAGCATCGTAAGGGTTTTGTCGATAGTTGTTGGGGAGCAAGAAAACAAATGTCACCGAGGATGCACTGCTGTTAAGGCTGTCTCCCTTTTCTCTATGGGGAAAGGCTTTGGACTGGTTAGAGAGATTGCCCAATCATTCCATCCACACTTGGGATGAGTTGGCCAAGAAGTTCATTGCAAAATTCTTCTCTCCGGGGCACATGGCTACACTAAGGGATGAAATTTTAGCTTTCAAGCAAGAGCCCAATGATCCATTGCACGAGATTTGGGAAAGATATCGCACCATGGTCAAAGAATGCCCGAACAATGATATGGCCGAGGCCTTGATTCAACGGACCTTCTATAGGGGGATCATGTGATGACCCAAAATGTCATCTTTAAATTTAATAATTAATTTTGTATTCTAAGACCTCGAAAAGCACTATTTATCATTCCTCGACTTTCATACGCAGTCCGTAAAATTTTTCGGAAAGTTTTCAGGTGAACAATGAATTAAAATGTGAATTAGAGCTTTAAAACTCTACTGAGTAGATTTTGGTCAACATTTTGATAAAACGGACTCGGATAAGTGTTTTGATAGTTCCGATAGGTCCGTATCATGATTTAGGACTTAGGCGTATGCCCGGAATCAAATTCCGAGGTCCCTAGCCCGAGATATGGAATTTTGATAAAAAAATTAAAAGTTTAAGTTCAAAGAGTGACCGGAGTCAAATTATGTTCAAACGACCCCAGAATAAATTTTTGATGATTCCAACAGCTTCGTATGATAATTTTGGACTTAGGAGCATGATCAGAATTTTATTTGGAAGTCCGTAGTGGAATTAGATTTGAAATGCCAAAAGTTGAAATTTTGGGAAGTTTGACCGGGGGGTTGACTTTTTGATATCGAGGTCGGAATCCGATTCTAGAAATTTAAATAGGTCTGTTATTTCATTTATGACTTGTGCGAAAAATTTGAAGTCATTCCGAATTGATTTGATGTGTTTCGGCACAAGACATAGAATTTGAAAGTTCAAAGTTCATAGATTTTGATTTGAAGTGCGATTCATCGTTTTGATATTGTTTGGTGTGGTTTGAAGCCTCGACTAAGTTCGTATTGTATTTTGAGATATGTTGGAATAATTGATTAAGGTCCCGAGGGTCTCGGGTGGATTTCGGAAGGTAAACGGAATGGATTTCGGACAAAGAGGGTTGCTGGAAATTTGCAGAAAATTCGGCAGAACGTTTTGGTGCGTGGAGCCAAATTTGGAAGCTTATATCTCGCAATTCATAAGAAATCGGAAAAGTTTCAAAATATGAAAGTTGTAGTCATTTGATTCTAGTTTCCAGAAAGTTAAACCATTCATCATTTGGACATT
Source organism: Nicotiana tabacum (assembly GCF_000715075.1). Lineage (NCBI taxonomy): Eukaryota > Viridiplantae > Streptophyta > Magnoliopsida > Solanales > Solanaceae > Nicotiana > Nicotiana tabacum. Next base: position 90,975,628 of record NC_134083.1, read on the forward strand.
TGTACATAAAGTTATGATCGGTTGAAGGAAGGCCGGTAGAGTAGTTTTTAGTAGACTTTTAGTGACGAAAAATGAACTATTAGTGACGGATTGGCAGAAACCTAAGGACCAAAAATGGTCATTTCATTCATTTCGTTTTGGATTTTTGGAGCACGGTTCTTGAGCGATTTTTGGGCGATTTTCACGGAAAAATATTGGGGTAAGTATTCCTTATCCTATATTGATTATATTTCATGATTCCATACTCATTTACATCATGAATCCGTGAATTTATGGAAGAAAAATCAAGATTTTTGCAAAATCTTCCAAAAACGAAAATTTAAGATTTGGAGGTCGAGTTGTTATCGGAATTTTATAAAAATAGGTATGGGTGGACTCGTAATTGAATGGGTTGTCAGATTTTGTAAGTTTTGTCGGATTCCGAGATGTGGGCCCCACGGGCAAATTTTGAGCTAATTTCGGATTTTATTGAAAATGTAATATTTTCTTATGAAATTGATTACTATAATTTTTGTTGACTGTATCAAATTAATTATGACTAGATATGGAACTTGATTTCTTTTATTTTGTGCATTATTTGAAGGTTGATTTTCTTTAAATTAAATATTATTAATATGAAGTATTTGACATTTTTAAAGTTGATATTGAAGCAACGTATTAAAGATTTTAAAATATTATTTTCCTGAATTATTTACTCCTGAATATTTTTGTAAGATTTTCGTACTCATTGTGATGGAGCAGTGAGCTCTTTATTGTGGAAAAATATTATAGTTGAATTATTTTGACATGAGCCGTGAGCTCTTTATTGTGAAAAAATATTATTGTTAAGTTATTTTGATATGAGTCGTGAGATCTTTATTGTGGAACAATATTGTTGATGAATTATTTTGGCAAGTTAAATTATTTGAGCACCTGAGGTGCAAATTGTGATATATTGTGATATTGATACGCATGCGGTGCTATAAGGTCTGGGTATTGAAACGCATACGGTGAGATAAGGGTGGCTTGATACGCGTGGCTTGTAGGGGGAACTACTAGAAGTCATGCGGTGTGATAAGGATGGCTAAAGCGCGGGATGCTATTTCGGGAAAAATATTTTCTTTCAAATAAATTGTGAAGGCTCCCGCGGTGAGATAAGGAAATGAGATATTGTGAATTTTTTTATGATTTGGGACTATGAGGCGGTACCTCGGGAGTGCCCTTGTTGATATTGATTTATGACCGCAGTTGCCTTTGATTATTGTGTGATTTTCGTAAAGTTAAAAAGAATTCTGTTTTGTTTCCACGAGGTATTTATTTGCCATTATTTGATGTAATTAAATGTGACATACTACTTGATTCATTTCCATTGTCATTTTATCTTATAATATTGTTTAAACATTTTACCATGCCATTATTTATTCTCTAGTAGGGCCTGACCTGGCCTCGTCACTACTCTACCGAGGTTAGGCTTGGCACTTACTGGGTATCGCTGTGGTGTACTCATAATACGCTTCTGCACATCTTTTTGTGAAGATCCAGGTACATCTTATCAGACCACGCATCAGAAAACTAGCTGTACGAGGAGACTTCGAGGTATATCTGTCAACGCCCGCAGACTCCGGAGTCCCCTTCTATTCTTGTTATGTTGCTTTCTTATTTTCTTTAGACTCTGTTATATAGAGACAACGAGGATAAATTCTTAGAAACTTGTGACTTATTTCTACCGAGTTTTGGGAGTTGAAATTGTTTGAATTATAGTTTATTTATTTCAGATATTTATTATTATTCCGCATTGATAGGCTTACCTAGTCTTAGAGACTAGGTGCCATCACGACATCCTACGGAGGGAATTTGGGGTCGTGACAAGTTGGTATCTGAGCTCTAGGCTCATAGGTGTTATGAGTCACAAGCAGGTTTAGTAGAGTTTTGTGGATCGGTACGGAGACGTCTATACTTATCTTCGGTAGGCTATGGAACTGTTAGGAAAATATTCACTTCTTTGATTCCTTATCGTGCGGCATTGATTTAGCTTAAAACATATATCCCATATTCCTTTGTATCCACTCGTGTATGACATTGCGCACTCGGTATCAGTTGTACGTCGATGGTTCGTGATGCCGTAGATGGACTACGAGGGAGCTAGAGATGCTCAAACATTGCCTTAATGTGTGTTTCCGACTGAAGATGCGGGCATATTGAGAGATCACCTAGTGAATCATGTGCGGGGTGCAACGGATATTGGCGTCTAGTTGATTTATACGAGCTGTGAAGGTTATTATTGTGGATCATCGGACGTTGTGACCTATGACTTCACGCCGTCCACTATCAATGGGTGGATTGCGGGGTCATGTATTATATCAGTTTTGGCCTGAAATGTATATATGTGGTACTGAAAGGTTCCCTAAACTTTACACATGTTTACGGCCTGAGATTTTATAGAGGATAAGGTTGGGACTTGCGGTATGTCTGCCTCCTTAATAATCCTATACTTCAGTACCAAAGGAGTTATAGAAACAACTCTAAATTTACAGAAGGTCTACTCAGCGTGGACGTCACGGTTGCGGATTTTGGGGTGCTTTGGAGAAAGTGCAGTTGTTGATGAGATTCTGGACTATGTGGTTCGTGCCAAGATTTGTCTCTATGGAGCTCTACTTTTGTGATCGTTTTGTATAAATAGGGGTAAAGGTTACCCCAAGGAAGAATCGAAGAGTATGTTAAGAAATGGGTCAACTCAACAGTGTTGAGTCAGCATAACAAAAGAAGAAATTTGCCTTGGGAGAGATAATTCTCCACCGGTGTTCGTGGCAAGCCTATGAAGAGGGCAGACCAGCCAATGCAACACCGCCCACTTGGCTCAGTTCTCAGAAATGCTTTTGAAAGAGTTTGTTTTCTGGACTCTCCGTAATGCGTGGCGCATAGGGTTTGAACGGTTGCGTCATGTCACCATTGACGATGTCAGAATATGCCATCAAGTTCAATAAGTTAGCCCGTCATACTCCTACTTTGATTCCTACAGCTAGAGGGCGAGTCCATAGACTCATTAAAGGACTCAATTATGATCGTAAAATTTTGTACAACTCGGGAGCTGCAAGCTGATAGTTCATTTCTGCTAGTTTTACAAATTACCAAGATATTAGAATGTGTTCGGGGTGAGGAAAAAAGGAAACTAAGGAGACCAAGACATCTCGAGGTTCTGGGGGATTCAGTGGATTCTACTATGCAAGTATAAATCATTATGGAGGGGGCTCGGGCAGTCGGACAGCCCAGTTCGCACATCGGATTATTCGGGGTGCTCCAGTATGAGCAGCCTAACCCGCAAAAGGGTTGTTATGAATACGGTGATACTAGGCACATCATGAGAAAATTGTCCCAAACTTGGGAGAGACTTATTTCATCAAAGCACTCAAGCTACGTGCCTCATTGCAGTTACTACACCACCCACACGACCAGTTAGGAGTGGAGGATAGACGGGTAGAAGGCGTCCTAGAGGTGGAGACCCAGCCGTTGATATATTTGTTTTACGGTATGGCGGAGGTCGCTACATAAGATGGTGTCGTTACAGGTACGACCTCGATTTAATATAAATGAATAATTTTCTTAACTTGTTTCGGTTCTCAGTATCGAAACGAGTCCTCCTATTGTGCTCCACTTATGAGTGAGCTTCATAATTCTATAATCTACTTATGTGTTTACCCCTGTTGGGATATTTTATGGAGATAACTACGCCTATCATTTCGTGTTGGTCACTAATAAGAGCTGCGAGGCTAAATGTGGCTTTCTGTTACTCATTTCGGTAAATTTTGATGTAAATTCCGAATAAATAATTGCAAATTGCGAATTATATGCCCTACCGGTGTGGGGTTCATTATGTGTTGTGATTTGGTGTAACCGAAATTATTTAAAAGGAAAAAATGGAAATTTTCAATTGGCACGATGTGCATATTACTTGTGATTCAGAACTGAGGATGAGATCCTCATATTTTTATATAAATTGATATGTTTAAATCGGGCTACGAGCTTCGGTGGAAGTTATATAAGGACGAGATCCTTGTGAGGAAAATTTTTGTGTTTAAGTTATCCCTTGTGAAATTAAATTTGTACTATAGTACTAATAGGGAGTCATGCCTGTTCGGCTTATTTGAAAATTCTTTTATGAAATTTTCTGTGCATAGTTGTCAAATTCGTGTTGTAATTATTAATTTTTAACCTACGAGGTAGGTGCCCGCCTAGGTGGCGTTAAATGTGACTCGTTAATTCGGGTAAATAATTATGAGGTCTTCATGCCTCGCATCCAGTTATCAGTATTGTGAAGGTTTGCAATGATATTTTTGTTAACATGAGGTTAAATGACGATTCTGTAATTGATTATGAACAACTATTAAGACCAAATTGATCCAAGAGGGTGCCCCATTTATAGGGTCAGCCGAGTGTGAGTTGAGCTTTCAGAAGCTCAAGATCACTTTGACTCCCACACAAACATTGGTATTACTTACATGTTCAAGGTCTTATACTGTGTATTGTGACGCGTCACATATTGGTCTCGTCGCGACGTTGATGCAAGACGGTAGGGTGATTGCCTACGCGTCCAGACAGTTAAAGGTACATGAGAAAAACAATTTCGGTCCACGGCCTTAAGTTAGCAGTTATTGTTCGTGCCTTGAAGAATTTGGCGACATTATTTGTTCGGTGTCCATTGTGAGGTCTACACCGATCACCGATGTCTACAACATCTGTTTAAACAGAAGGATCTTAATTTTACGGCAGCGGAGATAGTTGGAGTTGCTTAAGGATTATGATACCACCATTCTCTATCATCCTGAGAAGGCCAATATAGTGGCCGATGCCTTGAGTCGTAAGGCGGAGAGTTTGGGCAGCTTACCATATTTACCGGTAGCAGAGAGGCCTCTGGCCTTGGATATTCAGGCCTTGGCCATCCAGTTTGTCAGATTGGATGTTTCCGAGCCGAGTCGAGTTGTGGCTTGTGTGGTTTCTCAGTCTTCTCTCTATGATCGTATCAGGGAGCGTCAGTATGATGACCCCCATTTGCTTGTCCTTAAGTATACAGTTCAGCACGGTGATGCCACAGAAGTCTCAATTGGAGATGACGGTGTATTATGGATGCAGGGCAGGCTATGTATGCCTAATGTAGATGGTTTTCGTGAATTGATTCTTCAGGAGGCTCACAGTTCGCGGTACTTCATACATTCGGGTGCTGTGAAGATGTAGCAAGACTTGAGGCAACATTATTGGTGGAGGAAGATGAAGAAAGACATAGTGGAGTATGTAGCTCGGTGTCTAAATTGTCAACAAGTGAAATATAAGCATCAACGACCGAGTGGATTGCTTCAGAAGTTAGAGATTCCAGAATGGAAATGGGAGAGGATCACTATGGATTTCGTTGTTGGGCTCCCACGGACTCATAGGATGTTCAATGCAGCTTGGGTGATTATGGATAGATTGACCAAGTCAGCTTATTGCAATCCTATGATGACTACCTACTCTTCCGAGCAGTTGGCTCGAATCTATATTCGTGAGATTATCAGATTTCACGGCGTACCGGTATCTATCATCTCTGACCGGGGTACGCAGTTTAAATCACTGTTCTGGAGGGCAGTACAACGTGAGTTGGGTACTCGGGTAGAGTTGAGTACAATATTTCACCCTCAGACGGACGGGCAGTCGAACGCACTATTCAGATACTGGAGGATATGCTTCATGCGTGTGTGATAGATTTTGGGGGTGCTTGGGATCAGTTCTTACCACTTGCGTAGTTTGCTTACAACAACAGTTTCCAGTCAAGCATTCAGATGGCTCCGTATGAGGCCTTGTATGGTAGGCGGTGCCGGTCCCCAGTGGGTTGGTTCGAACCGGGCAAGGCTAGGCTATTGGGTACATACTTGGTTCAGGATGCCTTGGAAAAGGTTAAGTTGATTCAGGATTAACTTCGTATAGCCCAATCTAGACAGGAGAGTTATGCAAATCGGAAGGTTCGTGATGTTGCATTCATGGTTGGTGAGCGGGTATTGCTCCGGATTTCACCTATGAAGGGTGTGATGAGATTCGGGAAGAAGGGCAATTTGAGCCCTAGGAATATTGGGCCTTTTGAGATTCTTGAGAGAGTTGGAGAGGTGGCTTACAAACTTGCACTACCACCTAGTCTCTCTGCAGTTCATCCGGTATTCCATGTTTCCATGCTTCGAAAATATCACGGCGATCCATCTCATGTGTTAGACTTCAGTTCGGTTCAGTTGGACAAGGATCTATCTTATGTTGAGGAACCAATGGCTATTTTGGATAGGCATGTTCGAAAGCTGAGGTCAAAGAACATTGCTTCCGTGAAGGTTCAGTGGAGGGGTCATCCGGTCGAGGAGGCGACTTGGGAGACCGAGCATGATATGCGCAGCTGTTATCCACACTTATTCACCAGCTTAGGTACTTTTTCTAACTCCGTTCGAGGACGAACGTTTGTTTTAGAGGTGGAGAATGTGATGACCCAAAATGTCATCTTTAAATTTAATAATTAATTTTGTATTCTAAGACCTCGAAAAGCACTATTTATTATTCCTCGACTTGCGTGTGCAGTCCGTAAAATTTTTCGGAAATTTTTCAGATGAAAAATGAATTAAAATGTGAATTAGAGCTTTAAAACTCTACTGAGTAGACTTTGGTCAACATTTTGAGAAAACGGACTTGGATAAGTGTTTTGACAGTTCCAGTAGGTCCATATCATGATTTGGGACTTAGGCGTATGCCCGGAATCAAATTCCGAAGTTCCTAGCCCGAGATATGGAATTTTGATGAAAAATTAAAAGTTTAAGTTCAAATAGTGACGGGATGTCAAATTATGTGCAAACGACCCCCGGAATAGATTTTTGATGATTCCAATAGCTTCGTATGGTGATTTTGGACTTAGGAGCATGATCAAAAATTTATTTGGAAGTCCGTAGTGGAATTAGGCTTGAAATGCCAAAAGTTGAAATTTTAGGAAGTTTGACCAGGGAGTTGACTTTTTGATATCGAGGTCGGAATCCGATTCTGGAAATTTGAATAGGTCTGTTATATCATTTATGACTTGTGTGCAAAATTTGAAGTCATTCCGAATTGATTTGATGTATTTCGGCACAAGATATAGAATTTGAAAGTTCAAAGTTTATAGATTTTTATTTGAGGTGTGATTCGTCGTTTTGATATTGTCTGATGTGGTTTGAAGCCTCGACAAAGTTCGTATTGTATTTTGGGACATGTTGGAATAATTGGTTAAGGTCCCGAGGGTCTCGGGTCGATTTCGGAAGGTAAACGGAATGGATTTCGGACAGAGAGGGTTGCTGGAAATTTGCAGAAATTTCGGCAGTTGTTTTTGGTGCGTGGAGCCAACTTTGGAAGCTTATATCTCGCAATTCATAAGGAATCGAAAAAGTTTCAAAATATAAAAGTTGTAGTCGTTTGATTCTAGTTTCCAGAAAGTTAAACCATTCATCATTTGGATATTAGTACATAAAGTTATGATCGGTTGAAGGAAGGCTGGTAGAGTAATTTCTGGTGGACTTTTAGTGACGAAAAATGGACTTTTAGTGACGGAAAATGGACATTTAGTGACGGATTGGCAGAAACTTAAGGACCAAAAATGGTCATTTCATTCATTTCGTTTTGAATTTTTGGAGCATGGTTCTTGGGCGATTTTCACGGGAAAACATTGGGGTAAGTATTCATTATCCTATATTGATTATACTTCATGATTCCATACTCATTTACATCATGAATCCGTGAATTTATGGAAGAAAAATCAAGATTTTGGCAAAATCTTCCAAAAACAAAAATTTAAGATTTGGAGGTCGAGTTGTTATCGGAATTTGATAAAAATTGGTATGGGTGGACTCGTAATTGAATGGGTTATCGGATTTTGTAAGTTTCGCCGGATTCCGAGATGTGGGCCCTACGGGTAAATTTTGAGCTAATTTCGGATTTTTTTGAAAAATGTAATATTTTCTTATGAAATTGATTACTATAATTTTTGTTGACTGTATCGAATTAATTATGACTAGATACGAGTTGATCGGAGTCAAAAAAATCGAGGAAAAGGCATAATACTTGGTTAAATTGGAGCAAGTCGAGGTAAGTGATTTGTCTAACCTTGTGTGGGGAAAATTTCCCTAGGATTGATAATTGTAATGTGTGAAAAGTCGTGTACACGAGGTGACGAGTGTGTACACGGGCTAAATATGAAAGATTATATTTTAAATTGTGTAGATCACTGTTGCGAATTAATGAAATTATTTCATTTTGTTATATTCTTCCTTATTGATTTAATATTTATATTTTTAAATTTGCTTGACCTTTTTCCTGCTAATTGTTTTATCTGTTTAGTTGGAACTTGGTTTCTTTTATTCTGTGCATTATTTGAAGGTTGATTTTTTTTAAATTAAATATTATTAATATGAAGTATTTGACATTTTTAAAGTTGATATTGAAGCAACGTATTAAAGATTTTGAAATATTATTTTCCTGAATTATTTACTCTTGAATATTTTTGTAAGATTTTCGTACTCATTGTGATGGAGCAGTGAGCTCTTTATTGTGGAAAAATATTATTGTTGAATTATTTTGACATGAGCCGTGAGCTCTTTATTGTGGAAAAATATTATTGTTGAGTTATTTTGACATGAGTCGAGAGCTCTTTATTGTGGAACAATATTGTTGATGAATTATTTTGGCAAGTTAAATTATTTGAGCACCTGAGATGCAAATTGTGATATATTGTGATATTGATATGCATGCGGTGGTATAAGGTCTGGGTATTGAAACGCATGCGGTGAGATAAGGGTGGCTTGATACGCGTGGCTAGTAGGGGGAACTACTGGAAGTCATGCGGTGTGATAAGGATGGCTAAAGCGCGGGATGCTATTTCGGAAAAAATATTTTCTTTCAAATAAATTGTGAAGCCTCCCGCGGTGAGATAAGAAAATGAGATATTGTGAATTTTTTTTATGATTTTGGACTACGAGGCGATACCTCGGGAGTGCCCTTGTTGATATTGATTTATGGCCCAATTGCCTTTGATTATTATGTGATTTTCTTAAAGTTGAAAAGAATTCTGTTTTGTTTCCACGAGGTATTTATTTGCCATTATTTGATGTAATTAAATGTGACATACTACTTGATTCATTTCCATTGTTATTTTATCTTATAATATTGTTTAAACAGTTTACCATGCCATTATTTATTCTCCAGTAGGGCCTGACCTGACCTCGTCACTACTCTACCGAGGTTAGGCTTGGTATTTACTGGGTATCGATGTGGTATACTCATACTACGCTTCTGCACATCTTTTTGTGCAGATCTAGGTACATCTTATCAGACCACGCATCAGGAAATTAGCTGTACGAGGAGACTTCGAGGAATATCTGCCAACGCCCACAGACTCCGGAGTCCCCTTCTATTCTTGTTATGTTGCTTCCTTATTTTCTTTAGACTTTGTTATATAGAGATATCAAGGATAAATTCTTAGAAGCTTGTGACTTATTTCTACGAGGTTTTGAGATTTGAAATTGTTTGAATTGTAGTTTATTTATTTCAGATATTTATTATTATTCCGCATTTATAGGCTTACCTAGACTAGGTGCCATCACGACATCCTACGGAGGGAATTTGGGGTCATGACAGATCAACACAACAAATTAGTGTGTGGTAAATCAACTCGCTGGGGGTAACTTCATGAACACGCCTTATTCTAAAGCTTGTGAAATCTTAGATGAGATAGCGGACACATCTTCAGTGTGGCAAAGTAGAGCCAATGTTCCTCAGGGTGACCCAAATGTTATTCACCTACACAAGGATCAACATGATCATAGGCAAGCTATTGTGGAGTTGACAACCACCATGAACCAATTGGCCAAGGCTCAGCTTCAACAGGTTCAAGGGTCGAAGCAGGTGAATGCTATGGAAGAGGTGAACATGATGTTAAACAAGAGACGGCAACAAGGTTAACAAGTACAAAACCATCCGGAACAATTTGAGCAAAGTAATAGTGGGTATAATCAAGATGATTCATATGATGATCAAGATGAAGAGGTTCAATATGTCAACAATTATCAAGGTCAAAGAAGCAATGCTCCAAATTAACAACAATGGAGATCACAAGGAAACCAAGGAAACTGGAACAACCAAGGCCACCAAGGAAATTGGAGTGGTGGCAACAACAATAATCAAAGCAATTGGGGTAATCAAGGAAATAATCAAGGTAATTGGGGTGGCAACAATCAAAGCAATTGGGGGAACAACAATAATCAAGGGGGTTGGAACAATAGCAATCAAGAAAATTGGGGGTCGGGCTTTCAGAGGCCCCCGATGTATCAACAACCAAACAACCCGCCTCCATATCTGTCACAAGGTCCTAATACTTCCAATAGTGAATTTGGACAGATTGAAAACATGTTTAAGCAAATGATGAAGAAAACCGCCGACTCCGATGCCCAATTAGCCTCCCACAACACTTATATCCGCAACTTGGAGGTTCAACTTGGCCAAATTTCTCAAGCTTTAAATACTCGCCCAAAGGGGGCACTACCTAGTGATATGGTGGTGAACCCGAAAGGTGGGAATACGGGGCATGCAATGGCCGTGACAACAAGAAGTGGGAGAGGTAGAGTTGCTAGTACCTCAAACTAAAGAAGACGTGTGGGTGATGATGTGTTGGTGCAAGATGATGATGAGCCAAGCAATTATGTTCGAGCTAATGAAAAAGCGAAGATTGATATTGATGAAAATGTGGAGGAGACGCAAGAAGAAGTGAACCCATCTAGGGAGCACGTGACTGACATGCCGGAACCGGTAGTGCCAAAGGCTAAGGTACCAATGCCAAGGCCTCCCCATCCATACCCTCAAAAACTTTCAAAGCAAAACAATGAGAATCAATTCAAGAAATTCATTGATATGATGAAAAGTTTGTCCATAAATGTGTCATTCGTTGAAGCTTTAGAACAAATGCCGGGATATGCCAAGTTCATGAAGGATTTGGTAACAAAGAGGAGATCAATGAACTGTGAAACAATCAAAATGACACATCAAGTGAGTGAAATGATGCACTCCATGGCTCCAAAGTTGGAAGACCCCGGTGCTTTCACAATCCCGTGCACTATTGGGAGTGCCAATTTCGCCAAAGCTTTATGTGATTTAGGGGCAAGCATTAATTTGATGCCCTATTCTGTATTCAAAATGTTGGGGATTGGGCAACCAAGACCCACATCCATGAGGTTGAAAATGGCGGATCGGACAATGAAAAGGCCATTGGGGATAATTGATGATGTATTAGTTAGGGTCGACAAGTTCATCCTTACCGCATATTTTGTGATACTTGACTGTGAGGTTGACTACGAGGTGCCAATCATTATGGGCAGACCTTTCCTTGCTACAGGGAAGGCTTTAGTTGATGTGGAAGCTAGAGAGCTCACCTTCCGGGTGGGCGGTGAAAAAGTTGTGTTCCATGTTTGTAAATCAATGAGGCAGCCAAATAGCAACGAAGTGTGTTCGTTCATGGATCTTGTGACCAAAGTAATTGTTGATGACACAAATGTTGTGATAAATGTGGAAGATACCTTGGAAATTGTGTTGTTGAATCATGATGTGGATGAGAAGGAAAGCTTTGTAGAATGTGTCAATGCTTTGCAAGGAATGGGATCATATACTTATAAGACCCGAAAACTTTCCTTGGATCTCAAAAACCGGAAGACTCCACCAACAAATCCCTCAATCGAGGAGCCTCCCACCTTGGAGTTAAAGCCTTTGCCTTCACACCTCAGGTATGAGTTTCTAGGCCATTGTTCCACTTTACTTGTTATTCTTTCCTTGTGCTTAACTAACGTGCAGGTAGATGCCACCCTTGCGGTGCTTCAAAGGAAGAAGAAAGCAATAGGTTGGACATTGGCGGATATTCGGGGTATAAGCCCCGCCTTTTGCATACACAAAATTATTTTGGAGGAGGATGCCAAACCCTCCGTGGAACATCAAAGACAACTGAATGAGGCCATGCAAGAGGTAGTAAGGATAGAGATCATCAAGTGGTTGGATGCCGGGGTGGTTTACCTCATTTTCGATAGTTCGTGGACCTCGCCGGTGCAATATATCCCAAAGAAAGGGGGCATGACTGTGATAACAAATGACAAAAATGAATTGATCCCCACAAGAACTGTCACCGAGTGGAGAGTGTGCATGGATTATAGAAAGCTCAACAAAGTTACGCGGAAAGACCATTTTTCGCTTCCATTTCTTGATCAAATGTTGGAAAGGTTAGCCGGACGTTCTTATTATTGCTTCTTGGATGGATATTCTGGATATAACCAGATTCGTATTGCACCTAAAGACCAAGAGAAGACCACCTTCACTTGTCCATATGGCACTTTCTCATTCTCGCAGATGCCATTCGGGTTATGCAATGCACCGGCAACTTTTCAGCGGTGTATGATGTCCATCTTCACCGATATGGTGGAGGACTTTCTCGAGGTTTTCATGGATGATTTTTTTGTCGTAGGGGATTCTTTTAAAGAGTGCTTGGATAACCTGGATAAGGTATTAGCACGTTGTGAAGAAACTAACTTGGTGTTGAATTGGGAGAAGTGTCACTTTATAGTCAATGAGGGCATTGTCCTCGGTCACATGATTTCCAAGAATGGTATTGAGGTTGATAAATCAAAAATTGAAGTGATATCCAAACTCCCTCCTCTACTTCCGTAAAGGGAGTGAGAAGTTTTCTAGGTCATGCGGGGTTTTACCGCCGATTCATCAAGGACGTTTCTAAGGTGGTAAACCCCTTGTGCAAAATCTTGGAAAAAGATGCCAAGTTCCTTTTCAATGAAGATTGTATGAAGCCATTTGAACTACTCATGTATAAGTTGACTACCACTCTTATTATCACCGCGCCAAATTGGAGCTTACCATTTGAGCTCATGTGTGATGCAAGCGATGTGGCGGCTGGTGCGGTATTGGGGCAACGAATTAATAAGATCTTTCATTAGGTCTACTATGCTAGCAAGACCATGAACGAGGCCCAAGTCAACTATACGGTGACCGAGAAAGAACTCCTAGCCATTTTCTTTGCTATGGAGAAGTTTCGCCCGTACCTAATAGGTACAAAGGAGATTGTTCACACCGACCATGCGACACTTCGTTATTTGATGAGCAAGAAATACTCTAAGACAAGGTTGATGCGGTGGGTGCTTCTATTGCAAGAGTTTGATCTAGATATTCAAGACCGACAGTGTAGTGAGAATCAAGTGGCGGACCACTTTTCACGATTGGAGGAGGAGGGAGGCCACATGATGGCCTTGAGATCAATGATTCATTTCCTGACGAACAACTCTTTTCCATTTCTATGACCGGGATGCCATGGTTTGTAGATGTGGCCAACTATCTTGTGAGTGGCATTGTTCCGAATGAGCTCTCCTCAAACCAAAGGAAGAAGCTCAAACAGGACTGCCTGGACTACTATTGGGATGAGCTATATCTCTTCAAAATTTGCACTGATGGTGTTATCCGGCAACGTGTTCCAGAAAAAAAGCAATTGGGTATTCTTGAAGCTTGCCATTCTTTTCCCTATGGTGGTCACCATGGTGGGACGAGAACTACTACAAAGGTCCTAAGATGTGAATTCTATTGGCCTACCTTGTACAAAGATGCTAGCGAGCTCGTTAAGCATTGTGATGATTGCCAAAGGGTGGGATCTCCAAGAAAAATGAGATGCCTCTCACCACCATCCTCGAGATTGATATTTTTTATGTGTGGGGCATCGACTTTATGGGTCCATTTGTGAGATCGTGTGGGAACACCTATATTCTTGTTGCTGTGGATTACATTTCCAAATAGGTTGAAGCTGTGGCTTTGCCCAATAATGAAGCACGAAGTGTGGTGGTTTTCTTGAAGAAAAATATATTCACAAGGTTTGTCACCCCAAGGGCTATCATTAGTGATGGGGGTTCACATTTTTGCAACAAAGCCTTTAACACTTTACTCTCCAAGTATGGTGTCACTCACAAGGTATCAACCCCCTATCACCCACAGGCAAGTGGACAGGTTGAAGTCTCCAACCGGGAGATCAAGCGTATTCTATCCAAGACTGTCAATGCAAATCGGACTGATTGGTCAAGGAAACTTGACGATGCTCTTTGGGCCTATAAAACAACTTACAAAACTCCAATTGGTATGTATCCGTATCGGTTGGTGTTTGGGAAAGCATGTCACCTTCCGATGGAATTAGAGCATAAGGCCATGTGGGCATTGAAGAAATTGAACCTTGAGTGGGATGTAGCTGCCAATCTTCGGGTGGAGAAATTGAATGAACTTGATGAGTTCCGGTTCCATGCTTACTCCAGTTCGTCCTTGTATAAGGACAAGATGAAGTACCTACATGATAAGTATATCCGGAACAAAGAATTCAATAAATCTGACCTTGTTCTTTTATTCAACTCTCGGTTACGGATGTTTCCGGGAAAGCTTAAATCAAAGTAAAGTGGTCCTTTTGAAGTGGTACATGTGACTCTTTTTGGTGCTCTTGATTTGAAAAATAAGAATGGTGAGATCTTTAGAGTCAATGGGCACCGGGTGAAGCACTACTTTGGTAAGGTTGATGATGTCCACGTTGTATCATTACTCCATTTCAAATGAATGATGGTAACATACGTCATGTCACGACGTTAAATCAGGCGCTTCTTGAGAGGCAACCCATGAGTTTTTCTTTCTTTTGATTTTCTTGTTAGATTAGGCATTGTTTTGGACTAACTGGTTGTGAAGTGTATGCAGGAATTGGGTGTGCAGTGCTGAAAATTGATAAGACAAAAATTGGCCAAGTTGTAAAATTGTGCGAACCGCACAAGCCTTTCGCGGCCGCACAATTTCGTGTGCGGTCGCACAGCTAAAAGATGGAAAATGCCAACTCTCTGAAGTTTGGCCTGAACCTTGTGCGGCCGCAACCATTTTTATGCGGAACGCGTCAATGAATCAGTTGTTGAGTTAGAAAAGGTAAAGAGTGCGGACCACACCAAAATTGTGCGGCCGCACTCAGGTAAGTCGGTGGGCCAACATGATCAGAGTATAAATAGGACTTTTTGAGACTATTCACACTTTACACACTCTGACCTCTTAAGCTAGACTAAAGCACAATGCACTCTTTCTTGTTTTCAATCTCATCCCATATTCATCAAGTGTTGATTTCCTACTACAATTCAATACTGGTATGTTGATTTCAATGAATTAATTTCATCTTTTTCTTTTCTTTTCTCTTTGTTTTAGTTTTCTTTTTATCTAGGGTTAGATTCATGCCAAAAATGTCAAATTGATGCTTGATTCTTGCTTAGAAGCATGTGGATAGTGTTTGAATGCATAATGGGAGTTGGGGTTAGTAGCTTTTATTATTTAATTGTCACAAATCATGCCTAATTAGTGAAAACTCTAGTATTAATTGTACTTCAGTGCTGCTCTGATTTGAATTTCGCGGCCACACACATTTTTGTGCGGTCCGCGCTAGGGTATGCGGCCGCATACAAAAATGTGCGGTCCGCGATACCCTAGGTTGAAGGCACTTGACATTTCTAAGTTTTTGCGACCGCACTCAATTTTGTGCGGTCCGCGGTTGGTTTTTGCGACCGCACTCAATTTTGTGCGGTCCGCACAATTAAACTTTAGAGACCCAACAAATCGATTATGCGGCCGCACTCAATTTGGTGCGGTCTGCGATGGGTTTTCGCGGTCGCACTCAAAAGTATGTGGTCCGTGCTGAGGTAACTTCAGAGAACCAGTAGTCTGAACCTGGGATCTCCACGACCGCACTCAATTTTGTGCGGTCCGCGATGGGTATTATGTGGCCACACTCATTTTTGTGCGGTCCGCGATGGAAAGTCTGCGGCCGCACTCACTTTTATGTGGTCCGCGTTGTCCTGTTCTGAGAAGCAGTGTCTTTCTTTTCAACTGTAATTAAATAACACATGTTGAACCCCAATTCTAACTGACTTTCACTACTTGTGTGTTGCAGACAATGGTGTGTTCTCGTGGTCGAGGTGATACTTCCAGGGGGGGCAGAATCCTCCCGAGGCCGGGGTAGAGGAAAACCTAACATGCCAATAGCAGTCCAGAATGTTTTGGGCAAAAAGACTACTCTCAGTAGACCACCTCCAGAGTCCTCAAGCACCAGTGAATACCTCCCATCCCGGGAAACTTCTAAGGGGGATTCTATACAACCACAATCGGGGGCACAATCACAACAATTCCCCGATAGACTCCCTTTAGTCAATGAACCTACCTCCTCTTCTAGTTCTTATAATGGCTCAGAGAGAGGTAGTTAGGCATCTGAACCATCATCCCCGCCTGCTACAACACCTGCCATAACAGCTACCCCAATCAATTTAGATGATGATGATGATGAGGTCCCGGATGACGGGAGAGGAGGTGACACAATTGTGGGAGGCCTGGCTAGATCAAGGAAGCCGGAGGTGTGGGCTGATAGATTTGTAAGTGAGAAGGCGTATGCAAGATTTTGGGAATGGTGGCCCCAAAGGTCGCTCACTCTTGAGCGATAATTCATAACCAAAGACCTAAGCGAGCACAATCCGAATGTCCTAAAGCAATTTACGGAGAGAAGGGGATGGAAATGGTTCACCTGCCGGATACAAGATGCCAATGAATACCTCGTCAAGGAATTTTATGCCAATGTTGCCCACATCAAAAAAGGTACAAAGGTGACGAAGGTCCTGAACTTGAAAATCCGGTTTGATGGCCACGCACTGAACAGATATGTAGGGTTTGAGGAGGTCGAGGCAGTGCAATACCTGGAGAAGCTAGCCTTAGGTGATGCAGTTCACCCATGGCTAGCTGATTTACTTGCTATTCCGGGGACAACACCTGCATGGCTCACAGCAGGAGTTCAAATTGTCAGATCCACCCTTAACTTTGAAGCAAAAGGGTGGCAAACATTCGTGTGCAACCGTATTGACCCGTGCCAGCATGAGAATGTCCTTCCACTCCCCCGTGCAGTATTGGTAGCTTCCATCATGGCAGGCTATCCTATTAATGTAGTAAACTTGATATCCTACAACATCTTCAATGCAGTCCAGAAAGCAGAAAGATCGTATCCCTACCCCAACTTCCTCACAGAGTATTTCCAAGACCAAGGGGTAGAGCCGAGACATTTTGATGTAGAGGTGAAGGCTAAAAAGCCTTTCTCATGGTACCACCTCCAGGGAGCGGACAACCCTAAATTCAGGGGTAAAGCCACTACCTCCACTGGCCAGTCTAAAGAGCCAGGGGTAGTGGCCACCAGATCAGTTGTCGAGCCCTCCACAACAGCTGGTACTTCTGTCGGAGCAGCTACCATGCCTCTTCCTTCCTCCGGACCATCCCTCCCAGTGCCACTGTCAGTGCCCACATCTTCTACCTACCCTCAGACTGCACTGCGGGTTTCACAGACACTATTTAGTCTCAACAACTGGATGCAGGCAGCTACCACAAAGATGACTGCCATATCCAGTGCAGTGGCAGCACAGTCTTCATCCCCATCAGAGCTTCAGATACCTCCATCAGTGGAGGACTCTTTGAATAAGATTCTAGACAACCAGAAGAAGATTTTGGACGACCAGAAGAAGATCTGGGAAACTTTTGATACACATGGGAGGATTATCAAGGATTTGGGGAAGCAGGTGAAGAAGATGCGTAAAACTCAGGCATCTAAGGAGTCAATGGAGAAGTTGAGCAAAGAGGTTGATAAGATTTCTTTTGCTGGTGGTATTCCACTGGACCTGCTCGTGGAGGAGACAGTCCCAGCAGCACACGAGGCAGCAGCCAGCCAGTCTGAGGAGCGGGCTGCCACTTTACACACTGCTGAGAAGTTGATTCAGATGCTCGGCAACCCCGTAGTCCCCCAGTCAGAGGATGTGGAGATCCAGTTAGAGGATACGGAGGGTGCTGATGAGCCCATCCATGTTGAGGACCCGATGCAGACAGAGACCACATAGGGAGTTTTCTATACTCCCTACCCCTTTTACATGTTCTTATTTGTTATGAGCATTGAGGACAATGTTATTTTTCATTTGGGGGGTGACATTTGGTATGTAATAACCATTATACTATTTTTCTTTATATTTATTTATCTTTATTTTCACTTTTTGTATGTATATATTCTTACCATTCGATGTATATTTTCATTTCCATTATGTATATATTCGCTTTACTTCATTTTGTACATATTCAGTCTACTTTCCGTAGTTTACTTCATAACTTCTTTCGTTGTTTTTCCTTAGTAGCATAGCTTCTTATTTACTTTACTAGCTTCTTTTTAAGTTGTTAGCTTCTTTTTACGTTTTGTGTGAACAATAAGCCTTTAGTTTTCTTAATGCCGCGGTTCTTTCCAAAGGTGGATATTGTGTGAACTGGTGACTCTTCCCAACAATGGATGGCGTGACAACCTTCTTAAGGGATTGAGTCCATTTTCTTTATGTTTTTGAATATATAGTAGTAATGAATAAAAGTATCTCAAGCAGGCTTCACTTGGTACTAACACATTTACCTTCGACCTTATGGTTAGAAACAAGTTAATTGGCAAAGAATAGCTCTAGTCGTGTCCTTTAGACTCTTGTGTTGACTAAAACAATCATCGAGTGGTTTCTTTGAGCCATTTGTGATTTTCAATCTTAGCTAGGGTTGTTGTGGGTCCTCGATTCTGTTCTCTTTAACAATCCAGCAGCTTAAGAGGTGAGGTATTGAATTGAAAGTCCAAGTTTTGTACCAATAAGTCTAGAACTTGCCCTGAATGTTTGTCTAGGCAAAATTCTAAGTGTAGCTCGACTTGAGAAATGATTGTAGGCTCTCCTTGATCCAATTTGAAACTTGAAAGCTTCCGTAGCCTACCAATGTGATATCCCTAGTCAACCCCTTTGAGCCGAAGCCCTTTTTCATTCAATAGCCATGTTACAAGCCTTTATCTGTTTTATAATGACCCTCTCTTGGCACCCGATCTTTCCTTAGCATTCTTGATACAATTGGCAAAAGCATAAGTTTGGGGAAGAGATGAGGAATGTGAAAGTGATAAAAGATACAAAGAACAAAAAAAAGAAATTAAGAAAAGGGAAGGCAAAGAAAAGGAAGAAAGGCCAAAAAGAAATATGTCAAAAAGAAAGTGAATAAAGTAGAAAGTTGAAGGGATTCAAAGAAAGCAATGATGAAAGGCATGGAGTGATTAAAAAGGGAGAAAAATGACTGTCCTGAGTAAGAACGAGTGACATTACGTCTCTCTAGTTCCCCTAAGGAAAAAGAAAATGACTCAAAGAGTCAAGAAAGTATGAGCCAAAAAGAGGAAATAGAGTGCTTAAGGAAAGATGAAACCATCATATGCTGATAAGTCCTACCTTGATCCAAACGCCTTCATTACATTCCTGCAAAAGCCCTATATGATTTCAAGTTGAGTGAGCATACATTAGTGGTGATTTACATAGGGGCAAGCTTATGGTACTTAGAGCCGGACTTGTGACATTCTTTTGAGAGAGATAAGTGAATTCTTCACAATCCTTGTTTTGAGTGTTACATTCTAAAGTGAGATTTGCTCATGAAGAGTAGAGGGGGAGGAGTTTGGGTTCCACAATAACCTACGCGATAGAGCGAGCTTCCTTGGTGAATTAAGTCAACTCTTGATGCTCTAGAGTCACATTAAAACTATGGTACTCAAAAGGTTAAAATATGGTGTTGTTGATAATTCATTTGTGTTGAGGGTAATTGTTAGTCCCAATTGATGCATGATTGATTCACCTTAGGCCAACTGAAATATCTTTTTTTCTAGTGGAGGTGGGAATTACCTTATTTGCTTGAGGACAAGCAAAAGCTTAAGTTTGGGGGTGTTGATAAGTGGGGATTTTAACCTATTATTTGCTCTCTTTTACTTGTGTTTTAGGCCAAAAATGCTTGAAGGTATTCCCGGAAACTAATGAAATATGCTTGCTTGCAGGAATTGTTAAAAATGAGCCAACAACAACAACCCAGTAAAATCCCACTAATGGAGTTTGGGGAGGGTAGTGTGTACGCAGACCTTACCCCTACCCCGAAGGAGTAGAGAGGCTGTTTTCGAAAGACCATCGGCTCAAAAAACAAAAAGACAAAAGGACAAAAAGGGAGACAATATTAGTATCACAACAACAATCATAGGATAAATAGGAACACCATAAAATCCATAAGAAAGATGCAAAGCAAAGGGAGACAATATTAGTAAATATTAGTATCACCACAACAGTCATAAGAAAAATAGGAACACCATGAAATCTAGAAGAAAGATGCAAAGAAAAAGCGATAGCTAGTAAATAGGACACGCACTGAAAAGAGAAATAGTAAGCCACAACATTCCCGCTAGCTATCTTATACAAAAACCCTACATGGATAGTCCCACCATGGTACGAAGTAAGGCACGACTCAACTACCTCCTAACCTACAATCCTAATACTCGACCTCCACATCTTCCTACCAAGTGTCATGTCCTCAAAAATCTGGAGCCTCGCCATATCCTGCCTGATCACCTCTCCCCAATACTTCTTAGGCCGCCCTCTACCTCTTCCCATGCCCTCCGCAACCAGCTGCTCACACCTCCATACCGGAGCATCTGGGCTTCTCCTCTGAACATGTCTGAACCATCTAAGCCTCACTTCCCACATCTTGTCATCAATAGGAGCCACATACATCTTCTCCCGAATATCATCACTCCTAATCTTATCTATCCTAGTGTGCCCGCACATCCACCGCAACATCCTCATTTTTGCTACTTTCATCTTATGGATATGTGAGTTCTTAACGGGCCAATACTCAGCCTCATACATCATGGCCGGCCTAACCACCGCTTTATAAAACTTACCTTTGAGTACCGGTGGCACTCTCTTGTCACACGGGACTCCAGATGCTAACCTCCACTTCATCCATCCTACCCCAATACGGTGTGTGACATCCTCGTCGATCTCCCCTCCCCCTGGATAACCGAACCAAGGTACTTGAAGCTGCCTCTACTTGGGATGATCTGCGAATCAAACCTCACATCCACGCCCACTTCCCATGGCTCAGCACTGAACTTACACTCCAGGTATTCCGTCTTCGTCCTGCTCAGCTTGAAACCCTTAGACTCAAGAGCATGTCTCCAAACCTCCAGCCTCTCATTAACACCAGCTCGCGACTCATCAATCAGAACTATGTCATCGGCGAATAGCATGAACCATGGCACATCCCCTTGAATATGGTATGTTAACGCGTCCATCACCAGGGCGAATAAGAACGGACTGAACGCAGAACCTTGGTGTAACCCCATTACAACCGGCAAATGCTCAGAGTCGCCTCCTACTATCCTAACCCGAGTCTTAGCCCATCATACATGTCCTTAATCACCATAATGTAGGGAACCGACACACCTTTTGCCTCCAGGCATCTCCAGAGAATTTCTCTAGGAACCTTGTCATACGCTTTCTCTAGGTCAATAAACACCATGTGCAGATCCTTCTTCCTCTCTCTGTATAGTTCCACCAACCTTCTAACAAGGTGTATAGCTTCTGTAGTCGAACGACCCGGCATGAACCCGAACTGGTTGTCGGATACAGACACTGTCATCCTCACCCTCGCTTCAACCACCCTCTCCCACACTTTCATGGTATGACTCAGTAATTTGATACCCCTATAATTGTTATAACTCTGGATATCACCTTTGTTCTTATACAATGGAACCACCGTACTCCACCTCCACTCATCCGGCATCATTTTCCCTTTAAAAATAATATTAAACAACCTAGTCAACCACTCCAAACATGCTCTCCCCACACACTTCCAAAATTCCACCGGAATCTCATCTGGCCCGGTCGCTCTGCCCCTACTAATCTTACGCATAGCTCCCACGACCTCCTCAACCTCGATACCCCTGCAGTACCCAAAGTCACGGTGACTCTCGGAATGTTCCAATTCGCCTAGCACAATATCCCGATCCCCTTCTTCATTCAGAAGTTTATGAAAGTAAGTCTGCCATCTCCTCTTAATTTGGGCATCTTCCATCAATACTCTACCATCTTCGTCTTTGATGCATCTCACTTGGTCCAAATCCTGAGCCTTCCTCTCTCTCAACTTGGCTAGCCGGAATAACTTCTTCTCCCCACCTTTTTCCCCCAATTCCTCGTACATACGACCATAAGCCGCAGTCTTAGCCTCTGTGACCGCCAGCTTAGCCTCCTTCCTAGCTGCCTTATACCTCTCCATGCACACTCGCCTCTCCTCCTCACCTATGCTCCCCACTAACTTCAGGTATGCTGCCTTCTTTGCTTCCACTTTCCCTTGGACCACTTCATTCCACCACCAGTCTCCTTTGTTCCCACCAGAGACGCCAGTCGAGACCCCTAACACCTCTCTCGCAGCCTCCCTAATACAGTCTGCTGTCACTGACCACATAGTGCTCGCGTCACTACTGCTCCTCCAAGCTCCCATAACCGATAACCGCCCCTCCAACGCTTGGGGTTTTTTCTTTAGTTAAGGTTCCCCACCTGATTCTCGGTCTTCCTCGAGTAGACCTTTTCCTCCTCTTTAACATAATACCAACGTCCATCACCAAGAGCCTATGCTACGTCGCGAGTATCTCACCCGGAATCACCTTGCAATCCTTGAACAACCCTCTGTCACACCTCCTAAGGAGGAGATAGTCCATCTGGGTCTTCGCCACCGTATTTTGAAAAGTAACCAAATGCCCCTCCCTCTTCCGAAAGCTAGAGTTCGCAAATCATCAACCACAGACTCTCTAAGTTCCCTATTCACCAAGATGCCCACTCCATTCTTACCTTTCTGGACTCCTGAGTACCAAAGTTTATACCCGTCCATGTCCCTCGCCCTCGACCCTACCCACCTTGTCTCCTGGACACACGCTATATTGACCCTCCTCTTCTGGAGGATCTTCACCAACTCTATAGATTTATCCGTCAATGTACCTACGTTCCATGACCCAATTCTCAACCTACAGACACCCTTGTTCCCTTTACCTCCCTTGCCTCCCGCCCCACCCCCTAAACCCTGCCCTACCTCCCGCCCCACCCCCGTTCCCCCGAGGACATGACCTCACTCAACCATCCCAGACCACAGCCACTCTACCTACGGCAGAGTAAGGGGAATCACTATCACATAAGGCAACATACCAAACCAGAAGAATACAAGTTGTAACAACAGGCATACTAATATGGTAAATAAACTAGTACGAGGTAAGATGTCAGCAATTTAACTCACACAACAAAGGAAAACTGGAAAACGGGAGGTACCAACTCTCGCAAGCAGAAAAAATACAATAAAAATATCGATACCACGAGTACCAGATATAGAACGAAAGAACCTGGAGCAAGATTTCCTGAAGTATGTCGGATCTGCTCAAGAGCACTGGCAAGTCCTGCTGTGTCCAGCCGGAAAGCTGTTCAAAAGTCGCCGGAATTTACGAAACTTGCCGGTAATCTTAACACATCGGGAAATAGTCCGTCCTCGCCGGGAAGAAGCTGCACCTGTCCAAAGAAACAGACGCACCCACACACATACAAGGGAGGGGGAGAGAGAAAGGGAAAGAGAGAGAAGGGAAGAAGAAGATGGAGCAGGGGTCGCCGGAAAAAGCAAAACCAGAAGGGTCGCTGGAAATCAAGGGTCAGCGGAGTTGCACCAACTCGCCTAGAACATGCACGTCCCGACTCCGGCGGCGAGAACGGAAAAGAAGAGAAAGAAGAGAGAGAGAAAGAGAAAAGGAGAAAAGAAGAAGAAGGAGAGAGAAAGAGAGTGGGAGAGGGAGAGAGAAAGAGGCTGGAAAAAGAGAAGTGGACTTACCTGTAACAGCACCTACGACGGCGACGGCAAAGGAGCAGATGTCGAAGTGTCGCTACTAGGGTGCTACTGAAGGTTACCATTTTAAGAAGAAGAAGAAGAAGAACAGTCAAAAGGAGTCAAAATCAACTCACAAAGGAGTCAAAAGTTGAACAAAAACCAAGGCTGGGCAAAGAGGTCTGAAGTGCGGACCGCACAAATATTGTGCGACCGCGAAAGCCATGATGCAGCCGTAATCATAATTATGCGGTCCGCGAGAGGGAGATTCAGAGAGTGTGATTTTGGGCTAAATGATGAGCGCGGACCGCACCAGAAATGTGCGGCCGCGAAAGTCCCTGTGCGGCCGCAATTGAAATTACGCGGACCGCGATGACTGAGATTCAGAGAGCTGACAACTTGGGGGGCCGTGGAAGTCCCTTGTGCGGCCGCGATCAAAATTATGCGGTCCGCAAGATGAAGAATCAGAGAGTTGATTTCAAGCCAAACTCAATCAAGTGCGGACCGCATCACTTTTATGCGGCCACATAATCTGGAGCGCGGCCGCACTTAGAATTATGCGGTCCGCGAAAGTTCACCTCAACCCAGATCCAAAAGAGAAGAACGCGTACCGCATCAAAATTATGCGGCCGCGAAAGCAAGAGTGCGGCCGCACTCAGAATTATGCGGCCGCACAACCTCCGTAGGGGCATTTTTGTTAGATATTTTTAACTTAGTATAAATAGAACTTTTTGTCATTTTTAGGTGATGTTATATTTTGTATGAGCACCTGAGATGACTGACTTTTCTGTTTTCGGAAATTTTGTACTAGATTCACTTCTTAACATTAGATTTTCATTCCATAAATTAATATTATGAATTTTATCTTCATTTTATCTTTAACTTCTGTTATTTCCATGAGTAGCTAAACTCATAGCTAGGGTTGTGACTCAACCTTAGTATGGGTATTTAATGGGTATTTGATTTTAGGGCTTGAATGTGAATGAGTTAGTGATATTTAACCTAGTTCTTGCTAGAACTCAAGAATTAATAGTTGCAAACATTGATTCATGCCTTTATGACTTAGTCTCTACTTGAGAAAGAAGGACTAAGTCTAGGAAAACTAGGCTAACAAGGAATTGGGGTGAACTCAAGAAATTGATATCCCCAATTAAAGAGTTAAACCTAGAGATAGTAATACCCAACTTGAGTTAATGTCACTTGATTTGCATGAATACTCATTTGGACTTGAGAAAGCCAAACTGGGCAAAATCACTCAAACTACTAAGAGGTATAGAGTGAGTACCCGGGTATGATAGATATATTAAAATCTCAACTAATCAAGCTTGCCCTAGATTTTGCTACCCGTTAGATATCCACCTAGGTAGAAGTCACTACCCTAGCCTCTTTAAACATTTGAAAATCAACAATAAAAATATTGTCCTTAGTTTCAATTATTGCAATCTTTAGAGTAAAGTTAGAAGTAGAAATCAAACCCAAACTTGTGGAAGTGTAATTAGATTCAAAACCCGCATCGAGCTTAGATATGAACCTGATTCCAAACATTAACTCCATGTGGATTCGATCCCGACCTAGTTGGGTTAAAACTGCATCGACCACCCTCGCTACTCAATAGTAGTATAGGCTTGGACTCGATCAAGCACAAACGAGGATGAGAGGAGAGCGAACAAAGAAAGATATAAAGAAGCTAGGAAGGAGGCAAAGTTAGCGATCACTGAGGCTAAGAATGTTGTGTTTGGTCGTCTGTACGAGGATCTGGGGGACAGAGGAGGGGACAAAAAGTTATTTTGGCTGGCCAAGGCGAGAGAGGGGAAGGCTCGTGACCTGGACCAAGTAAGGTACATGAAAGATGAGGAAGGTGGAGTACTTACGAAAGATGCCCAGATTAAGTGGAGATGGCAGGCTTACGTTCATAAACTTCTGAATAAAGAGGGAGTCAAAGATATTGTGCTAGGGAAATTGGGCCACTCCGAGAGTCACCAAGACTTTAGGTACCGTAGGCGTATTAATATTGAGGAGATCGTGGGTGCTATGCGCAAGATGAGTAGGGGCAGAGCTACCGGGCCATACGAGATCCGGTAGAACTATGGAGGTGTGTATGTGGAGGAGGTTTGAAATGGTTGACTGCGCTGTTTAATGTTATTTTCAGAACGAAGAGGATGCCAGATTAATGAAGGTGAAGCACGATGATACCGATGTATAAGAACAAAGGTGATATTCATAATTGTAACAATTATAGGGGTATCAAGTTACTAAGTCATACCATGAAAGTTTGAGAGAGTGTGGTGGAAGGAAGGGTGAGGAGGGCGGTATCTATATCAGGCAACCAATTCGAGTTCATGCCAGGTCGTTCGACTACGGAAGCTATCCACCTTATCAGGAGGTTGGTGGAACAGTACATGGGGATAGGAAGAAGGATTTGCACATAGTATTTATTGACCTTGA
The DNA here is from genome assembly GCF_000715075.1 of Nicotiana tabacum. Taxonomy (NCBI): domain Eukaryota; kingdom Viridiplantae; phylum Streptophyta; class Magnoliopsida; order Solanales; family Solanaceae; genus Nicotiana; species Nicotiana tabacum. Next base: position 91,001,881 of record NC_134083.1, read on the forward strand.
GAAAGCGTATGACAATGTTCCTAGGGAGGTTCTTTGGAGATTTCTGAAGGTGAAAGGTGTGCTGGTAGCTTACATTAGGGTGATAAAGGACATGTATGATGGAGCTAAGACTCAAGTTAGGACTGTGGATGGTGACTTGGAGCATTTTTTGGTTGTTATGGGGTTGCACCAAGTATCTGCGCTCAACTCGTTCTTATTTGTCTTGTCGATGGATGCACTCACACACCATATTTAAGGGGGTGCCATGATGTATGCTGTTCGCTGATGATATAGTTCTGATTGATAAAATGTGATGCAGCATTAACGAGGGGATGGAGGTTTGGAGACAGGTCCTTGAGTCTAAAGGTTTCAAATTGAGTAGGACTAAGACATAATATATGGAGTGCAAGTTCAGCGACGTGACGGGGGAAGCAGACTTGAACATGAGGCTTGACTCACAAGTCATCCCCAAGAGGAAATTTCAAGTGCCTTGGGTCAATTATCTAGGGGGGTGGGGAGATAGACGAGGATGTCACGCATCGTATAAGGGTGGGTGGATGAAATGGAGGTTAGCGTCTGGAGTCCTATGTGACAAGAATGTGCCACCGAAACTTAAGGGCAAGTTCTATATAGAGGTAGTTAGACCGACCATGTTGTATGGAGCTGAGTGTTGGCCAGTCAATAATTCTCATATCCAGAAGATGAAAGTAGCAGAGATGAGGAAGTTGAGATGGATGTGTGGGCACACTAGATTGGATAAGATTAAGAATGTAGATATTCGGGAGAAAGTGGGTGTGGCTCCCACAGACGACAAGATGCGGGAAGCGAGACTTAGATGGTTCGGGCATGTGGGGAGGAGAAGTCAAGATGCCCCGGTTATGAGGTGTGGGCGGTTGGCTTTGGTGGGTATGAGAAGAGGTAGAGGGCGGCCTAAGAAGTATTGAGGTGAGGTGATCAGGCAGGACATGGCGCGACTTCAGATTTCTGAGGACATAGCTCTTGATAGGAAGTTGTGGAGGTCGATCAAGGTAAGGAGGGAGTCGAGCGTTTTTCTCCTTCGTACCGGGGGTGGGGCTAGTATGTTAGGGTATTTCTTGGACCGGTAGTGGTGTATGTTGTGTCCATACTATTTTTCCATTTTTTCATAGTACTGTTGCATTATTACTGATTGTTGTTATTGTTTTTCATCTATTTTCTATTTCCTACTACGCTTATATTATTTTTCTAATTTTTATTGTTGTCACGGATTCTACTGTCTATTTTCGTATTCTTGAGTTGAGGGTCTCTCGGAAACAACATTTCTACCCCTCCGAGGTAGGGGTAAGGTATGTACATCCTACCCTGCTCATACCTCACTTGTGGGATTTTAGTGGTTTGTTGTTGTTGTATACCACCAGGTTGATAATTTCTCTCAGGCAGTCTGATTCCGGTTCCTTCACTCACATATGCACACAAAACTAAATTACAGTATTAATTTATAAAGGAAGTCAGCTGAATGTACGTTCCTTAAAAGTTGGAAAGATGTTTCAGTTTGAAAACTTCCTATTAAGCCAAAGACAACGAAGTGCTAATTGTTCACAGCGTCGCAAGGAGCTTTTCCAAATTGCTGATGGCATTGATTCTCACCCGCATACAAGGATTAAACATTTGATCAATTTGCTATATATGTGCACTGTCCTTTCAGGAACACCAAAATGAAGGTCATTCTAAACAACTATCTTCAGCAACTACAGTCTCAATCCAGTAAAAGATTAAACTGAACAAGAAAACCACTTTAGAATTTATGTACATCTTCATATTCGGTAGTTTCTTTTCTCATGTACTCTGTCCTTCGACATAACAGATGTTTGACGTTGTACCCTTGAAAATAGATTTGGCACAGAACCATTTATCTTGACTGACGGTTTGTGTCTTCCCTTTACAAAAGCTGACTCGGCCAAGTCAATGGCTCGGCACAGACCGGCTACTTTATTCTCGCATTCTATCTGTTCCTCATCAGGATTACTATCAGCCACAATTCCAGCCCCGGATTGGAGATGAGCAACCCATTCCTGACGCTTGCTGGCATCTGTATATGAATACATTGTGTCATAACGAGCTCCATTGAGGAATACCATCGTCCTTAGAGCTAGTGCGATGTCCATGTCACCTGAAAAGGAAATGCCTCCAAACCCACCACTGTAAGGCCCTCTCCGAGCTACTTCTAGCTGATCAATCAACTCCATGGCCTTTACCTGGATCATAGCATGATACATGAACAGAGAGCAGGACTTGAAATCTTTCCCCCGTGTACAAATTTTGATAGTTAAATCTAATAAATGAAGTTGGAATTTTCTTTTGTCCTTTAAAATGATGTTGATTTGCTGGTAGATTGGAAATCAGTGGAACTCTTCCTCTGGTCCTCATAGTAGGACAAACAGATACAGATCAGTTTCACTTTAAGCAAGTATCAGTGCAGAATGTAACATCGCCTCTACATTCCCATGTTTGTTTGTTTTTTGTTTTTTTTTTATGACCGAGAAATTCGTCTGGGGCCGATCCTTTGGACCAACCGCAGCCTTCGAAACTCGGTGGATAATGGGCCCTCCCCTTAAATACCAGGCTTCGCTTTGCATGGTGTGGGGGCTTGAACCTGTGACCTAAGACACAAATCCACCACCCTTTGCCACTTGAGCTAGGCCCTGGGGGGCGATTTGTGATATTTTTATTAGTCTTGCTGTTGAGAATACGAAGCATGATCCAGAAATTTAGCTAATTTAAAGTCAAGAGTTTAACCTTTGGTGCTCCACTGACGGTCCCAACAGGCAATGCAGCACGTAGTGCATCCCAACAGGTTAAATGATCAAGCAACTCTCCAGAGACCTGTGGTGAAGAAAATATGTCATAATGTGATTCCTGTAAGAAGTAATCATGCTCTTAAATGTCATCTAGCTACTCCCAGTAGTAGGAAGTCAGATGTTGCCTCACATTGAACAACCAAAGATCATTTTTTGGGAGATGTAATCCACTGTATATTTTCTTGATTGAAAAAAGAATATTCAACACAACTTTTACCTTGTTGACATGGAATATCTGTCCACTGTTCCCTCTAGTTGATCTTCTATAAATGCAAAGGGTCTGAAGCTATGTGTGAATTTAGAGTCCACTTCTACTTATCTTTTGTTGCGTTTGACTTGTTTTCTTTGTTTCAACAGTATATATGAGATGCATGGCACCCAGAGGTATGACCTAGTAGTTAATTAAGTGGTAGGAGAACCCATGAGGTCTCAGGTTCAAATTCCAGTGGAAGCAAAAAACACTAGGTGCTTTCTTCCTACCTGCCTAAGCCTTGGGGGACAGAGTTACCTGGTACCTATACTGATACGAAGTAGCAGGTACTCGGTGGAATAGCTGAGGTGCGCACAAGTTGGCTCAGACATCACTGTCATAAAAAATATGAGATGCATGCAGACAAGCACCAGCGCACAAGCAAATGTATTTGACACACATGCAGTAGCTGAAACATAAGAGATAGTCACATATGAACCATCAAAATATCATCAATTCGGAATTTCTTTTCTTTTCTTTTTGGGTCTCTTTTGTCCATGTTATTTGCATTTTCAGGAATGAGCAGAATGTAAAGGAAAACTAGAGCCCAACAAGAATATCAAAGGCAATTTAGATTCCAGTACAACCTCGGATGAAATCAAATATGGACTCACCGTGGAGCTTATGTGCATCACATGGGAATACCGCTCAACGCTCATGAGCTTTTCGACATTCACAGAACCAGGTTTTGACACCTATAGCAAGAAAAGGAAATAGTTGGGTAACCCAATATATTTTTCAAGTGCAAGTCGAAACATATTCAGGAAACAAGAAAAGAGGCACCAATAAGTTTAGTTGCTGTATTTACATAAAACAACCAACGTCTAGGGGTTCTATCACTGTTGGAAAAGGCTCTACCTGAAGTATATCGTGGAACAGAAGATACTAACACTGTGATAGCAGAGAGGTAACAACTAACAGGAAAGGTTAGGGGGGTGGCCATTGCATTTTATATGGCTAGAATGTAAAAGAGGGTAGTAGAAGTAGATAATGCATGCTGCATGACACCCTCTATATTAGCATTTCATGAAAAAGATGGGCGGAAAAAGGAAGCAGTTAATATTTTTAGTATTTCCATTTCTAATTTTCTACCAAACAAGGTTCTCTCCCACTCATTGAACCAGATATATTTCAAAGCTCTTGGTGATGCAAAAATGCTGAAATGGTCAGTAATAAACCTTTCCTACATCATTTCGTCCTAAATCAACCAGCATGATGTGCTCTGCGCGTTGTTTCTCATCTTTTAACATCTGCATTTCCAACATCACATCCTCATCAGGTGTCTTCCCTCTTCTGCTTGTCCCAGCCAGTGGTCGATTAACAATTCTTCTCTGTCATTAGAACAAATGACGTATATAAACATTACAAACTCTCAAAAACTATGAAGGAATCAAAATGTGTGAACAGAAAACAAGGGTGACACTATGGACCCTGATTCCAATATTCCGTAAGAAAATCAGCAATGTCCAAACTAAACCTAAGGTTAAATGTTTGAGAAGAACAAGATCATCACTCTTACCTTCTTCACACGTGTCAAAATTTCTGGGCTCGATGCAACTAAAATACAGCCTCTGGCCTGATATAGAAAAGATAACACAGTAAGTCAACTGCAGCAGGCAACCGGGATCAGATATTCTTCTCAGAGTGAAAGAGAAGAACTGACTTGTATGTAAGTCATATATGGGCTTGGATTCACAATTCTTAATGCTCTGTACACTTCAAATGGGTCAGCAAATGTTCTTCTCTCAAAGCGTTGACTTAAAACGATTTGAAATATGTCTCCTGCAGCAATGTGCTCCTTTGCTTGTAAGACAGCATTCTTGTACTCCTCACTTGTCATGTTTCCCTTGGTTAATGAAGGTCCAAAAGCATGAGTACAGAAATCCACAGAACCGGGAGATAACCTTGGACTAAAGAATAAAAATAAGCTTAGATGTGGATATGTAAATAATATTACTGAATTGCTAGTTTTGATGCAAAAAGGAAAACAAAAAAGGACTTACGACTCAATTCCTTGTACTCTAGACACTAATATTTCCAAGCGTTTCTTCCCATCAAGATATGCCTCAGGAAGAGATGAATACTGATCCAACCGCACCCAGTGAATCACATGTGCTTTCTGCAGGAACGAAAAGTTTACAGTATTAATTCCTAAGCGTCATGGAAACAGTAACAAAGAGGGAGAGGAAGAAAAGAAATCTACTGCAAATTGGTGATTCTAGAATATGAAAAACTATAAAATGCCATTAATTGCTGAAAATATTCTACATGTGCATAATAAAGGAAAAACAGAAGTATGTATTCATTCATAATACTTAAATTGCTTGTGTTTGTATTATGTCCTAGGTGGAAAATTTGTTAATCATACATGTGGTTCAATTTTAACACAAGCATTCATCCTGTAAAAGTTGATTCTTATATGCACCAAGTAAATCAAGAACTCGGATGTTAGCTTGACTTTGAAAAGGCTGGATAAGAACTAAATTGGGTAAAAGAGTAAGAGACTATTCATAAGTGCCGCTCAAGAGCTCTTCCAACCTTTATTTGGACGAAACTACCTTCTCAACATGATCAAACACAATGACATCTTCGTATAGTCCTAATTGAATATCTGCAAGGTTCCGGTCATCCTCTGGAGCCCTTAGGAATGGCAACTTCCTGTTCTCTACATACCGAACTGTGTCATATGAGAAATAACCAACCCATCCACCTGTTAGCAACGATAACAGGAACATTGAATTAATATTTTTTGTCAGAGACATTATTAAAAAAGCAGTACAGTACAATAAATGGCGGTATAATATGTGTACTTATAATGATGCCGGTCACCTGACAGCACCACATGTAATCTCCTGAGAAGAATATGATTCTGAGGAATTGTATATAATAGCATCAATAGACTACAGGTGGAGATTGGAAAATGTATATGTCATTTATCCATCATAATTATTCTTCTCCTAATTTAGTAATTAGGAGTAATATGCAAATCCTGAAAAAGAATACGCAACTCGTGCAAATTAAGCACTATACCAATATTCCCTCCTTGCAGACAACCACTGTTGCAATAAATAAATCCTAGAAACAGGAATAAATATCATCTCTCCATATCAAGAAAGTATATTTCCTCTCTCATGTTTAATACCAACTTAAGCCATGTGTTCATTAGAAATAATCCTCCTTGTGATTACCGAGTTATCATGCCAGCAGATGTGCATGGAGCTCAAGGTGTAGTAGCCTTCTCAAATATTTCATAAATTATCAAGGACAACTGAACACTGATGCAAAATGACATCAATGAAACCGTAATGAGATGGAACAGAACGGAGTGACCAATAATAATATGGAAGCTCCAAACAGAAACAGTTCATTTAAAATTATTGGAGTTGGTTGAGAAATGGGGAGTTGATTTATGGATACTGTTAGAGAACATATCCAGAAGTGCAACATTTTTTCCGCATAGATGTCATACATATCTAACTTTACTATTTAACTACTACAACAAATTTTAGATCCCCAAGTCCCACACATTGACAAGCCATCTGGAAATATTTATGACTATCACGACCACATTAATTATGCTTGAGATTTTTAGAACATGACAAGCTTGTGATCTGGTATAAAGACAAAAGCAAGCACGAAAGGCATATTTCTAAATTAAGGAACGCTCTTTGGATCTTCTTGAGCATGCACATAAAAATAATGTAATCAGTGACATTAAACATCCAAGAAAGTGGGCTACATGCGTTTTTTTGTTGTGGGACAAATCTTGCTTCAATAACTCGTTATGCTTCATTTAATCTTCCAGATAACAGAGAATCAGCTCCCCATATTTAAGTAGTTAGTATATTGCATGATTTCATTCCGAGGGAAAAGAAGATTGCATGATATCATGAGACAAACATTATTATTAATCAGGAGCTGCTGTATCTTATGTCAAAATTCTTGTTTTCAGATTACTCTAAGGTAATAATGAAGGGCAGCCTGGTGCATAAAGCATTCCGCATTTATGCAGTGTTCGAGGAAGGGTTGCAGCCTAATAGGCGTGATGTAGATAGTCGATTATCCTGCATTTCTGCAAGAGTCAGTTTTCACGACTCAAACCCGTAAACTCCTGGTCACATGGCAGCAACTTTACCAGTTACGCCAAGGCTCCCCTTCTAACACCTTAGCCTTTGTTTCTAAATAAATGGGGAGCTAGCGGTAGTTGCCCTTGAATCCATGCCTCAAATACTTTCATCATTACAACCTAATTTTCCCTTCAACATACAGCCAACATAAAAGTTTATTGCTATTTATTGCATAAACAGTGAGCTACTTACGCATTGTTGTCATAAATTATAGTTCTACAGGAAACCAGCAGGAATTGCAGCTTTTAATGTTTTAGCGCACCTCATAGTCAGAAAGTTCACCAGTTGACTAAAACCCAAAACTAATTTTAAACACAAACCACTATAATAAGCACATTTGTGTATCCAGTGAAATCTAGCTGTTAATTAAGAGCCCTACAGTTATTATTCCTTCTGGAAAGTGGGAAACAAAAACAGTTCCTCACATCCAACAACTTATACCACAATTTAGTGAAAACAAAATCCTCACCACAAAAGGTATCAGGAAGTTCATCAACAAGCCTGGGCTTCCATCCCTCAGAAATACTCCTCGGAATCGTCATGGGATCTTGGACAGTCTTCTGGGTCAATTTTCCAGTGTGGTGGTCCAATATAGTCACATTGTGTTCCTTAGCCACAATTTCCATAGATGGTTGAGCCCCCACCACGCTGTAGCGACCCTAAGAAATTAAAACCAGCTATGGCATTTAGCATCATGATAATTATCGAATCAATAACCAAAAGGTAAGTAATTAAGAAGCGTAAAATTAAAGTCAAATTTTGAAATCCTCTTACAACACTAGAACCTCGAAAACCAGGTTCAACGGATTCAAAGAGAAAGCTTGGAGCTTCACGGTCGTCTTCTTTCACCAAACACCGGTAAGCCAGCACCGGAGTCAGATGATCAGAAAAAATGGTTTTGTGCAGCGGAATCAAGTTCCCGCTTTTAGAAGCTTCAATGAACCTGTCCTCATCCATAACTGAAACAAACAAAAAAAATCTCATACACATAAACATATCGTACGTATCAAAGCAGCGGAGCACCCAAGCAGCAATAGTATAAGAAATGCTCTTCTAGATTCAAAAAAAAAAAAAAAAGAAGAACAAAACATTCGTGAAACTCAACTTGAAATAAGATTATTTTGAATTTAAAAACGGCATCAGTACGGACATTTTTACTTCTTTTTTTTCAAAAAAAAAAAAATTGAGACATTTTTACTTGAGAGAGAGAGGGGTACCTAGAGATGAAGAGTGAAGGCAGCGGCATTGTAGTGTACGGACACGAAGCGCAAGTGCAGAAGTTGAGCTCCGGCTAGAAATGACGGCGAATGGCAGAACTTTCCGGTGGGTGGCCGGAAACAACCGGTGTGAGATAGGTAACGACTGCATTCCTACAAGAGCACAATAGCAAACCAAGAGAAAGAGACAAAATTAGTGAGGAGGAGAAACGAGGAAACGGTGAAATGGGGATTTTTGACGGTGACTTTGAAAATGGGATCACTTATTTATACTACTAGTAAGTACTACACTACTTTGCCTCCGCATTCCAGGTTTTAAATGTCTGAAAACGTTTTAAATATTCCACCTCAGAAAATGTCTACTTCACTTTCAATATAGGTAGTGAGAGTATTATCTCTAATAATGGCTGATCTTATCTACAGTATTTATAGTCTGATACTTTTAACTTTGTTAACATAATCAAAAAAATAATCCTGATATAAAATTTGATATTTATTATTTTTGGACACATTTGGCTGATGTCTCGTTTCCAATATATACCGGTATATAATCTTATATAGTAATTTCAGTATTAGTTTATATGAGTCGAATATGAAATAATTTATACGAGGATTAGCTTTATGATATAAAGAATCTATAAACAAGAATAACCTTAAATTCATATTTTAAATTTTTATTAACTTTAAAAACAAGAATAACATTGTAAAATTTTATATTATACATCATATATCCTTTCTAATGAAATGGGCAATACAACCACAATATCAATATTATAATTTTATAGTAGTATTTATTAATTTAGGTATTATATTTCTCGTATTATTCTTCCTGTATAACTTAATTTATGACTAATTACGACATGTTTGGTTTGATGGATTGGCAAATATAATCACCGTATAAAAAATTTGTACTACTTGGGTGATTATCCAAAATGTCATCTTTAAATTTAATAATTAATTACGTGTTCTAAGACCTCCAAAAGTCATTCATCGACTTGCGTGCGAAATCCGTAAAATTTTCCGGAAAGTTTTTAGGTGAAAATGGATTAAAATGTGAACTAGAGCCTTAAAACTCAACTGAGTTGACTTTGATCAACATTTTGAGCAAACGGATCCGGATCAATATTTTGAAAGTTCCTATAGGTTCGTATCGTGATTTGGGACTTGGGCGTATGCCCGGAATTTAATTTGGAGGTCCATAACTCAAGTTATGACCATTTAACGGAAACTAGTAATTTAAAGGCTAAAGATTTCCAAGTTTGACCACAGGGTTGACTTTTTGATATCGGGGTTGGAATCCCGTTTCGAAAAATTTTATAGCTCTGTTATGTCATTTATGGCTTGTATGCAAAATTTGAGGTCAATCGGACTTGATTCGATAGGTTTCGGAATCGGATGTAGAAGTTGGAAATTTCATAAGACTAAAGTTTCAAGTGAGTTCGCACAAGACCTAACTTCAAATGAGAATAACTCTCATGATACAAAATATTATGTGCCGTATTGCCTATAAAATGAAAGATCTTTGAGTCTAGTTTCTAACGCTTCAAACAGTTCGTCATTTGGATATTCATAAAAAAAGTTATGATTAAATTACCAAAAGCTGGAAAAATACGATTATGCGGTAAATTGTGCGATCGCATAATCACTATGCGATGTAAGTAAGGTATACGAAGGAAAAACCTATTTGACAATGAAAGTGACCAAAGGTATTTGTTTTTCAAAAAACTTTAGCTTGTACACAAATACAACAGGCCCTTCCTAAATCTATGTGAATTCCTCTTCGTAGCACATTGTGCGACCGTAAAATGGGTCGCAGACCTGTCCAGCGCAACCCAGTTTTCGGCATCGATTTGGTGGTCCATTGTGCGACCCGTATATCCATTGTGCAATCGCATACCTGAGTTTGGAGGGTCCATTTACCTATTTTCATTACCCGACTCTATTTTGATAAATAGGTTTTGGGGCAACTATCTGATGATTTTAGAGAGAAGTGAGAGTGTTCTAGAGAGAGGAAGTAGATAAAGTGTCTTGCTCATCAAATTCTTGTCCAAGCCTTGAAATCCAACAAAAAAATCCCTCAAGTTCTTCATCAAAGAGGTAAGGTTTTAATCTTCAATTCCGAGTTTGGGTAATGATGGGTGATTAAGAGTATAATTCTTGGGTGTAAGAGTATTATTTATACGTATCAATAAGGTTTTATGGAAATAGTGTTTAGTTCAAATGGGATAAAGATTGAGTTGAAAATGATAGAAATCTTCAAAGACTTTAATTGAAGATTTGAGGGTCGAGTTGACATCAGAATTGGATAATTTTTGTATGGTTGAACTCGTAGCGGAACGGGTGTTCGGATTTCGCGAGTTTTTTCGGGATTTGAGACGTAGGTCCCACTATCGAATAGATTTGAAGCTTTTGAAGACAAATTTAAAAGGAAAAGCTTTGGTCGAGTAATTGTTTGGAATTTCAAAGCGAGGTAAGTGTCGTGGTTAACCTTGACTTGAGGAAATAGAACCCTTAAACTATTTGTTATGTGAAATGCATGTGAACGACGTATAGGCGAGGTGACGAGTGTCTATACGTCATCAAATTAATTATTTGCATACTTACTTGAAAAATCATAAATTGTTTTAAATCACGAATTAATTATTATAATAATTGTTTCTCTCATATGCTTTATCAAATATTAATTATTGAATTTCTGTAATAATTGCTACATCTTATTTGAATTATGTGTATTAATTACTACTTGACATTTAGCATATTAAACATTAAACTGCTTATTTTCTCCTTGATTTTCATAATAAATTGTTATTTGTCATTGTTTGTTTTATAATTAAATAATAATAATTCTATGCTTGTTGTCTTAAAATTTTATATTAATTATTGCATTTATTGGGGTAATTTCTTCTATAAGGATTGGTAAATGAATATATTGGAGGATCGGGTTGCACGCCGCAACAGACTTATTAAAAGTCTATATTGGAGGATCGGGTTGCATGCCGCAACAGACTTATTAAAAGTCTATATTGGAGGATCGGGTTGCACGCCGCAACAGACTTATTAAAAAGTCCATATTGGAGGATCAGGTTGCACGCCACAACAGACTTGTTAAAAGTTTATATTGGGGGATCGGATTGCATGCCGCAATAGACTTATTTAAAAGTCAATATATACTTGATTAAAAATAATTACATGAGAGGATTGAAAATGAATATATTGTGGAAGCGATTTGTACGCTATAACGGAAATTGGTTGAAATAATAATGGATTATGACTGCTGAGTTGGTTTAAATTATTATAAATGAGTTACCTGATTTATTTTTATTATTTGTTGTTGTTACTAATATTGCGTACAGGTTAATGTAAGTGAACCGTCTTAGCCTCGTCACTACTTCGTCGAGGTTAGGCTCAGCACTTACCAGTACATGGGGTCGGTTTGTACTGATACTACACTCTGCAATTCTTGTGCAGATTTCGGAGTTGGTCCCAACAACGTACCATAGACTTGCTCGGATTTCAGCTACTCAGAGGAGACTTGAGGTATAACTGGATGGCGTTCGAAGTTCTGAAGTCCCCGTTTACTTTACTTTAGCTGTGTGTTTGTTTCCATACAGCTTTATTTTATTCAGACCTTTATTTGTATTATTCTAGAAGCTCGTGCACGTGTGACACCAATTCTGGAATGGTATTTAGACACCGTTGTTTTTATGGATTATTCACTATATTTCAGACCTTACTTCCGCATTTGTTCCTTTGCTATTAATAAATTTAAAAATTATTTTAAAATGGATAATATTATTCTAACGTTGGCTTGTCTAGCAAGTGAAATTTTAGGCATCATCATAGTTTCGAAGGTGAAAATTTCAGGTCGTGACAATTTGTCCGGTGCTTGGTTATCATTTTCAATTTTGGCATATTTAATAAGTATATCTGTAATATTTATGGAAGGGTGGGAAACGAAAGGTTTTGAATTTTGATACCTTTGTTTCGATTTTCGAAAAGAATAGCCTTCATCATATTTGCAGCATAAACATTGGACATATTAGCGAGCCTATTTCATGTGTGCAACGTTCGTTAGCCACAATATCTGTGCTATGTGGTATGGTTCGTCAAAATTACCTAATTGGATTATCTACGACAAATAAAATATATTCAAGATTCGCAGAAAATATATTTAATAGCCTCTTTGTGTGGTTTCTTAATGTGGGGATCTTTCTGTTACGTTTTTTTTTTTTTTTTTTTAAGTTTTCACATATCTATAATACTTTAAAACTAGTTTTTAATTGTGAAAATCAAATTCTACGGATCTAACTCTTCAGTCTCTCTCTATTTTCTTTTTTTCTCTCCTATTTTTTTTTTCTTTGGATCTCTATGCTTGTTTTCCTTTTTTTTCATCTCCTTTTTCTTTTCTTCTTCAAGATTTGATGTTGTCGCTTATTACCTTCGAATCAGTCGTGGTCCGCTGTCCCGCCAGCCATTAAAAGTCATCAAAAACCTTTGAAACTTTAATTTTGAATTCGAATTTTTTTTTAAAATTATTATTTATTTGATTGGATGTAAGTACAAATGATCGAAAATATTCTTTGAAATTTATATCTCAATTTTAAGGATGTTATTAGAATTGATTATTGATGAATTTTCATATTTAATCTCGAAGATGAAGAATATGTATTAAAGTTATACTATAGTCGTATGAAATTTGTTCTGAGATTCCTCAATCGGGTTCTTCGATTTCTCAACCCTCTATTTGATCATATCGTACTCGCGAAGGGGCTGATATTTTCTCTTGCTCCAAAGCGCCAATCTAGTGTTTCAGTGATTTGACAATGTTAGTTGTGTATTGCCATTGTCCCAATGCCTGACCTTGGGAAAATAGAAACATATGTTGCAGTTGTATTTTTCAATAAGAAAGTTGCATTGAAATTTCTAAATAAGTTATATACTATATCAACAATTACATGATATTTGTGTTGAAGTTATAAATACTCAAATTTACAAAAAATTGTATGTATATATATATTAAATTTGTATTAAAGTTATATTATAGTTATACGAAAATATTATATTAAAATTGTATGAATATTTATGTGAAAGTTATAAATAAGTTGTAAATATATTTTATATTGTATAATTAATTGTATAAAATTTATTTTAAGTTGTACTTATGTTGTTATAGATGTATTAAATTTGTATCAAATTTGTTTGAAAGTTATACTATACGATGGACAAACGGCTGGTATTACAAAAAGTTATACTATATGTGAACAAATTGCTGGGACATCAAAAGAAATCAATTTGTTAACCAGATTAACGAATTTGAAAGCTTGGTGATTGGAATGCAAATTAAGGTTTATAAAATTCGTATAAATTTGATACAAATTGCTTGGTGATTAGAATGCAAAGATCATACGACATTTTATATTACTGGACTTTTTGTCAGCTGTTGAAATTCATATAAATTTGGTACAATTTGACAGCTTGATAACCAAAAACCAACTGTACCAAATTTATACTGAAATTAGTAAATTGTTATCAAATTTGCTATTTACGAAGATCATTGCCATTTTCAACACCCTTAATTACCTCTATCTCACCATTGCTGCCATGGATATGGAGAAAACTAAGCTATTTCTCTAGAAGAAGAGGGAGAGGGAAGAGGAGAGAAAAAAGAAAATGGTGTAATTTTCATGTGGCGCTCAGTTTTGTGTACCCGTTGAATTTTATCAACTTTTAAAAAAAAAGTTTAACTGATACTTAATTTTTGGATAACTTCAGACATATACACTTTTCTCTTCATCTTTATTGTTGTTTTTTTCTTCCTTCTGCTTAGAGTTTATTAAATTTATTGTTGTTTTGACAATTTAATGATTGTGATTTGTTCTTTATGATATTTAAAAGTTATGTTTCAAATTTGATCTTATTTGGAGTAGATTTGGGCATCGAATCATGTATTGGATTGTTGAACAAGTTTATGTTTTAGAATTAAGGATTCGAAATATGAAGTTTCATTTAATAAATTGAACTACTTATGATTCGAATTTCTGAAATTGCATTTGAAAGATTGAACAACTTCATATTTGATTTCTGAAATTGCATAAAAAGATTGAACATTTGAAATATCGAAAAACTTCAGATTTGATTTATGAAATTGCATTGAAGAGATTGAACTACTTCAGATCCGAACGGGTACACCTTTCAAACTATTATGCAATATGGGTATGAAAATGCCCCTTAATTTAAGATACTAATAATGAGTTGGGAGCATTTTTAAGAAAGAATGTATACGATTTGTAAAGAAAACCTATTTAGTTTTGGTAAATAGCAAACTTAGATAAAAAGGGTAAATAAGTTTGTATTATATATATATGAATAAGTCCCTCTTTTTAATTGTTTTGAATAGTGTTTAGTGGCAAAAGAAAAATAAGTTGTGTCACAACTTTTTCTTCAATTTATTCTTCCATGACCTTGATCTGAATTCACGGTAAATTCAATGCTCTATTACCTTGGTGCTATGGCCGATTACACTGCACAGATATTCGTAAGTATGTAGTAATTCATAGATGACCATTTAACTTTCATATTATTGCACAAAAATTACTAAAATATATTTATTAATAAAAATATCACTTAATTTTACTTAAGTATTATAAAAATTATTAAATATTTTTTATAACAAACAAGTCCCTCAACTTTATCCAAGTATAGCAGAAAGCGTAAAATTTGAGTATCCATCCGTGAAATGGTCTTGAACCTTGTTCAATGTAATTCATTCATTTTTCCCCCTCTTTTCCAAAAAACAAAAGCAGGAATATGTAGCTGAACTTAAACCGGTGTTGCTTTTACAGTGGTTCTACTGTTAATTCTTCACAAAGGAATTTCGACTTATTACACTGATATATCATTGTTTTTCCTAAATTGTCTTGCATCAAATATTTAAAAGGAAAAGAAAAGATGCAAGCTTTAATTTGTTGCTCATTCTTTTCCAAAAGGTTATCTCTATCCGTTTTCTATTTTTTATTCTGAGAAATAAAATTTTATAATTTAAAAAATAAAATTGATCGCATCTTATAACATAATTCCTTTGTCGTCGTATAATATTATTAAGTATAATTGTAAATAAAATACTATCCAGTTTAAAATCGAACACATTCTTAGTTCATTTGTTTATAATAAAATTGTATATCTTTATTTTGGTGCAATAAGCCAAATATCTGCTAAAAGAAGCTTATGTATTAAATAATTACCAATTTATGTATTATAATCCCGTCAATATGATCTCTATATGAATTAGTACGCAACCCGATTAAGCCAAGATCGAGTTTATATTATTAAGTATCCGCCCAAAACAATAGGAAAAAAAATCAGTGCTTCTAATTAATTTAAACAACTTGAAGAAAGTATGCAAAATAAGTGAAGAGAAAACAACGAACATGACGAAACTTCAAACCGTGTACTTTACTTTGTGTTGTATCTAATAAATGTTTCCAATGAAAAACTTAACTGCAACCTACTCCCAAATAATTATTACGACTTTCAGAAAGGATAGTTGTCAGTTATTATGCTATAACAATATTTACGATTTCTTGAACTACTTACTGTTAATTCATTTATCGACAAACTTTCCGTTTGCATATTGTGTATTTGTGTTGTTTGTTTTTGTTTATCTATTTATTATTCAAGTCAACATTTATTATAATCATCCGACGACTTTTATTCAATTGGTGATTATATTAAATTATGAGATTCTTGAACCCTTCTAAAAAAGTTGACATATTGATTAAATAGTCGAATTATTTCGCATTCTTGTTTTCCCCCTTTCCTCTTTCAGTTAGCTGAAAGGTACGTAGAAGATAGCTACTTTATAATTTTTTTAAAAACGACAAAGAAAAAGCAGTTTTTTGTTAAGATCGATAAACCGGGTAGTGCGGAATTTAGCCAAACAATGTTATAATAACAATAACAAATACAATACAAGTTGATAATAACGGCAATTAAAGAAGATAAAGAATACACAAATTTAACGTGGTTCGGTCAAGGTGACTTACGTCCACAAGCGGAGAGGAGCAATTTCACTATGTCAATCAAGAATACAAAAGAGAGTACAAAATTAGAGTAAATACTCTAATTAGTCCCAAATACCCCAAGAGAATAACCTCACAAGATCACTCCAAAGAAAGGGTTCACACAGGTATTTCCCAACACTCACTCTCTTACAAAATACTCTATAATGAAATAAAGGAGGAGAAAGAAAGACAAGAGTGAAAAGCTCTTGAATTGGTGTGTTTACAAATGAGGAGAAGCTCCTCTATTTATAGCAAGAAATCCTTGGCCTAATAGTGGATATTATGTCATGGCAAATATCATGATCCACAAATTTTGTTATAGTGGATATTATGTCATGACAAATGTCATCCCAACTTGAGAAGAAGCCAAATTAATGGTCATATTACAAATCTCCACATTGGCCTAATTTCAGCTTATATATAGTAAATTTGCTCCACCTTCTCCGCAAAAAACCCAATGGACAAAATCATTCTTCATAAATGCCAATCAAGTTCAGGCAAAGCTTGAACTTGGACATGGAAGAGATTTTGTGAACATGTCAGCAGGATTGTCTCTAGTGTTGATCTTTTTAACAGAGACTTTTCCTTCAGCAATGGTTTCTCGGATGAAATGATACTTTATATCAATGTGCTTCGTCCTTTCATGATACATCTGATCTTTAGTCAAGCGAATGGCACTTTGACTATCACAGAAAATGGTAAGACCACTTTGGTGTGAACTGAGTTCCGCAAATAGACCCTTCAACCATAAGGCTTCTTTGATTGCCCCGATCACTGCCATATATTCTGCTTCGATATTAGATAAAGCTACTATATGTTGTAATATAGCTTTCCAACTAATAGCGCAACCACCAATGCAAAATACATAGCATATCAGTGATCTTCTTTTGTCAAGATCACCTGCATAATCTGAGTCTACAAAATCAACCAAAGTGTTAGTATTTCTCCCAAACTCCAAACGTGTGTTTGAAGTACCTCGCAAGTATCTGAGAATCCATTTCACAACCTGCCAATGTGCTTTACCAGGGCAAGCCATATACCTGCTTACCACGCTCACTGCTTGTGAAATTTCTAGACGTATACAAACCATTGCATACATAATATTGCCGACTGCACTGGAATAAGGAACTTGTGCCATGTACCTCTCTTCTTTCTCACTACGGGGATTGAGCAACTGATAACTTAAAATGAGCAGCAAGAGGGGTACTAACTGGTTTAGCATCTTTCATGCCAAACCTCTCCAAGACTTTCTTCAAGTACTTCTTCTGGATCAGAAATAGCATGTTGGCTTTTCGATCTCTTTTGATCTCTATGCCAAGGATTTTCTTAGATGCTCCCAAATCTTTCATCTCAAATTCACTTTTCATCTGACCTTTCAAATTGTGAATTTCTGTTAAATCCTTAGCAGCAATGAGCATGTCATCAACTTTAGGAGTCTCAACTTCAGGAATTTTAGCTTCTGGCTCAACTTCAGGAGTTTCAACTGTATTTTGCTCCAAAGTTGATGAGCTTGGCTTAGAAGGAATGCCAATCTCAAACTCCACCTGGTTCTGTGTACTCTTCCCTTTATCTGTATTACAAGAACTAGAAGACTCTTTTCTAGAATGTAACATAGAGGATTTATCAAAGGTTACATCTCTGCTAATTATAAATTTTGGTGCCGTGGGATCATGATACCATAGTCGATATCCTTTCACCCAGATGCATACTCAAGGAAAATGTATTTTTTTAGCCCTTGGCTCTAATTTTTCATTATTTATATGCATGTATGCAGGGCAACCAAATATCTTTAAATCTGAATAATTAGAAGGAGTACCTGACCACATTTCCTCTGGAGTCTTAAAATTCAAAGGTGCGGAAGGAGCTCGGTTGATAATATAACAAGATGTAGAGATAGCTTCTACCCAAAAGGCGTTTGTCAACCCAGCATTTGAAATCATGCAACGAGCCCTTTCCAAAAGAGTTCTATTAATCCTTTCTGCCACACCTTCATTCTTGCAAAATTCGTTGAATTTATCATTACAAAATTCTAAGCCATTATCTGTTCTAAGCCGCTTAACCTGTTTTCCTGTTTGCTTCTCAATCAAAACTTTCCATTGTTTGAAATTTAAGAAAATATCACTTTTATTTTTTAAGAAATAAACCCAAACTTTTCTTGAATAATCATCAACGAAAGTTAACATATACCTGGCACCACCTTTTGATGAGGTACGTGAAGGACCCCAAAGATCTGAATGAATGTAATCCAAAGTACCTTTTATTCTATGAATCGCTGGAGATTTAAAGCTGACTCTTTTCTGCTTCCCGAACACACAATGTTCACAGAACTCTATATTACCAGTACTTTGGCCACATAATAGACCTCTTTTGCTGAGGATGGTAAGACATATGCCACAATTTGGTGATGTTAGAATCTAATTTATCTGATATTGAAACTGCAGCAACACATGTAACAGTAGATCCCAAAAGAGTATACAACGTACCAGATCTGCGTGCTTTCATGATCACAAGAGCACCATGAGAATTTTCAGAATTCCACTTTCACTTGTGTACTTGCACCCAAGAGATTCTAGAGTGCCCAAAGAGATGAGATTTATCTTCAAGTCAGGAATATGTCTAACATCGGTGAGAGTTTTCGCCATACCATCGTGCATTTTGATTCGGACTGTACCTTTTTTAATAACTTTGCAGGCAGCATTGTTGCCCATCAAGACAACTCCACCTTCAATAGATTCATATGTGGTAAATAAATTCCGATTGGGACATATATGATAAGAACAATCCGAATCTAAAATTTACTCATTGTTACATTTGAAACTATTATTAGTTACTAAAAAATAGTTCCCTTAGTCTCATCAGCAGCTACACTTGTTTCGGCAATGTCAGTATTTTTGTGCTCATTTTTCTTTTCTGTATGCTTTTCTTTATTTTTTAATTTAAAACATTCAGAAATAATGTGACCTTTCTTATGACAATATTTGCATATGACATTTATGTATCTGGATTTTGACCTTGATTTAGGTTTCTCACTACTTGAATCTTTCTTATTGGATCTACCTCTTATGAATAAGCATTCCCCTTGGTTCCCACTAGTTAGTTTCCCCAGTAATATCTCTATCTATTTATTCTTTTGATTTCAAAATAGATTTGATATCTTTATAAGAGATATTATTCTTTCCATAAAGCATAGTATCTCTTATATTTTTAAACGACCAGGGTAAGGAAACAAGCAATAACACATCTTGATCATCATCTTTGATTTCAGCATCTATGTTACTTAAATCCATAAGAAGAAAATCAAAAGTATCAAGATGTGTAAGTATAGAGGTATCTTCAGCCATACGAAAAATGTAGAGTTTTTGCTTTAGGTAAAGCCTATTTTCTATTGTTCTTTTCATATATAGGGTTTTAAGCTTTTTTCATATGCCTTTGGCTGAGCTTTCTGCTGCAACTTCACGCAAAACCTCATTTGAAATATTTAAATTAATACATACTTTTGCCTTTTTGTCTATGACGGTAAACTCCTCGTTCGCCATTTTATCCGGCATTTTCTCCTTTCCTTGCAGTGCCAAATCTAAGCCATCCTGAATTAGGATAGCTTCCATCTTTAATTGCCACATTCCGAAGTTTGCACTTCGGTCAAATTTCTCAACATAAGACTTTGTTAGAGTCATTTTGGCTATTTAAATTAACCCGGTTAGATCTGGCTCTGATACCAATTTGTTAGGATTGGTAAATCTGGTAGTGCGAAATTTAGCCAAACAATGTTATAATGACAATAATAAATACAATGCAAGTTGATAATAACGACAATTATAGAAGATAAAGAAGACATAAATTTAGCGTGGTTCGGTCAAGGTGACCTACGTCCACAAGCGGAGAGGAGCAATTTTACTATGTCAATCAAGAGTACAAAAGAGAGTACAAAATTAGAGTAAATACTCTAATTAGTCCCAAATACCCCAAGAGAATAACCTCACAAGATTACTCCAAAGAAAGGGTTCACACAAGTGTTTTCCAATACCCACTCTCTTACAAAATAATCTATAATGAAATAAATGAGGAGAAAGAAAGACAAGAGTGAAAAGCTCTTGAATTGGTGTGTTTACAAATGAGGAGTTCCTCTATTTATAGCAAGAAATCCTTGGCCTAATAGTAGATATTATTTCATGGCAAATGTCATGATCCATAAATTTTGTTATAATGGATATTATATCATGGCAAATATCATGAAAATTTGACCCCCACTCAAAAAGAAGCCAAATTAATGACCATATTACAGTTTTCATTGCCATATGAAAAGTTCAAAGTTCAACGTGCCTCGATACTGTGCAGAATTCAGGTTATTGAAAAAGTAACTGCAACAAAATTGGTAAACTTCAAAAAATATTGTGAATAATGTGTTACAATCGATAAAACTTCAATTTTTTTGGTAATTAAACTTCATTAATAATACAAAATATACGTCATTGTCAATATGTAATGTGTTACAATCGATTAAACTTCATTTTTTGGTAATTAAACTTCATTAATAATATAAAATATATGTCATTATCAATATGTAATGTGTTACAATCGATTAAACTTCATTTTTTTGGTAACTAAACTTCATTAATAATGTAAAATATACGTCATTGTCAATGTGTAAATGATAATTTTTAAATATTTCTATTATATATTTGGTTGAACACTCTATACCCTAAAAGAAGTCCTTTTAATAAGTTCCACGATCAGCCGTTAAACCAAGTGACTGATTTATGCAAATGTTTTTTTAGGCTAATGTTTAGATTTTGCCCCTATCTTAAGAAGTCAGGCAAAAAGGAAACAACTGAGGAAAATTTCACGAAAATATAAGGAAACAAGAAAGACCGTTCAAAGCCACATTTTTACAGTATTTTTTTAACGATCAACTAAGGTAATCAACAATCAACTAAGGGTAAAAGAAAATTACAGTATTTTTAGTTTACCAGATTACTCACCCTGTCGTTCTCTTGTTCTAAATTTTTAATTATTTTCCACCAGTCTCATGCTTCAATTAGAATAATTAGCTGGAGCAAGCATATTCTAAATTTATTCTTTATGAAACATATGATATATTGTTGGCATAATTATAATTATAATAAAGATCAAGTGGAGTGGATTCTTTCAAGTCTAATGCCTCGATATTAATTGTATTGCCTGTTTTTGGTTTCCGTGCAGAATACATAATTATAATTATATATGAACTGTATCCCTTTGTTAAAGAAAGAATTCTGAAACTTGAAACAAAAAAAGAAAAAACAAATGAATTCTGAAACGGTATTTAAGTAAAAACATTGGTACTGGCATTTAACACCGCATCTAGGATCATATCATCTTTACTTTTTAAATAGCCAAATTATAATAATAGTTGTAGTCCAGAGAACACAAGAAAACAAAATATTTATTGTGTACCAACTTTTGCTTCCTTCTATCTATAATCTATAATGAAGGCACCTAAGCGTTAGAAATTGATTCTATAAATAAGTAGTTGTGTTTAGATAGAAAATATTAAAAATTTATAATAAATTATTAATGTATTTGATAAAAAGTGATGATAAATACTTTTTCTGACCGATCAAATGTCCTTTTTTTTTAATTATATATAAAAATAGAAATTTAGAAATGTATATACATGGAAAAGTGCGAATTATTGTAATGCAGTGGAGAGGGATTTAGGAGTTCTGATTTTGGAACAGCACTTCGAGGATTAAAAAATTATGAATAAAATAGTAAAATGTTTGATAAAATCAAAAGTAAGAATTTGACTGATTTTGATTTATGAGCACTTTAAGTGAATATCAAACAAAAAATGCTTATTAATTGAAGTGACCAACTTATTAGTTTATTTCAGCTTTATTACCCGTTGCATTGCCTTGCAAGCAATAATTAAATTATACAGACTGCTGCAGAAGGTAGTACTCCTTATTTAACAAATGACAGAACGGTACATGCGTCGCTATTTTGGCGACCTTCAACTTATCATATTAACAGTCGTGGTTACTAAAAATAGTTGTCTCAAATTATTTATCATTTTAGAAGTTCAAGACAAAATTAATTTTTTTTTTCTTTTTTACCCTTAGTAATAATTGTTCTTGAAGATGGAGATAACACATAAATAGAATAAATATTCAATGAAGAGAGATTATATCTTAAGACATAAATAAGGGTAGAATAATACAGTCCCTTTCATCATCGACGCTTTTTAAGGGCGTGCAAAAGAGAAACACGACAGATAATATGTGACGTAGAAAGTATTTTTCGTAACATAATTAAGAATTGGACAATATTACCATTATCTTGGAAATTTAACATGAACGATGATAACCAAATATTGAAGTGTGAGGCTGATTAAATGAGGGAAAGATTAACTAGAATATTTGGTGTGAAGCAAAATGCAAGTCAAATACACATCACAATTTGAATCAAACGTAACTGACAAGTATCTCGAGATAGTAGCTTTCACAGAAAGATCATGAGTATACTAGTGCGATTATAAATACTCTTCCGTGAATTTATTGATTTAAGCATGAAATTTAATGGAAAGAATTTTAATACTTGTGGTCTTGAGCATGTCAAGATAGTTGTGTAGCCATAAATTTCTGTCATTAAGGTTAAAAAGAGTTTAAAATTAAATTATTTTTAAATATAAAAAATGTGTCATTCTTTTACAACGGACTAAAAAGGAAACAACAACTCAGTATAATCCCACTGGTGGGGTCTGGGGAGGGTAGTGTGTACGCAGATCTTACCCCTACCCTGGGGTAGAGAGGTTGTTTCCGATAGACCCTCGGCTCCGTCCCTCCAAGAACTCCCCACTTTGCTCTTGGGGTGACTCGAACTCACAACCTCTTGATTGGAAGTGGAGGGTGCTCACCACTAGAGTAACCCACTCTTGTCCAAAAAAGATAGAATAATTGGGTAAACTATTTTAAGTTTTATGTACTAAGTATGTAGAAATTATTAAGTAGTGCAAATAGATCAAGTAATTATAGGTTAATATGGATGAAGATATTAATTAGTAACATCACATAAATCCCTTGACAATATATCCATGTGTTTTGCTGTAGGACAGCAGTCTCTTGTTTCAATCAAAGGGGCACAAGTTATATGAGGCATTTACTTCAATAGAATGGTCCATGTCTTCTCCATTTCAAAAATAGACCAAATCTCTACCATTAACTGCGCTCAACTGTCAGCCTACCTTTGCTTCAATCATACTCCTATACTTTAACTATTGCCAAGGCTTAGTTAAAGCTTTCCATACCAACAGTTATAGCATTGGGGAAATCCGAAATCAACCAACATATATAGCACATAATCACAACAACAATAACTCAGTATAATCTCACTAGTGGGGTCTGGGGAGGGTAGTGTGTACGCAGATCTTACCCCTACCCTGGGGTAGAGAGGTTGTTTCCGATAGACCCTCGGCTCCATCCCTCCAAGAACTCCCCATCTTGCTCTTGGGGTGACTCGAATTCATAACCTCTTGGTTGGAAGTGGAGGGTACTTACCACTAGAGCAACCCACTCTTGTCATATATAGCACATAATGTAAAGAGGAAAACTAATAAGATGGAATAGATGTAACATACCAGCATTGGTTTTGGAAAAAGGAAACCTCTCATATCTTTTTACAGTGCATAAATTTACACAAATGTATCAGTTCTTTTCCTCTGAAGTCATAACACAAGATCATTGGCTACTTGCGAAATCCTACATCTCCAGATTATACAGCTTACCCAGATTTTGGAGGCAAAACTAGTCTTGGTTATCATTTTGCATCAACGGAATTCTACCATCTTAACTGCTGAGGCAACTAAAAGAGAGTAACATCTTTCGTGCATAATTTATTTAATCAAGTAATTAATGAAAACCAAGAGCCAAAAACATGTTGAATCTACTTTTGGTCTAGAAACCAGTGGCAGCTTCACTAGAGAAGGGAAAGGGATATGGCAGGCAAACCAACAGGCCCAAGAGCAGAACCACAACTCCAAGAGCTATATATTTATTGTCAGGATCAGTGATTTCTTCTGATAGTGGAGCGATAGGCCCTCTTTGGAGGAAGAATATTAGCACTACCCAATAGAATGCTACATCGCTAAACAATGCAGATATTCCTAGTAGCCCAATAGATAAAGAACTTAGGCGCGCTGAAGCCTGGCCACATGAAAATTAACACTCAATTACAAAAGACATATTTATGTATTATTTCTTAGACATTCATTATTTAGTTTTTCTTTACCACTTGTTAGACAAACCAGATGATGCTAGCATTACCTTTCTGCCCCACGTGGCAAAAGCTATCCAGCCACCATCAAGCTCTCCTGCAGGAATACTATTGATAGCATTAATGAGAAGTCCAGCCCAGGCCCATATGACAAGCGGATTTACTGATATAGGAGTTCCTTCCTTAAGAGCATCTCCTAGAAGAAGCTTGGCTACAAGTGAAGAACCAAAGTGGCTTAGTCTTTGCAGAATACACAAATAAAGGAAAGATAACAGGAACTGCTTATGAGGAATAGAGGAATAGTCTGTTGAACGAGCAGGAGAAAAAGCACACATCATAATAAACTATATAAGCTAAGTACTTACCTATACCGCCAGCTAGAAATGATTCGTGGAACACAGAGGGATCGACGATGATGCCAATGCCATCAGTAGGTGGTAAGATGAATCCTGAAAGCAAAAGAATAAGGCCCACCGAGAACCCAGCTATTGGTCCAGCTGCTGCAACTTTCAAGAGATCTTCACGCTTTGGTACAATATTTACAATCCTTGTTATAGCACCAAAGGAGCCTATCTGCCACCAAAACAGCTCATTAGATATGAGTCACATGACTGCCAATCATATTTCAGCATCGAACATGTCTCGAAGAAGGAAGATTGAGGAGCTAATTAAGGACGGATTTAGGAAGGACAGCAGCTGAAAGTTTTCTTGCAACGAGATAAGATGAAAAATGATGAAAGCAGCCCCTGGAGCACTATTACACATCATACTATAACCAAATAAACATTGCACGTAACCTTCTTTCATAGGGAAGTCTATCCAAAAGCTTTTTAACTTCTGTAGTACAAGAGTCAATTACAGTATGAACTAATTCTAAAAAAGAATGTATAGCGGGCGACTGAAATGTGGTAGATGCATAGGCTATGACACTTAGTTCATATTATATTTAGAAAATTGCTACTAAACTGGTGTCGTTTTTCCACAATCATTAAGAATTACCACAGATCAGTAAGAGTCTAATTAAAATCAACAAGATAGTGAGAACTTGACAAATATGTCTTCACTTTTTCAAGAGAGTTGGTGAACTTATGCATTCTCTTCCTGAAGCAGTAGAAGATAGAAGAGAATATAGAAAACTGATAACAGTGTCGAACTTTTCCAATAAAGATGATGAAGTTAAACCTTCTCTTATTAAGGGTTGTAGTCTTGTAGAAGATCTTGATTCATTTTTAAAAGATTCTTGAAGAATTATAGAATCTTCATTGAAGTAATCCCTTGATGCGACTGTGCATTCTCATCTCTGACAAATAAATCTAACATATGAAAACGATTGTAATTTACAAGACTACCGAGTAGAAATTACTCAAGTAAACAGTGTCAACCTTGCTGAAGGTTGTGGTCTAGTGATGCTAAGACTAACGACTTGGATAACCATCAAAAAAAGTTAATAATGGCTTACAGGTGCTGCAAGACATCAGTAATTTAATACCATCGTATTAGAAAAGAAAGAGAGCTCTGTCTCTGGGTGACACTGAGCATTCTCAAGTAACATAAAGAGAGATATCAAATGAAGTCAGATTAATAATACCAACTCCACTCCAAGACAGGACAGGACCTTACTAATAGTTGCAACTGGTGACGAAAAGACTAAATGATACGAATAATCATCAAAAGTAACTTTATGACATTGAAAAGTTTGGTGCGTTAAAAAGACCATCAACATCATCAGTTTGACTCGATTTTACAAGGAAACAGCAAACTCTACGATGCAACACCAAATCTTCCCAAAAGATAAGGTGCACTAGAAAAATAGATGCATTCCTGACCCACCAAGGATATCTTATCAGCTGATCTGAGAAAAGCTGCAACTATATGTCTCATAATCTGGCAGCTATGAAAGGATTTCGCAACCCCCAAAAGATATTGTCAATATGAGGTCTCATTATAACCAAGTCGACATCGCTAAAGGTTGTTTAATCCATAGACTGCATGAAACCTATGCACCTTACCTGCCAGCTAGGAACAAAATATGGAACCCCGAGCTTAACGCCAACCTCTTTGGCAACTAAAAGATGGCTAACTTCATGAACCCCCAGAACAAAGGCAGTTATGAGAGCTCCAGGTAATCCATCCTTCAACAGGTCAAGATTGTCAACAACTGATCTGGGAAAATAAAATTCTATCTTAGCGCTTAAGCATATAGGTGAAACAAGTTAAAAAGAATACATGCAATCAGACAGCATGAAATTATCTCACATAAACAAATTTCCTGATAGTTTGTTATAACTGAGATATCTTCTGTTTTCACTTACTGCAATTTGAGCAAATTCAAATAAAAGTTGTTAAGAATACTGCAAATAATGGATGAGCACTTCTAACTAAAAAGAAAAGAGAGAACAAAAGAAGACAGCCACGATTTATATAATAATTTTGTATTTTCGAACTCCAAACACTTGCTGCAATTTGAGCAAATTCAAATCGAAGTTGTTAATCTGTAATTAATGGATGAGCACTTCTAACTAAAAAGAAAAGAGAGAACAAAAGAAGACAGCCACGATTTATATAATAATTTTGTATTTTCAAACTCCTTATACAAAAGCATTAATCTTGTACATACTAGCAGATTAATATGAAACATCACAACAGTATTCCATAATTAAGCTATATTAATCTTGGAAAATGACAAAATTAAATTGGACATTAAATACCAAGCTACAGTTGAGCTCGAAGCAAATGCAAAGCCAGTGATGAACAGGTACACATTAAAAAAAGAGAGGTAAAAGTAGAGTTATGGAGTTAATATGCTACGTACAACAAGTTCGATTGTAATGCCGGCACATTGCGAAGAAGTAAAGTGAATATTGTAACAAGTCCAAAGGCCCCCGCTGCAAACCATTCTGGAACAGCTGCAGTTTTCAAACAAGCTGGGTTACTATTCAACAATGAAAAGCTCCAAATCTATATGTTTGACACAGGTATTCCCCTTGTTATTATCACCAGTAATTGAAACCTATGAAGAATGCTGAATAAACTACCTATAGTTTCAGGTTGCAGGGTCATTCTCGGGACCACAACTGCCACAGGCTTATCATCCTCCGGATTGTTTAAAAGAAAAAGTTTATATGCATCTCCAAGTCTGTCCTGTTAATGAAGTGCCATTTTGAAATAGTAAGAACCCCACAGCAATATCCAAATTAAATTGGAGAAAAACGAGGAAACTTGAGCAACCTGCATTCTCTTTGATACTTTTTCATAAGCTGTAGCAGCCTGTCCACGTAAATTCCCTTTAAATAATACTCCACCCTATACAAGCATGTTATAAAAGCTTCAAAAAAATAAGAACCACCAAAGATAGCGCATCAAGATTCATTTGCACCAAGAAGCCAAGAACAGAAACAACAAGCCCATGATCACTCGCTTGAGAGGATACCCGTACTAGTTTAATCTTTTTATTTTTATGGTACAATTAAATGTTTAAATTATTGGCTCATGTTTGACTTGGATTTTCTTGTATGAGCAAGAAATAAGATTACCAGCAAATTGCTCACCTCATATGGCTCCTGGCTTGTAACAAAAAAGGTGTCAAAACCAAATACTTGATTTCTAAGAATCTCAATTGTTTCCTTGGGAATCCTGATTGATTCATCGAGTTGCAGAGGCTGCTCATGGAATAGTATCAACAGTAAGAAAAAGATTAACTTTACAGCCGAAGGCAACATGAGAAAAATGATAGAGGAGCAAACTGTAAACAATTAATCCAAAAAATATTCAACCTAATGTTCCAAAATTTACCACCTTCACACCTGGAAGAGGTGATCCACTTGAAACTTTAACCTCAGTGCCATCCTGCTTCAACACAAGGTCTAAAATGTAAGGCAAATAAATTGAAATTCAAATGCTCATACCCAGTGACAGAGAAAATTCTCAATAGCTCCAAGAATGTGATTTCATTACACTTCAAGCCTCTCACTGCCAAAACATTGGAACATAAAAAGAATGAAGAACCTAACCTCCAGATTAAAATAGCATAGCATACCTCAATTCCAGGCTGCTCATTCACTTGAGCTCCGTTATTATTTTCTAGACTTGTATTCTCCAACATCCCCAATGGTTGGTCCTTATCCTGATCCCAAGGATTCCATACCCAAAAACTACAAATTATTTTCCATTCACTAATAGTTTTCCATTATTTTTCTTGCACATTGTCTTTAAGTAAATGGCATGAAATAATTGAGAATTGAATCAAACCTGATCAGGCCGAGAGTTCAGCTCAAGACTCTTATCTTCATTCAGATTTGCCCCATCCGCTTCCTCGGCCAGCTTTTCATCCTTTAAATATAAATACAAAATAAATAACAGTAAGCCAAGAACTAGGGACCAAGTTATCATATAATTCGCAGCAAACGCAAAATTATAAGCTTTAAATTTCAAATTGAAAGAATTAATTAAAAGAAGGAATAGAAACCTTGTCATCATTTTTATCAGGCTCAGTTTCTGTCTCACTTGATCTGCAAATAACGCTTCCTTTATTGCGAGCGACAAATCTAATGTTAGCAGAAAAGAAAAGAAAACGTCAAATATGTTGCAGACTTAACATAAGTTAAAGCTATTAATTATGAGTTTCAATGATGAAAAATAAATATCACATGCGGTGCAGGATCACAAGGAATAAAAGAAAGGAATCAAGAAGCACTACCATTCAAGAATAGATTAAGGAAACAATCTATTAATGGGAGCAATGCAAGGGAAAGAATCAATGATTAGAGATGAAAAAGGAAGAAACAACGGAGATACGGAAGAAGAATCAATCAATGATTCGATAAATGATTGACGGAAGCTATTACAGGAAGGTCCCAAATCAAAGGGAAACGAGATCGCAAAGGGTTGCACTGGAGATCGTTGAAGCCAGAAATCAAGGGATCTATCGCAAATCACTCAAGTAACGAAAAGATATGCCTAGCGGATGAAAAGCTTGTCAAGACCACAAATCAAGGAAGATCAACGAAAACTTGACTTTATTCTCGGAAAGAATCAATCTATGATTCCTTTCAAGGATCAACTCCTTTGGGTTTGCAAACTCTCAAGATTCACGTCATTCAAGAGTCAAGAAGGCCTCACGAAGTGTATATATATATATACATATGTTCCAGACTTGAAGAGGACATACTTTGATCAAATCAACTTCAATCTCTTTGTTCTACTTCAAACAAAACACTGTAGTCTGCTCTAGATTTCTTGTGTAACAAAGAAGAGAAGAGAGAGAGAAAAGAACACTGGTGAGGCATTGTATCAATTATAGAGAACGAGTGACAAAAGTTGTTGGTGTATAACAACATCAACTCATCTGTACTAAGCCACTTCATACTTGAAAGAGATCACCCTTACAACTGGACGTAGGATTCACTCTGAATCCGATATAAAAATATACCGTGTCATTTACTTTTAGTAATTTATCTTTTTGATTCGATTCCTGAAAAGCCCAGTCGACTACAACTCAAATTAGTCGACTACTGCGAAAAAGAAAAGAAAATTCACAATTCACCCCCCCCCCCCCCCCGCACTTTCAGTTGGTATCAAAGCTAGTCTCACACTTTTTGCTTAACAGCTTGTGAGAAAAGATCATGGCAAATCAAGTAATTGTTGGAGCACTCTTTCAAGAAGGAACATCGCAAGTTAGGCCATTATATTTCAATGGACAACACTTTTCTCACTGGAAAGTGCGTATGGAAACATATACAAAATCCTATGATGTCAAAGTATGGCGCGTTATCAATAAGGGGAACTATCCACTACCAGCATCAGCTCAACCACCTGCTGATCCAGAAGATATAGATGAGTACACAGACGAGCAAATGGCATTTGTTCAGGTTAATGCTAAGGCACGAAATTTACTCTATAATGTTATAAGTGGAGAGGAATATGATAAAATCTCAAGTTGCGATACAAGCATACAGCTAAAGAAATGTGGGATAAACTGGAAATTACGTATGAAGGAACCAGCAAAGTGAAAGAAACTCACATTAACATGTTGGTTCATGACTATGAACTCTTCCAGATGAAAGAAGGAGAATCCATTGAGGAAATGTTTGCAAGGTTCAACAAAATCATTAGCGGTCTAAAAGTTTTTGGTAAACCATACTCAAGTGGTAATCAAGTTTCGGAAAATTCTAAGGAGTGTACCTACCACTTGGTAGACAAAAGTAGTTGCACTCGAATCACAAGATTTAAACAAACTTTCATATGATGAGCTTCGAGGAGATCTTATAGCATTCGAGAAAACTCACCTCAAGAAAACAAACCAGGAAGAAAAGAAGAAAACAGTTGCCTTCAAAGCTACAACTGAAAGACCAGAAAATGATATTGATGACGACCCAGAAGCTCTTGAAGAAGAGATTTCCATGGTATCAAGAAACATGGATGGTTTAACGAGAAGATACAGAAACACAAGAAGAGGTAGGATGCCCCCTAGGCGAACCATGCAATACAATGAACAAGACAAGAATGATGGAAAATGTTATGAGTGTGGAAGATATGGGCATGTTCAAGCTGAATGCCCAGATCTTAAAAGAAAGGTTTCCAGAGGATTCAATAAAAACAAATCTTTCGGAAGCTGGAGTGATGAAGACAGTTCGAAACACGAGGAAATAGCAAATCTATGCTTCATCCATTCTGGAAAACAACATGAACAAATATTCGGGCTGCTGGACTGATGAAGATGCATCAGAGGATGAATGCAAAGAACATAATGAAAATTGTTTCATGGTACGAGGTGAAACAAGTGAGGTAAGATCTTATAACTGTGACAGATCTAATGAATTGCAGGATATTCTTGACCTTACTCTAAAAGAGTCAAAAAATGAGGAATGAACTAAGGAGACTAAATAGGGAAAAGAAAGACTGGGAACTCAAGCTTGAAGTATGTGAAATTGAAAGAGATGTACTTCAAGATGAAGTTCAGAATTGCTAATGCAACTTAATGGCATGCGCAAGTCCACCAGTCACAGTTTTGTCAAGTCTAACCAGGCGACTTACAAGTCAACTGGAAAATGACCTGTTAGAACTGAGTCCACAAGTACTAACACAAGTGGTAGATCAAAAACTGGATCAGCCCCTATGTATCACTACTGTAACAAAGTGGACATAAATATTCTTTCTGTCGATTTCGCAAATCTAACGTTTCAGGATGGATTTGGAAACCCAAAAACATTCCTGATCTTAGTAGAACTAACCAACAAGGACCCAAGCAAACTTGGGTACCTAAAAGAAAGTGATAATTCTTTTTTGCAGGAACACCACAGAAAGAGCCGCAAAGGAAAATGGTACTTAGACAGTGCGTGTTCCAGTCACATGACAGGTGACAAAAACCTGTTCAAAGAAGTTACAAAGATAAATGGAGGAAGTGTCAAATTTGGTGATGATTCAAAAGGAAAGATAGTTGGTACTGGCACAGTTCCATTCAATAACAATTGTGATATTATTGAAGTGTATCTTGTAGAATGACTCAACTACAATCTCCTGAGTATAAGTCAGCTATGTGATTTAGGGTACGAAGTTAAATTCAAGAAAACAGGTTGCGCTATTGAAGATGAGGCATGTAAAATAATACTCCCAGGAAAAAGGTATGGAAATATTTACATTCTCGATGGTATTGAAAATCTAGATAGTCACATCTGCTTAGCATCTATATCTGATGATCCATGGTTGTGGCATAAGAAACTTGGTCATGCAAGCATGCATCTTATTGAGAAACTCTCCAAGCATGATTTAGTTATTGGTCTCCCTAAACTCAATTTTTCTAGAAATCATGTATGTGATGCATGTCAAATTGGTAAACAAACAAGAAATTCCTTCAAAAGCAAAGACATTGTATCTACCACCAAGCCTTTACAACTGCTCCACATGGATTTGTTTGGACCTACCAGAACTGCTAGCATAAGAGTAAAACGATATGCTTTTGTTATTGTTGATGACTACTCACATTTTACATAGGTGATTTTCTTATCTCACAAAGATGAAACTTTGAAATACTTTGAGATTTTCTGTAAGAAAGTTGAAAGAGAAAAGTGGTACCTTATTACAACCATTCAAAGTGATCATGGAGGAGAATTCGAAAGCAGAGCATTTGAAGATTTCTGCAATGATCAAGGATATACTCTCAACTTCTCAGCTCCAAGATCACCTTAACAGAATTGAGTAGTTGAGCGGAAAAATAGAACTTTAGAAGGTATGGCCAGAACAATGATATTGGAATATTCCCTGCCAAACCATTTTTAGGCAGAAGCAGTAAGCACAGCCTGCCACATTCTCAACAGATGTCTTATAAAACCTATCTTGAAGAAAACTCCATATGAATTATGGAAAGGTAAACGGCCTAACATATGTTATTTTCATCCTTTTGGTAGCAAGTGTTTTATCCACAACAATGGTAAGGACAATCTTGGAAAATTTGATCCAAGAAGTGATAAAGGTATTTTTCGTGGTTATTCCATAAACAGTAGATCTTTTAGATTTTATAATAAACGCACTTTATCTGTAGAAGAATCAGTACATGTCATGTTTGATGAAAATAACACTACGGCTGAGATAGGAATTATTGCAGATGATGAAAATATCAGTCAAGAAACACCACGGTCAAGCAAATCTCAAAAGTCGACTGATACGATAGACGGTGTCACAGAATCAACGAGTGAGCCTGTCAACAGTCAACCAGAATCACAGAAGGAGTCAACTACTCACACGATTGCAACACGTCCAAATGAGTAGAGAAGTGAACCGGAATATCCTCAAAAGTTTATCATAGGAGATCCAAGTGAAGGAATGAAAATCAGGGGAACTCTCAAGAAAAAGGCGACAAATGTAGCACTTATCTCTCATATTGAACCAAAGAAGGTTGAGGAAGCCTTAAAAGACTCCAGCTGGGTACAAGCAATGCAGGAAGAACTCGATCAATTTGATAAAAATCAAGTCTGGAAACTGCTACCTAAGCCTGCAAATGCTACTGTAGTTGGAACAAAATGGATTTTCAGAAATAAGCTTAATGAAGATGGAAAGGTTGTGAGAAACAAAGCCAGATTAGTAGCCTAAGGCTACTCACAGCAGGAAGGAGTCGACTACAATGAAACCTTTGCACCAGTAGCTCGACTAGAGGCCATACGGATTCTTCTTGCATATGCATCCTTCAAACGATTTAGACTTTTTCAGATGGATGTCAAAAGTGCCTTTTGAAATGGCTTTATTGATGAGGAGGTATATGTAAAACAACCTCCTGGTTTTGAAGACTCAAAATTCCCTTACCATGTGTATAAGTTAACTAAAGCTCTGTATGGACTCAAACAAGCTCCACGAGCCTGGTACGAAAGGCTTAGTTCATTTCTACTTGATCATGGCTTTACAAGAGGTAAAGTAGATACTACATTATTTATCAAAAGATCATCAGGAGGTAATCTTATTATTCAAGTTTATGTTGATGATATTATCTTTAGAAGTGCTAACCCCTCTTTTGTGCAAGGAATTCGCTAGTCTTATGCAAAGTGAGTTTGAAATGAGTATGATGGGAGAGCTTACGTTTTTCCTTGGACTACAAATTCAACAATCTGAAGAAGGAACATTCGTGTGCCAGACAAAATATATAAAGGAATTAATTCAGAAGTTTGGCATGATCAGTGCTAAAGGAATTGGTACACTAATGAGCCCGTTAACAAGTCTCGACAAGGACGAAAAAGGAAATCCAGTTGATGAAACTAAATATCGCGGAATGATCAGTTCTTTGCTTTACTTGACTGTCAGTCGACTAGATATTATGTTTAGTGTGTGTAAATGTGCCAGGTTTTAGTCAGCTCCTAAGGAATCGTATCTGACTGCAGTAAAGAGAATAATTTGTTACCTCATAGGAACTATTTCTTATGGATTATGGTATCCACATTCTAACAATTTTAAGCTGGAAGGTTTTTCAGATGTTGATCTTACAAGTGATAAGGAAGACAGAAAAAGCACTAGCAGAACATGTCAATTACTGGGAAAGGCATAAATTTCATGGAACAGTAAGAAACAAGGCTCAATTGTATTATCCACAACAGAGGCAGAATATATTGCCATTGGGCAATGCTGTGCACAGTTATTATGGATGTCTAATCAACTGGGTGACTATGAACTAGTTTTTAAACCTATTCAAATATTTTGTGGTAACTCTAATGCTATATGTCTCAAAATATCCTGTGTATTATTCTAGGGCTAAGCACATATACATCAAACATCATTTCATTAGAGATCATGTGCTCAAGGAAAATATAAAATTATCATTTGTTGGCACCACTGATCAATTAGCTGATATTTTTACTAAGCCTTTACTTGAAGATAGATTTTGCTCTCTAAGAGAACTACTTGGTATTATTTCGCTTGATCATAAAAATTAGGGCCTATGTGTTAGTTTTTAATTCTTGTGTGTCTAATGTTTTTAATTTTATATTATCTGTAAATATGCATTAATTTAGCGCCTCACATTTTCCTCTCTTTTCCCATCAGTCGCAGCTTTCCAGAAATGAAAATCAATCATCATGACCCTTCCTGATACCCATTCCTTTCCTGCACTCAACCGTCAAAATCCCTTCTTTTTAACCCCATGTACCATTCTTCTCTGTCTTCATTACTCCTATCACTCAGAAACCCTTCCTCAAAATCTCTCAATGGCTAAACACTCCAAGAATCCGTCTGCCTCCACTAGAAAAAGTACTCGTTCCAAGGGAAAACCCTCTTCTTAGCCTCCGGAACAAGTAGACGTAGGGTCTGACTACTCAGAAGGAAACACTCCAAGAATTTGTCTGCCTCCACTAGAAAAAGTACTCATTCCAAGGGAAAACCCTCTTCTCAGCCTCCGGAACAAGTAGACGTAGGGTCTGACCATTCATAAGGGTTTGCCTCTTCTCAGGCAAACTATCAGATCACTTTCGCCCAATATGAGAAAAAGCTCTTGGAAAAAGACCTATGGAAGACCCCCATGAATCTTTTACACCCAAGAAATCCAAAGTAGACCTCTCGAGTTCTTTATAGTCCGACCTCAATTTCTGGGATACCCCAAATAGGGATTTCTTTGTTGCTATGAAAAACAAGCCCATTGCTCACGGCAGAGTAATCAACCTTGATGATATGGAGGCCCTCAATTGTAAGGTAAAGGATTTGTTTGTTTTTCAAGGATGGTCTAAATTCCTCTCTGTACCCCCTCCCAAAGTCTATGAACCTTTAGTGAGAATGTTTTATGCAAATCTTCGCTCTAGCAAGCCTGATAAATTAGAATCCCTAGTTCTAG
This sequence comes from Nicotiana tabacum, assembly GCF_000715075.1. NCBI lineage: Eukaryota > Viridiplantae > Streptophyta > Magnoliopsida > Solanales > Solanaceae > Nicotiana > Nicotiana tabacum. Next base: position 91,037,903 of record NC_134083.1, read on the forward strand.
GAAAATACATTGTCCTTGATTGTGCCTTGTTTGACTCCATTTTTCAGTGCAAGTGCTCCGGTTTTCCTATGCTTTCCAAAAATACTTGGCCTGATGATTTTGAAATTTCTTTTGATCAAGCAAAACGTTGTATTGCTGAGTGTCCATCTGATTTCCTTCCTAACTAGTTAGGTCCCAGTGATGTTAGTTTTGAAACCCGAGTTCTGGCCCACATTGTTGCAACTACTCTTCTTCCTCGTACTAGATCATTCTCCACATTCTCTCAACGAGATACCTTTCTTGTCTACTGTCTTGTGACCAAACTTAAGGTTAAACTATCCTCATGGGTCATAAACTTCATGATTGAGAGTGCTGATGATTCCACCAGTTTACCCTATGGTATGGCTATCACCCACATTTTGGAAGCCCACAACATCTCTATCTCAGAATACCCCTTTGTCTCTATTTCAAAGTCCTACAACTCTAGAGCCTTCGCCAGTATGGGGTATGTGTGTGCTATGGGTTCCTGGGTGAAAAAACAGGAAGGTGAAGTCAAGAACGTTCAGCCTGATCCCAAGACCAAAGCCTCTGTTTCCCATCATAGTGTAGGTGATCCTGATCTTATGGAGAAACTGACTGCTATTGACAACAAGTTGACCATCATCAAGGACCTTCTTGCCGCAACTCAATCCATTGTTGGGAACATCCATGCAATCTCCAAAGAGACTGGGTCAGATGTTTCAAAGATAAGGGTCAAAATTCTCAAACTTGGAGAAAATGCAGTCAAAGCCTTCAAGGAAGTACATGACAGGATTGATGGGGTGACAGTTTCAGCCAATGCTCGCTTTGAACGTTTGAAGGAGGCGATTTGCAACACTCTTACTTATTTCTTGCGTCGTTAGTTGTGGAAGTTTCAAACCATCTCTTTTTGCTATTTTGCTGTTTTGGACTGGATAACCAATCGCTGGATATTTCTCTTTATTTTTGCTAAACCATGCATGCCTATAATTTGCAAATATTTGCCTATGATGTGTCTGTTTCTACTTAATTTCAACTGTATATATGCATATCCCCTCTTTGCTGATGTCAAAAAGGGGGAGAAAGAAGTTGTACTTTGCAGAACAGATAGCAACACCTGTTGAGGGAGAGTCGACTGAAGTATATGCAGCACCTGTTGAGGGGGAGTTGATTACAATGGAGTAGGCCAAACAACAACAACAACAACAACAACCCAGTATAATCCCACTACTGGGGTCTGGGGAGGGTAGTGTGTACGCAGACCTTACCCCTACCTTGGGGTAGAGAGGCTATTTCCGATAGACCATCGGCTTCCTCCCTCCAAGAACTCCCATCTTGCTATTGGGGTGACTCGAACTCACAACCTCTTGGTTGGAAGTGGAGGGTGCTCACCACTAGAGCAACCCACTCTTGTGTTTATATATATATATATTATTTTTGTCATCATCAAAAAGGGGGAGATTGTTAATTATGAGTTTCAATGATGAAAAATAATACATCACATGTGGTGCAGAATCACAAGGAATAAAACAAAGGAATCAAGAAGCAATACCATTCAAGAATAGATTAAGGAAACAATCTATTAATGGGAGCAATGCAAGGGAAAGAATCAATGATTAGAGATGAAAAAGGAAGAAGCTGCGGAGATACAGAAGAAGAATCAATCAATGATTCGATAAATGATTGACGGAAGCTATTACAGGAAGGTCCCAAATCAAAAAGAAGCGAGATCTCAAAGGGTTGCATTGGAGATCGTTGAAGCCAGAAATCAAGGGATTTATCGCAAATCACTCAAGCAACGAAAAGATATGCGTAGCGGATGAAAAGCTTGTCAAGACCACAAATCAAGGAAGATCAACGAAAACTTGACTTTATTCTTGGAAAGAATCAATCTATGATTCTTTTCAAGGATAACTCCCTTGGGTTTGCAATCTCTCAAGATTCATGTCATTCAAGAGTCAATAAGGCCTCACGAAGTATATATATATTCCAGACTTGAAGAGGACATACTTTGATCAAACCAACTTCAATCTCTTTGTTTTACTTCAAACAAAACACAGTAGTCTGCTCTAGATTTCTTGTGTAACAAAGAAGAGAAGAGAGAGAGAAAGAATACTGGTGAGGCATTGTATCAATTATAGAGAGAAGAACGAGTGAAAAAAGATGTTGGTGTATAACAATATCAACTCATCTGTACTAAGCCATTTCATACTTGAAAGAGATCACCCTTGCAACCCAAGGGGACTTGACGTAGGATTCACTCTGAATCCGAACCGGTATAAAAACATATTGTGTATTTACTTTCTGCAAATTATCTTTTTCATTCGATTCTTGAAAAGCCCAGTCGACTAGAACTCAAATTAGTCGAATACTGAGAAAAAGAAAAGAAAAATCACAATTCACCCCTCTTGCACTTTCAAAAGCAAGTAATTCACATTATTCAGCATAGTATCAACCAAGTAATTAAACATGATAGTAGAGCAGGCAGAGACAAAGACTATTTCAAACATTTGATTGTACCAGCATACATCATGTTTACCTTAAGAAGTGTCTGGCAGGAAAGTTAATACTACTACTATGTTTCTGAGGACCAGTTGAGGGAGAAGAAAGCAAAGGCTGGAGCCGATTGTAACAGCACGAACTACACTGAGGTGACACGGGAACAATACTAACACGACAAACCGCCGGCATGTTCATTTTCTCTTTTCCTTTCCTAGAATGGAGAAAAAGGGGTGCTTTATCTAAACCCAATCGACATTGAATCAGCCAACCTAATGTTTTTGAGAAGAGAAGGTGAATTATCAACTTCAATTTAGAAAATTTAAGGTTTTGGAGAAGAGAAGCTCAGAGAGTTTTTATTTATAGAAATAAATATATCTTGTGTTATCCTTTCCGGGTTATAGCAATTGGCAGGGATTAGGGGGTTCATAATGGGAAATATCTGTTTCTATTTTGGTTCTCGTTTCCTTTCTGTTAAGTGCTAATTGCCCGCCTAAAATCCAAAATGCGTTGCTTCTCATCGAAACGCTCACTCCATTAGCTAATGGAAAGAAGACACGTGGTACAAGTTATAGCTTAGATTTTTTAAGATTAAGACCTCTCTAGGCTCCAGAAAAAAGGAAAAAAAGAAAAGGGACTATAATTCAAATTTATTTATTTATTTTAACTAAAGTTTGCTAACTGATTATATATACATTCTTCCTTAAAATACTCACATACCATGCTCCCTTAAAAGTTTTCTTCACAAATTATAGTTTTCTTCACCAATTATATACATTCTCCCTTAAAAGTAAAAGTATATATAGGTCGGGCTGGCTCGGATTTGCAATTACCAAACCAAACTAATTGTGTCGGGTTATTAAATCTAAAGACCAAACCAAACCAATAAAACTCGAGTTTTTCAATTTCGGTTTATTCGGGTTTTTTCGGGGGGGTTTCCGGTAAAATCTTTGTAGCACAAAATATATAACTTGTGCTCTACATATTTCTTTAATCCTAATAAGATATAACCTTATAAGGTGCTTTTCAAGAAAATAATACAAAATAGTATGAGATGTGTCATGGCATTATCCTAAAATATTCAACAATAAAGACAATAAAATCACGTAATATAAATATTGCTAATTAAAAAGTAATAACAAAAATAAACATAATCGAAAAGTATTAAGTCATACTAAAATAAGTAGACTAATAAGGAGTATTAATTACATGACTAAACACTAAAGAAAAAATAAAAATCGTTATGCATTTTTATCTAAATCATTGCAAAACAAAAAATAGATATTCAATACATTATCATTCCTAGTATTGAATTGAATGTCTTTTGTTAGCATTAGTATTGATTTGATTTTGGTTTGGCCTTTTGTTAGCATTATTTGAGTTACTAATATAATGGCTATAAAACTTATTGGAACATTCAAAAGTTCTAAGTCCAACCTTGAAATAATACCTTAAAAGATAAAATTATGCAAAAAGGTTAAGAATTACATCACAATAAGTATATTTATGTATTAAATATATCTAAAAAATTTATATATGTAATGTCGGGTTGGTTTGGATTCGGTTTGACCTTTTTTAGTTAAAATCAAACCCAAACCAATAAGTACAATTCATAAACATACACTACAACCATGTAGCCTACATAAGACTTTACAAAAGTGTAGCCCAAAAACAATAGGCTAAGATTCAACATCCAACTCCAAATAGGTTTTCGAAATCCCCAATTATTTTTTCTTAAAGAAACCTCAAGCTTCTAACCCAATTTTGGAATCAATAATTGTGACTAAAATATTATTTTAACAACCCAATTTCATTTGTGTGGTAAAAATTGAATTTTTAAAGTAATCATCATTGTTGAACAAGCTTAAATAAGTGGGTCTAAATTTTGAATACGATTTTATGAGAATTTTGGAGTCGATGTTGTTTAGACTTATTAGAAATTATCTAAGGAGATTGTTTATAAAATTTGAAGTCATTTAATGGAGATTAAGACTGGTTTTAAAAAAGAATTGCAATGAAAATCATAGAAAAAGTTCGTCTACATACGCGTATACACTTTTAAACAAGACATGTACAATATTATGTATATAAGTATCTAAAATGTATAACAGTGTATAAGCGGTGTTTATACACCTATATATACCATTATACAATATTATACAAAAACTGACTTCGTCTTTATCCTTGAGCATCTTCTGAAATCTAACTAAAATCTATTCCAAATCACTTTAAACTTAAGATTTGAACTCCTCTTGATGTTTCCAATCGATAGAAACAATACCAAATCCAAATAACTAACAAACTCGTAAAATTGTATTTCCGAAATAGGTCAAAAACATCACTAAATGGATCATAAATTCTAGGATGATCTTCCCGCCAAATAAATATCCACAATACAAAAAGTTAACCAAATCCAACCACCATCACTATTTTTTGTTTTCTTAAAATGCTTAGTTTGGCCGTGCCTCTATTTGGCTATAAAATTTTCACAAGACTATACTTTAAAATGCTCTTTATAGTGGATCGTGAATAAAACAGTTGATAAGCTATCTCTTCTTATGAGTTTGTGCGCCTAAAAGCAATAAAACTTTGCCGTACATCGCCAAAAGAAGATAACTAAACTTATTTGATTACTGATGTCTCATTAATCACTGATTAGAATGCTTTTGCCTTTGTTACTGCAGTTTTCATCAATCACTAATCAAATTCCCGGATTTAAAGAAGTGGGAATAGTAATGATAAAAAGATTTTTTAAATTATGTACAACATGGGCCAATCCAGGTTAGCAGCAAAAATATGGGCCAAGTTCGATTGGGTTGTTGGCCTAACAAACAAAGAGCGTAATTTGTCTTTCCAATTTACCAAGTTGTTTTATAGTCTTGCTTATTTATTTGTTCTTTAATTAAGAAATTTTTACCTTCTTATACACTATTTGAAACCTTATTACCCTCCCTAATCAAGTATTAATTTAATTACATGCTCATATACAATTTACCAATTATATACAAATAAGTTTTAAATGAGTATCCCTTTGTATTAGGAATTGAATAAGGAATATCAGTTATTTCCTTATCCCTTTATCTCTCTCTCTCTCTCTCTCTCTCTCTCTCTCTCTCTCTCTCTCTCTCTCTCTCTCTCTCTCTCTCTCTCTCTCTCTCTCTCTCTCTATATATATATATATATATATATATATATATATATATATCTACTCTCCTTCTTCATTTGGTGTTTTCTGTTTTTTTTATGCTTTCTTGTTGTATATAATTTTAATGAAATTCATCAATGGATTTCAATCGTTTTAACTTAGCAATTTTCTTTCATGTTGCACAATTGGTGTTCAAATTAAAATTGTCAATCAATAAATTTTGAAGGCGTTTGACTCTCCACCATTGACAACTATTAAAAAAAATTGAAGCTTTGAAATCGAATTTGGGTTTTCAAAAATTATTATTTATTTGGATTGGGTGCTGTTGCAAACAATTGAAAATATTGTTAGGAGTTTATATCTCAATTTTGAGGGTGTTTGATGAAGATTAGACTTGATTTTGGCTGAATTTCAGATTGAAACTCGAAGAAGAAGAAGAAGAAGAAGAAGAAGAATACTTACAAAATTGTAGTAAAGTTATAGTATAATTGTATGAAAAATGTATTCTGTTGTAGCTATATATTTTTTCTTATTTGAATATTGTATGTAAGTTAAAAAATAGTTGTATAATGTATGAATCGTTGTATAAAATTTATATTTAAGTTATCAATACTATATTTTTATATAAAATTATTGATATGTATCAAAATTGTATCAAGATATAAAGTTTTGATTGGAATTTTAGAGATGAAGAAACACACACCACATACAAAATATATACAAATCAGATACAAAATATATAAAAGATATACTGTATAAAATTTGTTTTAAAATTGTATTTAAGTTGTATGATATTGTAGTTGTATTTAACTGGGCAGAAATAATGTATGAAAGTTGTAGATTAGTTGTAAACAAGTGTATATTGTATAGTTAGTTGTATAATTTTTTTTTTTAGTATGTATGAAAGTTGTAGATAAGTTATAAATAAGTTGTATATTGTATAATTAGTTTTATAATTTATTTTTAGTTTATATGAAGTTGTAGATGTATCAAATTTGTATTGAATTTTTACAAAATTTATTTTTAAATTTGTATGTTGTTGTACCATACAAATTTATCATCTCTCTGTTCTACTTACGCTTCAACTCCAACTAATCTCGAGATCATTGATATATATATGTCATGTTTGCGATATTCACCACTGTTACAGAAGTTTTGAAAAAAAATATGGAGGATAGCACAAATCTGTTCCGAATTTCTGGGATGAACTAGGTGAAAAGGAAAAAGATAAGTCAGTTAAGAAAAACAAGGATTCTGCAATGAAAGAGACAATTTATATTCCTTAATGAAAATCATGCTCACAACTAAGGAATGCAAAATAATTATGCAATTAAAAGGAATAGTTGATATGCCAACTATGGAAACAACACAACATTCAGATGCGTACTTGGCAAGAAAGGATATTGCATTTAAAGTTCTGAATTATCTTCATATGAAGCGTGGCTTCACTGTCCACGAATTTTGGCTCTCAATTATGGGAATTTTTGGTGGAGAGAGGCAGTAAAGAATAGGGAAATTGAGGGGAGGAGGAAAAAAAAGGAAAATAGTGTAACTAAATCCCTAATTTAAGGCACTAATAATAGATTGGGAGCCTTTTAAGGTATATGGCCCCGTAAAATTTCACCAAGAAATTTGAGGTTTTGTGGTGCCGAGGTAGACTTCTGTGTTTGAGGACTGTAGAAATTCTTCGGTACACACTTTTTGGGTTAAAGAATGCATCGAGGTGTTGGTAGTATTTTTTTTTTCTGAAGGGCCAATTATGCGGTTAGATTCGCGACCGCAGATCCATTATGCGGGCCGCATAAGCGTCGCAAAGTTGAGCAGGGAGTTGTTGAATTTTGAAGGTTGTTTCACGGTCCATTATGCGACCGCATACATGTTTCACGGTCCGCACTTCTGTCGCAGAGTTAGCATAAGAAAATTTTATTAGGCGATTTTGCGGCCCATTTTGCGGCCGCATAAGTGGTCTGCGGACCGCAGACATGTCGCAGACCAGTCCAGAGCAGCCCAGTTCTTGGCACCATTTTCGCGATCCATTTTGCGGACAACATACCTGTTATGCGGTCAATTCTGCGACCACTGACCTAAGTTTGGAGGGTCCATTTTTCTATTTTTATAACCCTACCCCTTTTTGATAAATAGCCTTTGGGACTCATTTTGAAGGCAAAAATCTGATATTTTTAGAGAGAAGTGAGAGTGTTCTAGAGAGAGGAAGAAGTTTAAGTGCTTTGTTCATCAAGATCTTGTCCAAGCTTTAAAATCCAACAAGGAAATCTCACAAGATCTTCACTCAAGATGTAAGGTTCTAACCCTAGTCTTCAATTTCGAGTTTGGGGTAAAAGATGGGTGATTGGGAGTATGATTCTTGGGTGTGAGAGTATTATGTATACATGCATGTACCAATAAGGTTTGTGGGAAGATTGTTGAGCTAAAATGGGTAAAGATTGGGTTGTGGAGTGAATGAAATCTTGTGGAAGAATTTTGTAATCAAATTGCACATCTAGTGTTTGATAAAATGCTCAAATGAGCTGAAACCATGAATATCTTCCTAATTTGTGTTCATTTTTGTTATGTCTCAAAATAGATTGAGGTTCCTAGGATTTCCGAAATATTGTAGTAATTTAAGAAAAGCTCAAAGCGAAGTATGTTGGCTAAAATTTCTCTCTTAGAATCGAATTTCATAATATTCCCGTAAGTTTCAAGTATGGTTGGCTCAAGTTCTTAATTCTTATGTTCCGGGTTATCCCTTATAAACTTGACTATTCCAAATGAGCCTTATGTCAAAAGATATATGTTCAAAGTATGGGTTGCGTATTAAAATATTATGGCTTTGAGTCGTGTTTCAAATGAAAGCTAGTATACCAAATTGTGTGAGAAAAACACAATATGCTTAAGACTCTTAATTTCTCATATGTGTACCTAAGGTCTTGATTGAAAATGTCTTGTTGTTGATAATCTATAAAGATGCTTGAAAATGAAATAAGTGAATTGGGGATATAGAGTGTGGCCAACGTGCCAAGAATGAAAGTTATACTTGTGGCTAGTGATGCCAATGAAATTAGATGATGTGATAGAGGTTAAGAAATAAGCCTTGATTTAACTATTTTAAAAATGACTTCAAAAATAGAATTGCTTAAAAGCTTATGTACTCAAGTCGTGCCTATATGTGGCTGTTTTAACTAATGCTATGCTTTGTAAGTGTTTTCAATGTGTTTGGCATTCTTACATATTCGTGTGTGGAAATTGTGTATTGCCTTTTTTGGGGAAAAGTATTTCAAGAATAAATGAGTGTACTACTTGTTTATGATTTTAACTTGCACTTCGATTGCCAATCATTTTACTCCATTTCTTGGAAATAAATTTATTGTGTTTAAAGCCTTCATTTATAACGAACTTAAAGTTGTGATTTCCGGAATATTATATATGTTGATATTTATGATGATGATCCAAGGAAGGAAAGGTATGAAAGTGTGAAATATGAAATACGGTCACTGTGTCATGAATAAAGAATCTTGTGAATGGCCAAAAGAGCCAAGAAAATATTGTTGTTATGATTGGTCGAAAATACTAGTGAAGATTTATACAATGTGAAAGATGATGAGGTAAATAAATTTGTATCTATGTTACTTTTGTGTGCAAAAATAAAAATAATATTTTTAGGAGTATCATTAGCAGACCGAGGAAGGGTGGGTTGTAACAACCCACACCTAAAACTACATGTGCCTGTGCAGGAGTGAATTGTGATTATTCCCCTTATTTGGGATGTGATTGATGGGTTGATATTATTCCTCTTAATTGGGATGAAACTGGTAATTGTTGTGAATTGGAAAAATCAACCCACACGACATATGTGGGAAGTCGGCCTAGCTGATCGGGTGAAGATCGAACGCCATGTTGGACACATGGTGGTACTACTCTTGGTAACATATTTTTTTTCGCATCAAATGTCAAACCACATTGTTCGTGGGGAGATGGCCTAGCTGATCGGGCATGATCGGACTCCGTGCTTAAAAATACTGTGGTATATAGGTGCTAATGATCTCCCAACCAAAAAAATATATTATTCTCGTATTTTGAAAATTGGTATGTTTTAACTGTGAATTTGGATATTGTTGATTATGACCTGATGTTTCTATGATTTTTCCTTTCTTATATTGGCATTCTATTTTGAAAGTGGACATTTAGCTTTACATACTAGTACTATTTCATATGTACTAACGTCCCTTTTTGCCGGGGGCGCTGCATCTTCAATGGATGCAGGTGGTTCGTCAGCAGGTGGTTTTGACCCTCGTTAGCAGTTACTCTCTATTCAGCAGATTTTGATGAGCCCTACTCTCTTTCGGGCTTCATGTCATTTCACGTTGTACGTTACATTTTGAGGTATAGCCGGGGACTTATCGCCGACACATCCATACTACTCTTCTGTTGTACTTAGAGACTCCGTAGACAGGTTGTGAGTGGTATATGATATTGGAAATTAAACTAGTAAGTGTTGGTATTTGGGCGAACATGTTTTCATCATATCAGTAAACTTGTTATATTTTGGAAATCATAAATGAATATCATTTAGTAATAGAAAATATTGTGGAATACTTGACTTTTCTCATGTCTATCACCTGTACTGGTTCTTATATTGTTAATGGGCAAGGTTGGGTAGAACGCATCTAATAAGCTTGCTTAGCCGGGGTATCTCGGTTGAGCGCCGGTTGCGCTCCCCGAGGTCAGGGCGTGATATAAGGTGGAATGTATATAATTTGTAAGTAATCCTTATTTGGAGCGGGTAATATACAGAATTAGAACAGTTTTAGTAAATAAATTTCTAATATTGTATAGGAACGAAAAAATACCTTAATTAAAACTCCTTTCTTTATTCTCTTCTAAAAAATTTAAAAATTTCTTGTCAACTACCACAGCTATTGCTAGAAAGATTAGCAAGAGTCAAGAAATGGCTCAGGGTGTCCCTTATGGGATTAGTATTCATTTTTGTTTTCATTTTGCATATGCCCTAAATAAAGACTTTTTGGGTTTTATATATACCGCAATTAATACTTTTACCCATCCATTCTCTTATTTCTTCCCCGACTTTTCTTCGGATATAACTTCTTATCAATTTTGATACTACATATCTAATCATTATATCGATCTCGCAATTGTGCAAGATTCATGATTGAAAAAGGATCCAAGAGTATCAAACGGATTCCTCAATAAGTGAATGCCACTAAGAACGCCATAGTTCTTTGATATTTGAAGCTTTAAGTTCTTGTTTAGGAATGTAAATCCGAAGTTTTGATTGTTATAAAAATTCATCTAGGTGTTGATTATTTATGCCTAAATTTTGGCGTAAATACTGATTTAATAATTTGTTTGAAGAACTTAAAAATTCATTATTGGTTCTTAGAAAGTGTTAAAGAAGACAAGGTGTATCTTCTTGATTTGATATTGTTTGACTAAATTGGTGATTGAGGATTGTTTGTTTTGGCATTCGGAGGCGTAATTTCAAATTTGAGATTATTTGAAATAGATTCTTGGTGGTTTAATTGTCACGACCCAAAATTCTTTATAGGCCGTGATGGCGCCCAACGTTGCCGTTAGGCAAACCAATAGTAAACTGTCAACTTACTTATTCATTTTATTACTTTTGAAAACAGAATTTTATTAAATAAATAGAATTAAACCTGGCACTCATAGAAACCTATGCTTTTCTTTACCAAAATACGAATATAAATAAACCATAAGGTGAAATGATAATAATAACGCTACCTACAATAATGAACATCTGTCAGGAACTCCCAAAATTCAGTGTCACAAGTGCATAGGCATCTACTAGAAAGTACAATAACAGTACAACATCTGTATGGAATACAAGATAGACACGATAAAGTAAATAATTATGATGGAGACTCTGTGTGCTGTGAATCGTAGCATGGAATGCAGCTCACCATAAAGTCCCCTTGGCAACTGCGCCTACGCGCCCAAGTGACCACCAAATGAACCTGTCAGATCCTGCACATTTAGTGCATAAGTGCAACATGAGTACATAAATCAGCGCGTACCCAGTAAGAATCTAGCCTAACCCCAAAGAGGTAGTGACGAAGGTTGACATTGACATCAGTGTTTTAAAAAGTATTTCTAGGATTCGCCCGGGGCTCGCCTTTGGGCGGGGCACTTGCAAAACGTCATGGTGCTCATGTATGGGGATTAGTTCTGTGAGGCTTACGCCCCAAGCACCGGAGCGTGAGCCCTAAACACGCCTAACGCTCAAAGCTCGGGGCTCGCCTAACAGTTCTAACGCAAATCACGCGTCGAATTTCCTAATTAATATCGTTGGCCTTCAAAATTCTTTAACAAATTAATGATAAAAGTTCTATTCATCGATAGAAATATGAAGATTGAGCATAACTCTAATAATGAGACATAGTATTGTGAATTTATATCTTCGCTTGTTATTGGTCGTATCTTTGTTCATTTGTCCCTCCTTGTTATACACTTTTATTAATTTGATATCTTAAACTAATTTGTATTTATTCATGAAGGAGTAATATTTTAATTATCGTACTAATAAGATTTTATTAATTATTTACTTTTAGGAAGGTAAAATGTGGAGTTTGATAATGTTTTTAAAAAAATTATAAGTTTTTAATTATTTGAAAGCTAAAGACATTATACGCAATTTGTATGCATTAGTTATACTTAAGAATTATGCTAGAATTTTTTCTATGAGTTCCTTTAATTTTTTTTTTAATTTTTAACTTTTAATTTATATTTTATATTTTTTGTGTTATTTATGTTATTTTATTAATTTATAAATTAAATTTTTTAAAGATCCATGGGGCTTCCCCCCCTCCCCCCGCGCCTCCAGGCTTACGCCTCGCCCCATATCAAATAAAACGCCCCGCCTCACGCCCCCGTTTTTTAAAACATTGCTTGTAAGTAGCGTATAATAGATTGTTTGACTAGTTTTTTGTGGGGATGGAGCGCGCGCGCGCGCGCGCGCACACACACACACACACACACACACACACATATATATATATATATATATATATATATATTTCACATATTTAAATTTTTATGTAATTTTACCTGTTTATAAATATTTACTATCATTATATTATTTTATAAAATATTCAAAATTAAATACCTATGGGGCTTACGCCTCGCTGAGGCATATATAAAACAACTTGCCTTACGCCCACGCCTTTTAAAATACTGATTGACACTTACTAGTGGTCCACTAAATCAAATATAATAAAGTATACAAATATGGAATATGGCAAGTAAATAATGAGTACAAATATAGGCAAATAATATGGTCTACAACTGAATAATGAACACAAAGTCCAAAATTATCGAATAACTCCTCAAATGGAATACGTAATGGTTTGTTACATCCCGCATTTTCATATGTTAAAGTTTCGTCTTCAATTAATCGACGTAAGTTCGGGAATGAGATTATTTCGAGATTATAAGCATCGTGCTATTTCAAACAAGTGATGAGTAAATTCGTGAAGGTGAGAGGGGAAACAAGTCAAAGAAAATAAATTTTCATCCAAGTTTGGCATATTGGGGTAAAATGCGGGCCGAGCGATAATATCTGATATTTATGGACTAGTACCATAAAAGGTACCATATGACCATGATAGTAGGATGTATAAAGTGTATTAAAAATAAGTATAATTTTAAGTAATTTGAGACAATTCTTAATTATGCGGATAATTGGTTAATTACCGAGTAGCGGGATATTACCTAATTAGTTAATTAATTATTGGATTAAAAAAAAAACTCCCCACCCCCACGTGGCAGCAAGACATTAAACAACCAAATGACTCTTGACCAAGTTTGATTAGGTGGCAACCTAGTATATTAATCACAAGACACTTCATTTCTAGGATTTGGATTACAAACAACACTTCAATCAAAAACACTACAAGTTAGATTCCTACAATTCTTTACAAAATACTACAACCAGATTCTAATCCATTCCTAATATTTTCAATGCCAAGCCATTACAATCAGAGTGAGAACGTTAGCAATATTATTCTTGCAACCAAAAGCTTTCTATAACTAGTAAGACTATCACGTTACTTCACATTTTTGGCAATGTAAGTTCATATGTATTACAAACCAAATACGTGAATTGCAAAACAATTGATAGCGTACCAAATCCGTGACTGATCTTGAGCTCTTTATAGAGCAAAACAAATCTGTATACCAAAAATTGATAACGTTGGCTGATTGATTTTGTAAAGCGTGAATTGAAAATTCTAAAAGAATCAGCTCAGGTATGTTAAGGTTATCCCTTCTTTCTTTTTGGCATGATCTATACGACACGAACGAAACAAGTAAATGCACAACTTCCATAAATGACTCTACTCATAAAAATACTATAAATGCTTATGTTCTTGATTCCCCATGTGTCATATTATTTTATCATCTGTTCATGGGCCTCAAAAATACGTAAGTTGGTAAAGTTTATTTCATGATATTAATCAGAGGCATAATGGTCTTATGACGTACCGAGAGATTTTATTAACGTATCTCATATGCATTTCATTCATTTATACATGTACATTGACCCATGACCAGATGACGTTATATACGCGTATTTATATGTATATATATGTATATGAGATATGGAAAAAGGCTACGGCGTTATATACACACCACCACCTGATCAGTTGGTATACGTTTTTTGCCCACAATGGCTGAGATGATATGGTGGGATGCCCTCAGAGGCCTGATGATGTTATGAAACATGGACCTATGCATGACATGATATTCATACGCATATGCATGACACTATAATTATTTCATAATTTACAGAGTTATCTAGACTTACAGGTTGAGTCATTTACTCTATATTTCTTCTATGTCTGTTATGTACTTATTTATGTGCCTTACATACTCGGTACATTATTCGTACTGACATCTCTTTTGCTTGGGGATGCTGTGTTTTATGCCCGCAAGTCTCGATAGACAGGTCGAGAGTCCTCCAAGTAGGCGATTAGCTCAGCGGAAGATGTTGGTGCACTCCAATTGTTCTGGAGTTGCTTATGTGGTCAGTATGATTAGGACATGTACTGATTAGTATGGCGGGGCCCTGTCCCGACCTTTATGACATTTATATACTCTTAGAGGCTTGTAGATATATGTCGTGTATGTGAAAGATTGTATGGCCTTGTCGGCCTATGTTTTGAGTTTATAAATGATGATGTTGGCATATTAGGCCCGTATGTCACGTGTATATGATGATTTAATAAGAAAGATACATTATGTTGGTACTCGATCGAGTAAGGTACCGGGTGCCCGTGGCCCATCGGTTTGGGTCGTGACAAAAGTGGTATCAGAGCAGTTCTGTCCTAGGGAGTCTACAAGCCGTGTCTAGTAGAGTCTTGTTTATGGGTGTGTCATGCACCACACTTATAAGTAGGAGGCTACAGGGCATTTAGGACTGTCACTCTTTCTTCTTACTCTAGATCGTGTGGTAGAGCTCAGTTATAAGAACTCAATTTCCTAAACTCTAACTTACTCGTAATACAACGATGCCTACATCCAAAAAGACGGTTGGCAAGAGATATAGCTGTGGAAG
This sequence comes from Nicotiana tabacum, assembly GCF_000715075.1. Classification (NCBI taxonomy): domain Eukaryota; kingdom Viridiplantae; phylum Streptophyta; class Magnoliopsida; order Solanales; family Solanaceae; genus Nicotiana; species Nicotiana tabacum. Next base: position 91,053,133 of record NC_134083.1, read on the forward strand.
AGTTGAGTCAGAGGTATATGCAATTGGCCACACCCATCTCACTTATGCCCTATGGGGGCAAACATAAGTAGTATAAGAGAAGGACGGAATATCAGGATCCGGCTGGAGTCAGAGTAACCCAAAATGGTAAATGGATTGCTTGTGTCAGTTGACATTTCCAAAGGATATTGCAATGTGCTAGTAGGTCTCCTTTCGAGACACCTGGATGGTGCACTCTCGAATAGTACCACTAGATATGAGTACTACAAAGATAGGAACTGGAAGCCTTGAAGGGATAAATATTACCTTAGTATGACTCCCACCCCCAGTAGAGAAAGAATGTTAGGAAATTCGAAGAGCCAATGGATGGATCAAGGGGAGCTAAAAACAAAAGAATGTCTTGTTGGAATATTCAGAATAAAGTGATGCACATAGATGTTAGAGGGAAAAGAGAAGATAGTTAATGAAGCATTAGAGTAAGATGTGATATATGGATGAAAACGGTAGATCAAAAAAAAAAAAAGATGACAGTATTACAAAGTCTATAGTCAAGTAAAGGAAAATAGGAGAGGTGACAGGCCTTGAGGCAACAAAAGAGTATAGGCCATAAAGTCACATCCTCATTTCGAAAAATAAGTTCAACTCCAACGTGATTCCTAAGAGGAAAAGTTAGACCCCAAAATAATAGAAATCAGTATGGACTGGTGAACAGGATAAACTAAACATGAATTAGGGACTGAGTGATTTGATAATAGTCGGTATCATGAGAATTTCATTTCGGCGATAATATAATGGACAATAGAAGAAGATTCATGAGAAATTCAGAGGATGGTCATTCAGGGAGACGCTTCTCTAAAGCAAGCAATGTGATAAAAGTTAAGCTCAAAGGACTGTATGTTCCAGTTATACTAAGTGTTATCCTCGCGAGTAAGGAATTTTGTTATCCTTGGTACAAAAGGATTACCACAAGGCGAGTAAGGATCATCTTTGATGTGAAAAGACGCCAAAGATGAAGAGGTAAAATATATATAGGTAGATCGTCGTAGCTCCAACTCTTAGCACTCCCCAAAAGGGGGGAATATGGAGTGATGTGGTGTGAAGTCAGAATTTAGTGGTTCTAGCAATCATGGAATGGTAAAGGAAGAATGCGATATAAAAATGAAAAAAAGGATGAGATTGCACTTATCCAAAGCCTACAGATATGCTATGATTCTAGAACATTATGCATACACGACATCAAGGAAAGAAAGTAAGGGTTCCGGCTCGGGATGTTTTTGATAAATAAGGAGCCCGTGCGAGAGGTAAGTTAAGACAAAAGAAATAACCCAAGAATGATTACGCGGAATACTAATATGAGAATGGGCCAACGAATAGTCAATAGTTGATTAAGGAAAATCCTAGTTATGGCTAGACAAGAGGATACAGACAAATCGATAGATTGTGCAAGATAAACAGAGTGAACCCCAACAGGAGAAATTCAGCCTCTCAGTTATGACATTATAATACTTGAGGTACATTCATATGGGGAAGTTAAAAAGGTACCATAGGGGTGTTACGGAAACAAAAGAGAGTGCCACTGGGAAAATAGTCAAAACTTCAGTTCAGAAGTAACCGTACGAACATATAAAAAAAACAATCTATCGGAAATACGATGTAATAAGCTTGCAGCTTTACAAGACTCAGAGGATCCTTCCTAAGTACTACAAGGAAAGAATAGCTGAGGAAATAAGGAAGAAGGCTTCAACCTAAACATGGCAACTTAAAGGAGGAATGGTCATGTAAAAACAATCTCATAACAACATTGTACGCACTTCATAAGAAAGTGACATCTATTGTGACTAATGAACGGGGAGTAAAATCAAAAGTGATATTCAAGACCATATGAGTTGCACAGAAATCCCGACATGTGTGGGAACTAAGATAAGCTAAGTATGCACGCAACAAGGGGGCAGAAAGACCAGGGAAAGTAACTGCTTACATTTAAAGAAAGCTGAGAAGGAACGAAAAGAATTGTTCGATCAATGATCCAGAGTTAGTTATGTTATGAACGCACTTAGGAGTTTGGAGCTTTATACATGCAGCATATACAACCATAGAAGATTCTGGTATACGTTAAAAGAAAGAATTGAGCCCAGGTCATAGACGAAGGATTGAATTGTTAAAGGATTATATCATGAATATTCCTCAGCGCCCATGAAAGGCTAAACAGAATAACTAAAACCATGAACCGCAGATCGGGAGAAAATGTAAGCCTACATAAAGGCAGATCAAAAGAAGGAGAAAACTAAAGAGTTATATCAATGAAGTAAATCAGGAGTCCGATTATTGGACCCAGAAATTATAGACATCATGATTGAGAACATGGCAAAATCACTCTTAATATCAGAGATACAAAAGAGATAGCACAACAACCATATTATGTAACGGCTCTACGATAAATCCAGTTAGAAAAGTATGAGCCTCATAAGAAGTTAGTGAGAAGCCCCCACCGGATTGTGTATGCCAGAGGTGCAAGTATTGTAATAGAGCTTCAAGTCATGGATGCGAATTATGCCTATATGGAAGGGAGGTCATGAACGAGATAGAAGATGTGATGCGAGACTTTAAGGTAAGAAAGGTAAAGGTGAACAACGTACGAGATACTTAAATATAGAAGGTTGTGAATAGTCCATCCTTCGGATAGAATGCTAGAAGCGTGAGGATTCATTATGCAAGAATGATGATATACCTTCCAACCTATGGTTTTTAGGTATCGAGAGGCCTAGTCAAGAGAATAAAGAAGAGTTAGGGATGATGTGATGTCTTGCTGATGTTCCAGAAAAGCATAAGGAAATCGGCCACAAGCTAAAGTATAATAGAATGACAAGGTTTAAGGATAAGAAAGGGTAGGTGAGAAGGTGACGAAAATAGATAAGTACTCGGAATTAAGCCCATGGAAACAAGAGAGGTGATGGTTTCTCTAAGCTATAGCAAGTTCAGTATAGCCTGAATAAACTCAAAGGAGTCTAAGACTAATAGCATTTGAAAGAGATAGAATGTTGCCTTGTTAGTAGAATAAGAGTGTAATTGTGATAGATAAAGGATGTCGTTGAGCCTATGATTGAGTAATGATTTGAAGAAACAAAATAAGGGGTTCATGAATTGTACAGGATTAAAATACCCACGTAAGGTGTATCACATTGGGATGCTATGAACTACGGTTATGGAAGCATGGTATCACCCCTATGTGGATTAGTCTAATTACTCCAGATGCCCCCGATGAGATGCGAGCCTTAGCGGTAGTGTTACATAAGAGATCAAGTTATCAGTGGTAAATGATAGATCAACATTAAGGTGAATCAACAGTGGATGGACACAAGTCACAAAGTATGAGGTGAGATTAGGCCGTCGTTCTTAAGATGAACAAGTAATGAGGAAGTATTAAAGGACTTAGATTTATACATATGGGATAAGTAACGAAAGTAACCTGGAGTTCGGTAGCAGACCTCAGTAACGATAAATCGAAGTAAGAGTTATGGTATAGTATGACCTACCTAGATGCAGTAAAGTCATACGAATGGATAACCGGGTCTATGAAATAAGATATAGCAATATTCATAAGTTCGACAAAGTACCGAGAAAATAACTTCAGTATACCTATAGATGCCCAGGGAGACATTTTATCAAGCTCTGTATATGTTTACAAAGTGAGGCCTAGAGATTGGCTAAAAGCTGGAAGAAGAAGGAGAGAAGAGTCGCATAGGCACACTTACAAGGTCAAAGTCATACATGCTGCATGATAGAAGGTAGAAACAGTTACAAGATTGGAAGGATTCCGACCACAAGTCATGGTGTCGGAAAGAGGCCTAAAGGGGGGAATTCCATGGCCTTTGGATTTATTAACAGGACAATTGCCTAGATGACAAGGAGAGTTCTAAAGTATTCGCAAGAGCCATAGGTTATGAAAATGATAAGGCACCAGTCAACATTCAAGGACGAATGTTCCAAAGGGGGGAATGATGTTACATCCCGCATTTTCATATGTTAAAGTTTCGTCTTCAGTTAATCGACGTAAGTTCGGGAATGAGATTATTTCGAGATTATAAGCATCATGCTATTTCAAACAAGTGATGAGTAAATTCGTGAAGGAAAGTGGGGAAACAAGTCAAAGAAAATAAATTTCCATTCAAGCTTGGCATATTGGGGTAAAATGCGGGCCGAGCAATAATATCCGATATTTATGAACTAGTACCATACAAGGTACCATATGACCATGATAGTAGGATGTATAAAGTGTATTAAAAATAAGTACAATTTTAAGTAATTTGAGATAATTCTTAATTATACGGGTAATTAGTTAATTACCGGGTAGCAGGATATTATCTAATTAGTTAATTAATTATTGGATAAAATAAAAAAAAACCTCCCCACCCCCACGTGGCAGCAAGACATTAAACAACCAAATAAATCTTGACCAAGTTTGATTAGGTGGCAACCTAGTATATTAATCACAAGATACTTCATTTCTAGGATTTGGATTACAAACGACACTTCAGTCAAAAACACTACAAATTAGATTCCTACAATTCTTTACAAAATACTACAACCAGATTCTAATCCATTCCTAATATTTCCAATGCCAAGACATTACAATCAGAGTGAGAATGTTAGCAATATTATTCTTGCAACCAAAAGCTTTCTATAATTAGTAAGACTATCACGTTACTTCATATTTTTGGCAATGTAAGTTCATATGTCTTACAAACCAAATACGTGAATTGCAAAACAATTGATAGCGTACCAAATCTGTGGCTAATCATGAGCTCTTTATAGAGCAAAACAAATCCGTATACCAAAAATTGATAACGTTGGTTGATTGATTTTGTAAAGCGTGAATTGCAAATTCTAAGAGAATCGGCTCAGGTATGTTATGGTTATCCCTTATTATTTTTGGCATGATCTATACGACACGAACGAAACAAGCAAATGCACAACTTCCATAAATGACTCTATTCATAAAAATACTAGAAATGCCTATGTTCTTGATTCCCCATGTGTCATATTATTTTATTATCTGTTCACGGGCCTCAAAAATACGTAAGTTGGTAAAGTTTATTTCATGATATTAATCAAAGACATAATGATCTTATGACATACCGAGAGATTTTATTAACGTATTTCATATGCATTTCATTCATTTATACATGTACATTGACCTATGACCAGATGGCGTTATATACGCGTATTTATATGTATATATATGTATATGGGATATGGGAAAAGGTTACAGCGTTATATACGCACCACCACCTGATCAGCTGGTATGATGATTTTGCCCACAGTGGCCGAGATGATATGATGGGATGCCCTTAGAGGCCTGATGATGTTATGAAACATGTACCTATGCACGACATGATATTCATACGCATATGCATGACACTATAATTATTTCATGATTTACAGAGTTATCTAGACTTACAGGTTGAGTCATTTACTCTATATTTCTTCTATGTCTGTTATGTACTTATTTATGTGCCTTACATACTCGGTACATTATTCGTACTGACGTCCCTTTTGCTTGGGGATGCTGCGTTTCATGCCCGCAGGTCTTGATAGACAGGTCGAGAGTCCTCCAAGTAGGAGATTAGCTCAGTGGAAGATGTTGGTGCACTCCATTTGTTCTGGAGTTGCTTATGTGGTCAGTATGATTAGGACATGTACTGATTAGTATGGCGGGGCCGTGTCCCAGACCTTTATGACATTTATGTACTCTTAGAGGCTTGTAGACATATGTCGTGTACGTGAAAGATTGTACGGCCTTGTCGGCCTATGTTTTGAGTTTATAAATGATGATGTTGGCCTATTAGGCCCGTATGTCACGTGTATATGATTATATAATAAGAAAGATACATTATGTTGGTACTTGGTCGAGTAAGGTACCGGGTGACCGTCGCGGCCTATCGGTTTGGGTAGTGACATGGTCAATACCAAATTAACGGTCACATCTCAACTCAGGAAACTCATGAGTACGCGGACTCCTTATCAAGTATTACGCATGATTCTGCCAAGGCGAGCAACCCGATCCCATAAGAGTGTTTCATGGAAATGTCGAGGCGAAAGGCTTGATACCATAAGAATGTGATACATGATACTGTTGAGGCAAACGACCCGATCTCATAAGAGTGTGTTATAATTTCCTGCCAAGGCGAACGACCCGATCCCATAAGAGTGTGTTACAATATCCTGTCGAGGCGAACGACTCGATCCCATAAGAGCATGATTCATAAATTCCATAAGAGTGTGATTCATAATCCTACCAAGGCGAACGACCCGATCCCATAAGAGTGTGTTACAATAATCCGGCTGAGGCGAATGGCCTGATCCCATAAGAGTGTGTTACAATAATCCTGCAGAGGCGAACATCCCGATCCCATTAGAATAATAAGCTTTAACGGGTCCTTAACCCCACTCACGAATATACGTGTGAGTTATGAAATTTAAGGAAACTTTTCGATGAATACGCACAACGCGGAAGAAATTCGTAAGGGAAGCATAATTTTCACGAAAAATCAAACAGCTCATCAAATTTCTAAAATAGCGAGTTCATTACTCTACGCAAGTCTAGTCTCAGGTCGTAATGTGAAATAAAGTAATTAAACAGGCAAGAATAACTCACTTAGTACAATTAAAGCATGACGTACGCACGGACACTCGTCACCTCATACATCCATAGCTCCCACAACATGTAGCATGTAATAAGCATAACATCGACGAGGTAAATTCCACCTCGCAAGGTTAGACATGAGACTTATCTCGCTCTGAAGTTCCATAACTGGCTTCAACACCTCTCTAACACCTCAAACTGATGCCCATCGACCCAAAACTAGTCAAACAACATGAAAACTAATACAAATATACTCCAACACTCATAATTAATCAATTTATAACAAATTTCTAACTTCGATAGGAAAGTCAACAAAGTCAACCCTCGGGCCCACGTGCCCGAATTTCAAAAAAATTGTAAATAAATATTACCCATAACCTCATGCGTACATACATGTATTTTGTTTAAAAGTCCAAGTTCAAATCGACTCTCAACACACAAATTCTCATTTCTCAAAACATAGCTAAAGTTTCTTAAAATTTCACTTTGATTCTCCTAATTTTGATGTTAAATCCCATGTATAATCATGTAATATAGTTGAAAATTGAACAAAATCACTTACCCAAGGATTGTATATTAAAATTCCTCTTCAAAATTGCCCCTACCGAGCATAGGGTTCCAAAAATGAGAGAATGTCTCCAAAATCCCATCTCTTAGCCCTTTTAGCAGGTGCACACATCGCATTTGCGACACAGTGCGAACCCTCGCAATTGCAGACAAGTGTCCACAATTGCAAACCAAGGCAAAATCTACAGGCTTCGCAACTACGAACAAATATTCGCAATTACGAACCAAGGCAAAAATCTACAGGCTTCGCAACTGCGAACCAAGGCAAAAATCTACAGGTTTGCAATTGCGAACAAATATTCACAATTGAAAACCAAGGCAAAAATCTACAATCTTCGCAATTGCAAAAGGAATTTTGCAATTGCGATACCTGAGCACCAGCAACACCAGCAATCTTTCTCGACACGTTAATGTGAATAGCTCTCTCATACGACATCAGAATTCGATGATTCTTGTTGCTATGACTCCTTAATTGCGATATGGATGTAATGGTTCAATCAAATCTCAAATCAAAGGTCGTTTGCTCAGTATAGTATCCTTTATACCCAAGAAAACGACGTTGAAACATCAAATAAGAGTGCGATACAATCCAAACACATCTGAAACACACCCGAGGCCCCTGAGACCCTGTCCAATCAAACAAACCAGTCTAAAAACATAACACGAACTCGCTTGCACGATCAAAACACCAAAATAACCTCTAGAATCACGAATCAGATGCCAAAACACATGAAAATCGCAACGAACTTCAAGAACTTCTAGAATTGCAACCAAGCATTCGAACCACATCAAATCAACTCCAAATGACACCAATTTTTTTTAGACAAGTTCAAATGACGAAACGAACCTATTCCAAGTCCCGAACCCAGAATTCAAACTTGATAGCCTTAAAGTCAAACCACGGTCAAACTTAGAAAAATTCCAAACCTTTAAGTGCCAAATTTCCACAATAAGCGTTGAAATGCTCCCGGACCACCCGATACTCAACTCAAACATACGTCCAAGTCCTAAATTATCATACGAACCTATTAGAACCCTCAAATCTCAATTCCGAGGTCATTTATCCAAATCTCAATTCCGAGGTCATTTACTCAAAAGTCAAATCTTAGTCAACTCTTCCAACTTAAAGCTTTCGAATGAAAATTTTTAAATCCGAATCAACTTCGAACTTCCCGAAATTCCATTCCGACTACGCGTACAAGTCATATATCATGAAGTGAAGTTACTTAAGGCCTTAAACTGCCGAACGACATGCTAGAGCTCAAAACGACCGGTCATGTCGTTACACTCTCCCCCACTTAAACATACGTTCGTCCTCGAACGTGCCAAGAGCCACTCCAGAATTGTCCCAAACCACTATTTAACACCTCGGTCACCTACCTGTGCCACCACAACCGATGTGAGCACATTAGCTTGAGCCAGACCGAAGATCCTTCCTTTTTTCCTTCAGCCACAAGCCTTAGAACCAAATTCCAACATTCGGAATTCTCTACGAGACCTGATCCTAATATACGAACACCGTATCAGTCTCAACTCATTATACCAAATATGATCATGCACCCATGTTGAACCCACGCAATACACCACATAATTCGTATGCCCATAATAACATCCTCCAACTGTAGAAGCTACAAACCCACTAACATGATGCCCGTAGTACACCTCATAATACATATAAGCCCGATTCCAACCCTCGCAATACTGCAACGATGAAAGAGACGTGTAGAATCTCATAACCACCCGCCAAATAAAATAATCCATGGAATTTCCCCGTTCAACAAGAGCCCTTGCCTCATTCTGAACTAAATAGTGGCATTTTCCCACTAATATACCTTATCTAAATCTAACTGCACTAACTCCAAGCCCAGCCACCTCGTCTCACCCAGTACAAGTTGCTCGACCGACAAGCCACATCAAAAACCACATAAAATCTCCTACGAAGACATCAATGCGCCAATAAGCTACACACGAATATGGCTTATAAGGAAGAACGAACTCTGGCAAGAACTACCGAGCCCGCGTAACGAATTGAGCGGCCAAATAGATGCTATGAACCTATCTCAGAGATGAGGAACACGACACACAAAATGAGTATAAGGAACCGTACTCAACATCTCATTGTTGGGGCGTGCAACCCAGTCCACACATAACAATCAATAAGGAAATACCCATCAAGACCTAATGCTCGTACCCACAAAATACCCGAATATCGACCACAAGCACGCCAAGTGCATGAATACAACCTTGTGGAGACGGATAACGCTATGTGCTACAAAAACTTAAGCACAACTAAGGTGCAATAAGCGATCCGTATCTCGAGATCCATCTTGCTCATATAACACCACAAGATACACGGGATTACAACCACATGCGCAAATAATCAAGTCGTCTTACACCCACATGGCATAATAGAATATTATAATGAATAGTTGACGACAAGAATAACATCCAACCCCCGAAGACTCCTCCATAAGTAATGCTATGTTGAATGAACACATCTGACACGATGTAGAACATACATTCACCTTAGATCTACCAACGAACCTTAAGCCGATTCTGGTTATCCCCAAATAGGTTTATAACCTCCCAAAGATCCATAATGACCCCATCCATGACACTTACGATCAACCGTAAAATTAGGAACAAACTTCCACAGTCTGCATCCAACGGAATAAAGTGCCTCTCAGATATAAACTCTCCCATCAACGACAATACTAGAATCTCTATACCCGATTTCAATCTCTACCACATAATTGGCTGACACATCACACTTGTACAATCGTCTTATGAGAGATACTTCCACGGCCTTCCACACCAAGTAGCAAAATCTGCACATCCATGGCTACCAATCATACTATTACTGTAATGCAAATCAAGAATCCATAAATAAATACACAATGCCTCTTCCACAGAACACCATTCCAGGAGACACAAAAATAGCGCCAACGTACTCTGAACATCTGAAATCTCTCCCCAGCTCTTTCGAGTTTGTGACATTCCTATCAAAACTAGATTGCAACCTTGATCCTCAAATTCCAATTCCATACCGCTCACTGCACTTATCATGCTACTATGCGAGAGTACAAAAATTTTGTCATAACTCCTGAACCACCAGTAGAATAAACACTTCATCGGCTACAACCTTTCACTTAACTCATTTTACAAGGAGAATCACAACACACAACCAACTTCCCATAGCCGCAAGAGACATAGAACTCAAGTTGGTTCTAAACTGCCCTAACTCTTCCGAGACCCATTTACACATAATCTGAACTATCAGAATCAAATACCTCCAAATCAATCAAATTACGGAGGCTGTCAAGCCCACACGTACAGACACGAAACACCTGCGTTGCCTTACCATACCGAGGGAACCAATTATTTCCACAACCATGTCGATTCAAACCACTACTAACTGGCTAAACTCCTTCCAATTTACTCTTGACTTGCCTTCGAAATATTAGTTCTATTCAAACACATAATGGGCCCTAAACTATACTCATCCCAAGTGACCCAAATCACAAGACCACATCGTCTGAATACCCATCATCAATCTCATACCATCCTCATGCACTCAATAGTATCTCCCGTTGATACACCCGTCTGGAATCCCTCCTGCGAATCCGAAGCTGTTTCTCCTATTTCTCTAACACTGCACTGTAGGCCTCGATGATAACATAGAAATTCATCAAGTATTCTTCACACTCTATTGCAAAACCCAGTCCTCAGCTATATAACGAACTCAAAATCCTTAAACACCATACTTTAATTCTTGAACCCACTAGAACTATTGTTGAGAGTCGCCCACTCTAACCTGGTCCTGAATATATAACCAAACTCTAGTGCTCTACTAGCACATGAACACTTCTAAATAAGCAACCAGATGAATTCTTTTCCTTGCATATCATATCCACCAAAAGCATAAATTCTGAGTAATCCCCAACCTCTGCACATTAATCGATAAGGTGAAATGTAGCACATATACATCAAATTCCTTGCCCAAAATACTCTTGATGTTTTTCTTCTCTTGGTCACAACTGATCCTTCAGTGTACTGACGATCAAAAATTCACAACCACGTGACCCAATCGTTGATGGTGGGCTCCCCCACATAGATTTAAGCTACAATTATAGAAATCCAGAACCCATAATGACATTTTCTTCCCAGTTACCATGATCCCACGCTGTTACTCGACCAACTTCTCGCAAGCACTTGCTGCACCAATCATAACACATCCCGAATTATCATCCACCATCGCATACTCAACCTCCTGATAGTACTACCATCTTCTTCAAGCGATCCAAGCTCACATCGCAGTATATTCCTCTTGCTGGGTAGAAAGTAGAACTCTTTGTAGGAACTTCATCAAAATCACGCAACTACTAACATGCTCACAGGAGATAGCCCACATGTGTAACCTCATATCGACCTCCTCCAATGTCATTTTTATAGTTACGTCCATCGTGAGATCAATTAATTTCCCTGGGTCCACACTTATCTGCCAGCCGTAAGAATTCTTTCATTTATTGACATCACCCAAAGGTCCAATAATATGTTTGAAACTCGAAGCTGTATTGCCTCAAAAACAATAATTGAATACTCATATTTTCCTATATTCCAATCAAACCCTTCTTGTCACTTCCAAAATTCCCAAGCATAGAGACCATCTCAAGGATCACCTCCCTCGAACCATCAGCACTGGAAATGCCTATTCGATCTTGAAGTCACAACACACAACCATCTCTGATAACTTCCTCGTAGGTTCCATCTGACAACACTGTGCCCAGAGGCAAACCAGTGAAGGTCAACATGCCGATGAGCCTCAATGCATTCAATCAAGGACTGCGACACCATAATATTAACAAGAATTCCACCAAATTTGAAATATATCAAATCTCGATCGTAAGCAACACCAATACTGGGGTGAAATGATGGAATACCCCTCCATAAGGCGACGATAATAGCCTACTCTAATATGCAGGGAGAAACATCTTGCACCACATCTGCAGTACCATTACAACTCATTGATGCCTAATTGATAACAAATGCTCAACATCGTATAAGAATGAGTGGGAAGGAAATGATGGCATAAGCTTCAATGGGATTATATCGTACGACGAGGAATCAAGAAGGGAAGTTCTGCTAACAGCATTGTAGCCTCTCGAAGATAACTACAGACGTCTCCATACCGATTCGTAAGACTCTACTAGACTCGATCATGACTCGTGAGACCTAAGTGAACCTAGTGCTTTGATACCAAGTTATCACGACCTAAAATTCTTTATAGGCCGTGATGGCACCTAACTTCACTGTTAGGCAACCCAACGGTGAATTATCTAAATAACTATCAATTTTAAAATCAGGAACTGCATTAAATAAATAGAATAAAACTTGGCACTCATAGAAACCTGTGCTTTTCTTTACATAAATCCGAATATAAATAAATCCTAAGGTGAAATTATAATAATAACGTGAGCTATAATAATGAACATCCGCTAGGAACCCCCAAACCTCGGTGTCATAAGTGCATAAGCATCTACTAGAAAGTACAATAACAATACTACATCTGTCTGGAATACAAGATAGACAAGATAAAGTAAATAATTATGATGGAGACTCTGTGTGTTGTGAATCGTAGCATGGAATGCATCTCACCATAAAGTCCCCTTGGCAGTTGCGCCTGTGCCTACGCGCCCAACTGACCAGAAAATGAACGTGTTAGATCCTACAAATTTAGTGCAGAAGTGCAGCATGAGTACGTAGATCAACGCGTACCTAGTAAGTATATAGCCTAACCTCGGAGAGGTAGTGACGAGGGGTCGACATTGACACTTACTAGTATTCCAGTAAATCAAATATAATAAAGTAGATAAGTATGGAACATGGGTAAGTGAACAATGAGTACATATATAGGCAAATAATATGGTCTACAACTGAACAATGAACACAGAGTCCTAAATTATCGGATACCTCCTCAAATGGAATACATAATGGTCAATACCAAATCAACGGTCACATCTCAAGTCAGGAAACTCATGAGTACGCAGACTCATTATTAAATATTTCACACGATTCTGCCTAGGCGAGCGTCCCAATCCCATAAGAGTGCAATTCATAATCTCGCCGAGGCGAACAACCCAATCCCATAAGAGTGTGATTCATAATCCTATCGAGGCGAATGGGCAGATCCCATAAGAGTGTGTTACAATAATCCTGCCGAGGCGAACGACCCGATCCTATTAGAATAAGAAGCTTTAATGGGTCCTTGACCCCACTCACAAATATACATGTGAGTTATGAAATTTAAAGAAACTTTTCGATGAATACGCACAATGCGGAGGAAATTTGTAAGGGAAGCACGATTTCCACGGCTAATCAAGTAGCTCATCAAATTTCTAAAGTGAGTCCATTACTCTTCGCAAGTCTAGTCTCGGGTCGTAATGCGGAATAATGTAATTAAACAAGCAAAAATAACTTAATTAGTAAATTAAAGCATGGCGTGAATCTAAGTCTACCCTGACATAATCAGGAACTCTAGTGTACGCACAAACACTCGTCACCTCATATGTGCGTATCTCCCACAACATGTAGCATGTGATAAGCATAACACCTATGGGGTAAATTCTCCCTCACAAGGTTAGATAGGAGACTTACCTCGCTCTGACGTTCCATAATTGGCTCCAACGCCTCTCTAACACCTCAAACCGATGCCCATCGACCCGAAACTAGTCAAACAATGTGAAAACTAATTAAAAGATAATCCAACACTCATAATTGATCAATTTATAAGAAATTCCTAACTCTGGTCGGAAAGTCAACAAAGTCAAACCTCGGGACCACTTGCCCGGATTTTGAATTTTTTTGTAAATAAATGTTACCCATAACCTCACGCGTCCATACATCCATTTTGTTTAAAAGTCCGAGTTCAAATCGACTCTCAACACTCAAATTCTCATTTCTCAAAACATAGCTAAAGTTTCTTAAATTTCACTTTGATTCTCCTAATTTTGATGTTAAATCCCATGTATAATCATTTAAAATAGTTGAAAATTGTAAAAAATCACTTACCCAAAGATTGTAGATGAAAATCCCACTTCAAAATCGTCCCCTATCGAGCCTAGGGTTCCAAAAATGAGAGAATGTCTTCAAAATCCCGTCTCCCAGCCCTTTTACTAGGTGTAAATGTTGCATTTACGACACAGTGCGAACCTTCGCAATTGCGAACCAAGGCAAAATATATAGGCTTCACAATTGCAAAAAAATGTTCGCAATTGGGAACCAAGGCAAAAATCTATAATCTTTTTGCAATTGCGATACTTGAGCGCTAGCAACACCATTAATCTTTCCCGACACGGAAATGAGCACAACTCTCTCATACGACATCAGAATTTGATGATTCTTATTGCTATGACTCCGTAATTACGATACGAATCTAATGGTTAATCAAATTATAAATCAAAGGTCGTTTGCTCAATATAGTGTCCTTTATACCCAAGAAAATGATGCTGAAATATCAAATAAGAGTGCGACACAACCCAAACACATCCGAAATACAACCGAGACCCCCAAGGTCTTGTCCAATCACACAAACCAGTCTAAAAACATAACACAAAGACGCTCGCTTGATCAAAACAACAAAATAACCTCTAGAATCACGAATCTGACGCCAACATGAAAATCGCAATGAAGTTCTAAAACTATTAGAATTGCAACCAAACGTCCGAACCACATCAAATCAACTCTAAATGACACCAAATTTTGCATGCAAGTTCTAATGAAAAAAGCAGAACTATTCCGAGTCTCGTACCCAAAATTCGAACCTAATAGCCTTAAAGTCAAACCATGGTCAAATTTAAGAAAATTCCAAACCTTTAAATGCCAACTTTCCACAATAAGCGACGAAATGCTTCTGGACCACCCGATACTCAACCCGAATATATGACCAAGTCCGAAATCATCATATGAACCTATTGGAATCCTCGAATCTCAATTCCGAGGTCATTTACTCAAAATTCAAACCTTGGTTATCTCTTCCAGCTTAAAGCTTTCGAATTAAAAATTTTTCATCTGAATCAACTCCGAAGTTCCCGAAATTTAATTCCGACTACGCGTACAAGTCATATATCATGAAATGAAGCTACTTAAGGCCTCAAACTGTCGAACGATACGCTAGAGCTAAAAATGATCGGTCAGGTCGTTACATTAATCAAAACTAAAATTGCAAATTCAAAGAACACCTCGTTGAATAACACAGACAAATCATACCAATCTGGCATAATTTGTGAGTAATCCAAAAGGGCAACTAAATTTAATATAGTATGAAATCATACTAGTAGGTCATTACTTGCCTGCCGTATTTATTAAATATAGTTTTTTCGTCTTTTTTATTTGTAGCGGCTATCCGGCATGATTTATGTGTAATCTAGAACAGTTAGCTTTTACATAACACGAAGTCATATCTGTGTATTTTGAGATGCATGCCATAGTTTTAAAATGCATTTTTTTCCTGTTATGTGTTTGTACTTCTGAAATTACGACGATCTGACATGATTTATGAGTAATTCAACATGATAGTTAGGTTGAATATAGATTGTAGCCATACGAGTCTGCCATGATATACCTGCCACATTTCTGAAATATATATTTTTCCTCTTTAATGCTTGTAGCTTTGAAATCATGACAACACGATATGATCTATAAGTGTATAACAAAACAACTATGTCGCATATGGCTTGAAGTCTCACAGTTTGCCATTATTTTTTTTTTGTTACAATTCTTAAATATTTGTTTTTCCTCAGATGTATATGTAGCTCTGAAATCATGACCTTATTTTTCTAATTGGAATGTGTGAGAAGCAATGTATATGCGAGGTGACGAGCGTATATGCAGGTGTTATGTATGATTTATGACCGGAGTAGTCTTTAGACTATACCATGCTTTGTTTTGGATATTGTGCTTCATGTTATCATGCTTATTGTGTTTGTATGATTGTGTGAACTTCTCGAAGCATGCTAAAAATTATGTGTAGGTGTTGATTCCTTGTTTGAACATGATATTCATTGTTGTATGGCGTACCCATCTAACCTGAGATGTAATTTTACACTTCACATATGCATACACCTTAGCATGTTATTTATCAGTCCATGAGTACGTGATTCGATATTCGTTGATGGATTGGATTGGCAACACGGGAGTGGTCCATGCAGTTTGTGTCGTTATGGCAAGTGAGTTGTCTGTATGGTAGTTATGATTATGGCACGTGAGTTGTTCGTGTGGGGTATAGATAAGGATTCATCCCCCTAAAGTAGTCCTCTCATGTTTCTCCTTGATGACGTGTATGCGAATTGTGGAAAACTGAGCAGTGGTTGGATTTTGTATATTTTCTCTATATGCAAACTCCTTGGATGTATACATAATATTTACTGTGTATCTTCTTTATATGCTAGTTCCAGAATGTATACATACCTTATATGCACATCTTATCTATATGCCACATGATTTAAGAATTAGATTCAAAGTACATATCTTGTGCAACCTGGCTTGCTTATTCAAGCATATCTTCTCTATATGCAATTATTGACCGTATTTGGTATTTCATTCATATATTCTCTATATGAAATTATTGACAAGTTATTTGATATCGCATGCGTATCTTTTCTATATACGGAAATGTAAGTGGGTTGAAATGCTTGTGCATATCTTCTCTATGTGCACAGATGGCCTTATCTGAACTTCAGGCTTAGATTTCGATATTGTTCCTGGGCATATGTATATATTATTGAGCTGTACAGGTTATGTAAGTGAGTATCCTTGACCTGAAACTTTATGACTACTTCACCGAGGTTAGTCATGATACTTAATGAGTACATGGGGTCGGTTGTACTCATACTACACTTCTGCATATTGCATGCAAATCTTGGAGCTGAGTTGTTATGGATGACGAAGGCTAGCATTGAAGATATACATGCGCTCCAAATATAAGCTACCACTTGTTCTTGGTAGTTTAGGATTTGTACTTCTGTTTATGTATATTCAAATAAATATTGTATTTATTCTTCATACTAGTCTTGTAAATCTAAATCTTAGTGGCTTATGACTTGTACTACCAAATCTTTGGGTTATTTGTATGAATATTCACATTCTTATTTATTGCTATTGATGATCTTTCTTTTGAGTTGTACTATTCATTGTTGGGCTTACCTAACATGTTGGGGTTATGTGCCATTATGACTAGGTGATTTTATATAGTGACAAGTTGGTATTAGAGCTTTAGGGTGATAGGTTTTACGAAGCATGAGCAAGTGTCCAGTAGAGTCTTGCGGATCGGTTTGATGACGTCCATACTTATATTCGAGAGGCTACAAGGCAGCTAAGGAACTTCACCTTCTTTACTTTCTTTGTCATACAACCTTGTTTCATCTTGAATCATGTATCTTCGTTTTTTTTCCATTCACTCATATGCGATATTCAACACTCGGTATCAGCTGTGTACCAATAACTTGTGATGTCATGGATAAGGTAAGAGATGTAATTCTGTATTGTGAAGATAGGCTAGTCTGGAGGACTTGAGGCCATGTTTAAACCGCAGCATGAGCTCAGCAGATTCAGTTGTATAAGTATGTGTTTTGGACTCTTATGTATGGTAGTGTCCATAGTGGTGGGATAATAGCTCAGTAAATGGCTAGATAACTATATGATGACTATTATATGACTGAGCACTACGCTTAAATAGTGTGGATGTGATGAGAAGGATTCTCTTGGCTGTAAAGGCTTTAGATGCTTAATTATAGTCTTGATGTTTTGTATAGTCTTAGATATGGATGTGTTGTGGGTCATTTAGTTGTTCATTTGTGGGATGAAGTGTACTCTTATATCTTGTTGACGAGTGTAGAGTCGACAGATTAACTGATTATATAATGGTTGTGATTATGATAAGGTCATAGAGAGATGTCGGTTTGAGTCTAAGCAGGTGGGTTATCTCATTCGAGAAGATACGAGGTTTTGTGATTCTTATAAGATTTCTATAAAAAGTTTTCCTCCTATCCAGTGGGATGTATATGCTACGATTAGAGATCGATCGCTTGAGGAGGTTCGCACAACTGTCACGAGGATGGTATATACTTGGTAGATGATATAGAAGGTGTGATGACTAGTGCTGCTATTTAACACCTTGAAATCAACTAAATTTTACTTAATAACTGCTTCCTTATTTGAGATCACAACGCCCAACAAAATACTTGTTGATTCGTTTGGATACTAAGGTATTAAAAGTGATTTGAACCACTTTCTTATTTGTCCTTATTGAAATTAATAATTAAGTTTTTATAAACAGTTATAATGCAAAATTCTATCAACTCGACCAAAATTATCGAAGTCATTAAGTAGAGTTTCTTTATATATATATATATAAACTTTTTTAAGGAGTATGAGTTCTAACTTTTCAATAATTGCTAATAGAAGTTTACCTTCAGCTGTTGCCTTTTGCTTTCTCATAACAAATATTTGTTTACATGAATCTATTTTTGTCATCTATCATAATATATTGTTAAACTCTGTTTATTTTCAACCTATGTATATGTATAAATTCCTTCGCCTGTTAAGTATCGTGCTTCTAGATGTTTATTGGGATTTCTTGAATAAAATTTTATATTGGATAAAATTATAATTTAAGTTAATTTTTTTAATATTTAATACTTTAAAATCAACTACTACGATTTACTTATTAAATTATTCCTTATTTGAACTAAGTAAGAAGTCCTAAACATAACCTTTTTTAATATATATATATATATATATATATATATATATATATATATATATATATATATATATATATATATATATATATATATACCCTTAAAATTGGATAACAATTAAACTTATAATGAGGTTCTAAGGATATGTGATTTCACTTAATAACAATAGATAAAATATGAAGATTAATGACAGAAATGAATTATAAAGTAAAGCGAACCAGTGTTGAAACGGAATTCGACCTTCGAGCTAGGAGGCCCTCGAATTGATTGATACCAAAACAGTTAAGAATAAAGCAAGCTGATGGGCAAGAGAGTATAAGCTAAATAGAGAGAGTTATATTGGCTTTTTTATGCGAGAACAATGTGTCTTACAAATGGTTAATATTCCCCTTTACATAGTAGAGGAGTTCTACTTATGGTATAATTCTAATTACAGAAGAAAATCCCATGATGAGCTAATTAATCATTTCTGATTTGATACGTTCCGAGATTTACGCCATGATCCTCGATCAGTCACTGAAGTTTACGCCGTGATCCTCGACCAGTCACGGATATCTCGCCTTTCTGTTATTGTGCTATCTTTGATCTTGCTCGATGTCTATCTCGTTTGGCTTCGTTTCTACTAGCCTCGATCTCGATAGGTACCTCGATTCTGAACTTGGTACCTAGTCCTCGTGATTTAGTATGTTCCGTTACGAGGCTGTCCTTCGATGTAATCTCCCGGTCTCGGGCAAATAGTAAAATTGGGTGGGCCCGATTTTAATCATATACAGATAGTTCTCTCATTTTTTTGGGAGTGTAATTACAAGAAACGAATTGAGCCTTCGATTTTTCTACCTCGACCTGCCATGACGTCATCCTCGTGACGTAAGCGACGAAAGTGACTAAAACATCCCGTATGTACAGTTACCAAGGCATTAAATGCGCGTCAGTTGATGGTCGGCTACCACCAATTTTGAACCGTCATTGTGAAATCTATAAATAGCTCCTCTCTTCACCATTTCAAACTTTGACTTCTAAATTTTCAATCTCCAAAGCTTTTTACATCTTCAAAGTTCTCCATCTATAAATCTACGATTTTTACTGCTAACCTCTTCTTAGAACACCAAGTCTTATCATCTCCATCTATTTTTAACTTCAAATCCAAATGGCGAAAACGTCAAAAACTGTTCCTCAAAAGGAAAACGCTTCTTCATCGCGGCCGGCTGATGACAAAACACCGGTGGAGCCGCGCCCTGAGGAGTGTGTTCTCGGGGGGCGAGT
Source organism: Nicotiana tabacum (assembly GCF_000715075.1). NCBI lineage: Eukaryota > Viridiplantae > Streptophyta > Magnoliopsida > Solanales > Solanaceae > Nicotiana > Nicotiana tabacum. The sequence goes on from NC_134083.1 coordinate 91,073,341, forward strand.
TCTCACTTCCGACTTTAAAACTGATAAAGCCTCGTCGATTCCCGATTGATGTGAGCCAGTGTCGAGGTATATATGCTCGATAACCGAAGGATGCCTTAAGCAGGTAAAGAAAGACTGTAACTGGGAGGGCAAAGAGGTGGTGATCCCGACCTCCGAAGAGGACATCACCACCCATGTGGAAGGGTTTCTAAGTGTTTACACTTACCCTTTCACGCTGGGCCCCCTCGACCCCGTCGTCGTTGATTTTTATCATCAATACCAAATAACCCTAGGCCAAATCCATCCTTCCTTTTGGCAAATTATTATTCTGCTCCGATTCTTTGTGAGCAAAGTCGAGTGGATACCTTTCACCCTCGACCACCTCATCAGGTTATACAGCCCCCTGCCTCTATCGAGGTGGGTTAATAAAATTCTAACGCGGGGCTACCAAAGTGCTATTCTTGAGCATAGACGAGGACAAGGACCGAGGCTGGCTGGGTCGGTTCGTTTGAGTGAGGACTTCCGACCTAATCCTAGTCGAGAAGATGCCATTTTCTGAGAAATAGAATATGAAGCGTAAGTACAATCCCACTGTTAGCTCCTATTTATTGTTTTGCTCCTTTGCTTCTTCTCATTGATATCCTTTTCCGTGATGTAGCGATCGCTTAGATGCCCGATACAATTCCTAACCTCAAGAGTTGGGTTCGAGACCTTGCCTCGACCACTACGTATGCCGAGCGCTCATGGCGCGATTTATCAAAGGGCCGATGGGAGGCCAAAACTCTAAGCCCCTTTTCCACGTCTTTGATGATTTTTTTAAAGCGTCTCTTAATTTCTTTTTATACAGGCCTTGTCAAAGATGATATCATGAGGCCCTTATCTGGTGAGGAGGAGACTTCGATCCCGGCACCGAAACTGGCGAAGGACAAAAAGAGGAAAAAGATCTCAACCTCTAAGGATCCAGAACCTAAGAAGAAGAAGGCTCGTAAGCCGAGGAATAACATCATCCTCCTGACCGGCGTCTAAGGGATGAATATGAAGAAGAGGAAAAAGACGACTTCGAGCTGGTGGCCTGAGTGGGAATGAGCACCGAGGCCCCAAAAGCCACTGAATCAATGAAGACTGCAGAGACTCTGTCTCGAGATGAGGGGGCCTCGGGAAGAGACTTGGGCGAAGTCCCCGAGTCATCGATGATTGAAGATGCCTCCTACCATAATGAGCCAACGGTGGGTACGGCTGTACGGGCTGGTCTCGAGTCCCTTCGATATGGAGAGAACGCCCCAAGTGATCCACTTGGGGCAATAGAAATTGGAGGCTCCCCGCTGCTCCCCTCGTTTTTCGAGGAGATGATTCAAGAGGCTCGGGCCTTGAAGACCCTCTCCATCGAAGTAGCCCACAGAAGGAAAGATCCCTTCCGTGATTACTTTACTGGGGGTCAAAGATGCTACCGACCTGAGCGACTTGGAGGTCTCGATGAAGGACTCTGAATCGGGTAAGCCTTAACTCCCCTTGTTGGTATTACCCTTGTGTTCATTTTTCTCTTCCTGTCTAAATTCTATTTTTCTTTTTGCGTAGGCCTCAGCGCTTCATCGGGAAGTATTTTCTCAGTCTCGAGCTGAGCTGAGTCGGTATGAGGCCGACCTCTGAGGGCTCACAAAGGAGAGAAATGCCATTAGACTTCTTTGTGGGCAAAAATAAAAGGAGACCAAGGACCTCCGAGCCAAGTTTGCCAAGGCTCACCAAGATCAGACCGACTTGATCGAGCAGGTAATGAAAATCTTAAAAGCTCATGGGCTCGATTCGGGAACGGTGGCTAATATTTCAATCTCACAGCTGCAACAGAAGGTCGAGAGGATCGAGCAGCTCCACGAGGAGGTCAATATGATGAAGGCGAAGACCTTAGGGTGGAAAGAAGGTATGGACTCCTTTGCTACAAAAAAAGAGACTGCTTTATCCCAATTGTCATCGGCCAAAAGTTAGCTTCGAGGCATGAAGGAGAAGAGCTCGGCTCAGGAAAATAAAATAGGGGGGCTCGAAGCTCGGTTGGCTTCCGAACTTGCAAAGGCCCAATCTGAAGCCGAAAAGGCTAAAGCCGAGGCAGATGTGATCGTGGCTGTCTACCAGGCCGATGCTGAAGCCGCTCAAGTCCAAGCGAGAGAGGCAACCGAGACAGCTCAAACTCAAGCATATTGGATTGCTGAACTCGCCAAATGCCAATCTCGGAGGGAAACCCTCGAGAAGATCCACGCCTGAGGTTTCGATCTTACCGATGAGATAATAAAAGCTAGAGAGCATGAAGCCGATGATGGAGCGCTGACCTCCCAATGATGATGATGAAGCTGAGAGAAAGAGCGGGGAGGACCTCGATGGAGAAGAAGCTGCCCCCGGAGAAAATTAGGAACCTTAGGATTTTTCACTTTTGATCTTTTGTATAGGATCCTGATCGTACCTTGTAAATATTCTCATATATATAAAGATCTCTTTCCGACTTGTCTTTATTTCATTTTCTTCCTTGTGAAAATTTTGTTTCATTCATGCCTTATGAAAATTTTGTTCATAAGTTCGAGGCTTAGGCAATTTGATCGAAGCCGGACTAATGTAGTTTTATAATAGAGTGAATACTTGCTCGAACTCGGAGTAGCATGACCCTTAGGTTTTAATTGAGTGAGGATGATTTTCGGAACTCAAATATATTCATGCCTTATAAAAATTTTGTTCATAAGTTCGAGGCTTAGGCAATTTGATCGAAGCCAGACTACTGTAGTTTTTATAATCAAGTGAGTACTTGCTCGAACTCGGAGTAGGGTGACCCTTAGGTTTTAATTGAGTGAGGATAATTTCTTGAACTCAAAAATAAAATGGCCCTTAGGCTCTTAAATTAGGTCGATACGACCATAGAAAAAAGAATGGCTTTTCCCCCTTTTCGGCTTGAATTGTTTATTGTTTAATCATATAAAATATGTTGTGCCTTAGCATGAAATAAAGAATTTGTTCGAGAGTTTGAACAACTTTGTATCCATTAATGTTTTCGAGGGTCGATATTATCGAGACCCTTAGTAATTCAGCCGAGGGTAGCCTTTTTAACGTTGTTTATGAAAATATTCAAAGGCCTATTTTATAACGAAAATCGGAGGTCTCCAAACCGTGTTAATTTGGTCGTAGAATTTAGCTTGGGATTCATCTTTTGGGCTTGTTCCCCTGTTATAATTTGAACTTGTTCGAAGTATCAGTCCCCGAGTGGGGGTGGCCGTGGCCTATAAAATTGAGGGTTACCTTTTTAAGGTCTTACGATCTCGAGGTTTTAGTAATTCAATCATGTCAATTTTTTTGATGGTGGTCCCCGAGTGCGGGGTCAATTTTTGAACTTTAGTTGTGACCGGCCCTTACGCCAGTTTTCGCAATAGATCACAAGTACGACATTGTAAAGTAAAAATTTCTCTAAGGCATGAAATATCTGGCAAGGAAAAATACTTTTTTTAATAGATCAATATGCATACATGTTTGCCATTAGGGCTCAAGTAATCTACATGGGCATGGTTCGTTCAACCATTTGACCCTTACAAAATTTGCCTATCGAGACCCTGTCGGCACGAAATATTTTCCTATCCGAGGGTGATTACCCCCAGTATTCGAGGTTGCTTGTAAAAAAGCCTCGGATACTGTTGAATTGCTCTAAGTTAGCACGAACAATGGTTGCCTCGTTAAAAACCTCTCCGAAAAAACCCATTTGGGACAAAAATCGGTCTAAGGGAAAAAGAGTGCAACGCGTGCTTTCAGACCTAAGGACTTTATGTTTGAAGAATCCTTCGATGTATTTGATTAAACACTTGCAAATGGTTAGTATGAAATATAAATGAAAATGGAGAAGGTCGTACCTTACCAGTAATATCGTTTAAGGAGTGATATATTCCAATTGTTTGGTAATTGTTCGCCATTCATCGTGCCAAGTTTGTAGGATCCCTTTCCGATGATATCGAGGACCTGATACAGTCCCTCCCAGTTCGGGCCAAGTTTTCCTTCGTCTGGGTCTCGAGTATTGAGGGTGACCATCCTCAGAACCAAGTCCATGATTTTAAAGTGTCGAAGATTGGCTCTTCGATTGTAGTACCTTTCGATCTGTTGTTTCTGTGCGGCTATCCGAACGAAGGCGGCTTCCCGTTTTTCATCTAGCAATTTGAGGCTTGTATTCATAGCCTCATGATTTGACTCTTCTATTGCATATCGAAACCTGACGCTAGATTCCCCGACTTCAATCGGGATCAGAGCTTCGAAGCCATATACTAAAGAGAACGGTGTTGCCCCCATACTGGATTTTGACGTTGTTCGATACGCCCAAAGGACTTCGGGCAATATTTCTCTCCATTTTCCCTTAGCGCCGTTAAATCTTTTCTTTAGATTTTGAATGATGGTCTTGTTTGTCGATTCGGCCTGTCCGTTCCCACTAGATGATATGGCATCGACAAGATAATTTTTATTTTGTGATCTTCGAGAAACTTTGTCACTTTGCTATCGGCGAATTGCTTTCCATTGTCACATACGATCTCGGCAGGCATCCTGAATCGGCATATAATGTGGTCCCTGATAAAATCTATGACTTCTTTCTCTCTAATTTTCTCGAGAGCTTGTGCTTCAACCCACTTAGAGAAATAGTCTGTCATAAACAAAATAAATTTAGCTTTACCTGGGGCTGATGGTAGAGGGTCGACGATATCCATTCCCCATTTCATGAATGGCCATGGGGATAAGACTGAGTGGAGTTGCTCTCCGGGTTTGTGAATCATCGGCGCATACCTTTAACATTTTTCGCACTTTCAAACAAACTCTTTTGTATCCCTTTCCATATCGGCTCAATAGTATCCTGCTCTGATGACTTTGTGAACCAATGATTCGGCACCGGAATGATTTCCATATGTGCCCTCATGGATTTTTCGTAGGAAGTCGTCGGTATCTCCTAGTCCCAAACATATTGCCAATGGTCCATCGAATATCCTTCTATACAGTGTTACGTCTTCGGCCAATGTTAATCGTACGGCCTTCGTACGTAGAGTCCTCGATTCCTTAGGATCCGATGGAAGCTTCCCGTTCTTTAGGTATTCAATATATTTGTTCCTCCAATCCCAGGTCAGACTTGTGGAGTTGATTTCGGCATGGCCTTCTTCGATTACTAATCTTGAAAGTTGTACGACAGTCCCCAAGCTAATCTCGTTGTCTTCGATTGATGACCCCAAATTTGCGAGGGCATCAGCCTCGCTGTTTTGTTCTCGAGGCACATGCTGTAGGGTCCATTCTTTAAACCGATGTAGAGTCACATGTAGTTTATCCAAGTATCTTTGCATTCGATCTTCTCGAACTTCAAAGGTTCTGTTGACTTGGTTTACCACAAGCAAGGAGTCATATTTGGCCTCAATGACTTCTACTCCCAAACCTTTGGCTGGCTCGAGACCTGCAATTATGGCGTCATACTCGGCCTCATTGTTAGTTAACTTGGCAGTTTTGATAGCTTGTCTCATTGTATTACCCGTGGGTGGCTTCAAAACAATGCCTACCTGGACCCCTTCACGTTCGAAGCACCATCTGTGAAGAGGGTCCACACCCCCGATGATGTACCCGACTTTATTAATAGTTCCTTTTCGACCACGGGTACGAGGGCTGGCGTAAAGTCGGCCACGAATTCCGCCAAGATTTGAGACTTGATGGTCATTCGGGGTCGATACTCGATATCGTACCCACTGATCTCGACGACCCATTTGGCCAATCGGCCCGAAAGTTCGGGCTTATGCAAAATATTGCGAAGAGGATAAGTAGTCACCACGCAGATCGGGTGACACCGAAAATATGATTATAATTTCCTAGAGGCGCTTATTAGGGCAAGCGCTAATTTTTCTAAGTGTGGGTACAGAGTCTCGACCTCACCTAAAGTTTGACTAACATAGTAAACAAGAAATTGTGTACCTTTCTCTCCTCGAACTAGGACCCTACTTACCGCGATTTCTGAGACTGCTAAGTACAAGTAGAGTCGCTCGTCCGCTTTCGGGGTATGAAGTAGTGGCGGGTTCGAGAGGTACCGCTTTAATTCTTCCAATGCTTGTTGGCATTCCGGGGTCTATGCAAAACTGTTCTTTTTGAGCAGTGAGAAGAACCTGTGACTTCTCTATGAAGACCTCGAGATGAATCGGCCTAGGATGGCTATGCGCCCTGTTAATCTTTGTACGGACTTAACATTGTCCACGGCCATGATGTCTTCGATTGCCTTGATCTTATCGGGGTTGATTTCGATTCCCCGATTTGATACCATAAAGCAGAGGAACTTGCCCGAACATCCCCCCGAATGCACATTTCTCCGGGTTGAGCTTTATGTTGTATTTCCTTAGTATATTGAAGGTCCCCTGTAAATGTGTCAAATGGTCCTCTACTCGCAGGGACTTAACTAGCATATCGTCAATATAAACCTCCATTGATTTACCTATTTGTTCTTCGAACATTCAATTTACTAAGCGTTGATAAGTGGCACCAGCGTTGTTTAGTCTAAACGGCATTACATTATAACAATAGGTACCATACTTAGTGATGAACGGAATCTTTTCCTAATCCTCCGGGTTCATTTATATTTGATTGTACCTGGAGTAGGCATCGAGAAAACTAAGGATCTCGTGGCCGGCCGTGGCATCGATCATGCGATCGATATTGGGCAGAGGAAAAAAGTCCTTAGTACATGCGTTGTTTAAATCTTTATAGTCTACGCACATTCTAAGTTTATTTCCCTTTTTAGGGATTACGACTACGACTACGTTTGCTAACCATTCGGGATATTTTACCTCTCGAATGGATCCTATTTTGAGAAATTTGGTTACCTCGTCCTTGATGAATGTATGTTTTACCTCGGACATGAGGCCTTCTCTTTTGTTTTACCGGGCATAACTCAGAGTCCAAGCTCAGTTGATGTATAGTGATCTCCGACTGGATCCCTGTCATATATAGGTGGGACCAAGAAAAACAATCCATATTATTGATAAGAAAACTAATGAGTTTTTCCCTAAGGTTGGGGGGTTAACCCCGTACTTAGGTATACCTTTCGATCGGGTAGATGCTCGATCAGTATGACTTGATCCAGTTCCCCGACAATCAATTTGGTGGCGTCGGAATCCTCGGGGATGAAGGATCGAGGGATCCAGTAGTCATCGTCCTCGTCTGTTCCCTACTTCTCCGAGTGAGTCGAGGCTGGTGGTTGTGGTTGCTATTTAGCTTCCTGTTTTCCTTTGGACTCCTATCCCTTTCTTGACGAAAACACCGATACGGGTATTACTTCATCGATAACGAACATCTCTTTTGCAGCATGTTGTTCCCCATACACCATTTTTACTTCATCCGGTGTTGGGAACTTTAACATTTGGTGAAGGGTTGAGGGGACCGCCCTCATGTTATGAATCCAGGGTCTTCGAGTAGTGCGTTGTATCTCATATCGCCCTCGATCACATGGGACTTTATTTCTTGAATAGTTCCGGCTACATTTACTGGTAGGGTGATTTCACCTTTAGTTGTTTTACTCGCCATGTTGAAGCCATTGAGCATCCGAGTTGCGGGTATGATTTGATCTTGTAGGCCGAGCTGCTCCACGACCCTCGATCGGACAATATTAGTCGAGCTTCCTAGATCAATTAAAACACGTTTAACCTGAATTTTATTCATAAGAATATAGATTACCAAAGCATCATTGTGGGGTTGTGAGATCCCTTCTTCTTTCTCATCATTGAATGATAAAGTGCCTTCTGGCATATAGTCTCGAGTTCGTTTTTCCCTGGTGATTGATACTTTAGTGCGTTTGAACATAGGCCCTTGTGGAATATCGACCCCGCCAACGATCATATGAATCATGTGTTGTGGTTCTTCCTGCTCATTTTTCCTTTTTGCATCCTTGTCTCTGAAATGGTTCTTAGCTCGATCGCTCAAGAATTCTCGAAGGTGACCCTCGTTGAATAAACAGGCCACCTCCTCCCTTAGTTGTCTGCAGTCTTCGGTTCTATGACCATGTGTACCATGGTATTTGCATATTTGATTGGGGTTTCTTTGTGATGGATCGATTTGTAGGGGTCTGGGCCATCTAGTATCTTTGATTCTCCCAATGGCTGACACAATACCTGATGCGTTGATGCAGAAGTTGTATTCTGATAATCGTGGTGCTTCTGTGGGATCAACATGTTTATTGAAGCCACTTTTGCTCATGAGCCCTCGAGAGCTCTATCCTCGATCATTCCTTCGATCATTTAGGATGGGATTGCGTCCTGGGCCACTGTTTCTAAAATATTCATTGTATGGTTGATACCGATCTCTGTTCGACCGGGGTTCTCTATCGATATCCCTTTGAGTTCTGCCGATGGGCCTGTTTGGATAAACAAAACCAGAAGGGGTCCCTAATTGATCATCCTCAGCCCTGATCTTTGACTGGTATCGATTATGTATATCGGCCCATGTTACCGTAAGATATTCAATTAAATTCTATTTTAGTTGTTGTGATGCCATCGAACTGCATTCATTCAAACCCTGAGTAAAGGCTTGAATAACCCAATCATCTGTGATCGGTGGTAGTTTCATGCGTTCCATCTGGAACCGAGATACGAATTCCCTCAATATTTCGTTGTCTTTTTGTTTCACCTTGAAGAGGTTCAACTTCCTAGTTGCAACCTTTATCGCTCTGGCATGTGCCTTTACGAAGGAGTCTTCAAGCATGGCGAATGAATCAATGGAATTAGGCGGCAAATTGTGGTACCATATCATTGCTCCTTTCGATAAGGTTTCTCCACATTTCTTCAGTAAAACAGATTCAATCTCATCGTCTTCTAAGTCATTCCTTTTTATTGCGTATGTATAAAAAGTGACATGCTCATTAGGGTCGGTGGTCCCATTGTACTTAGGAATTTCTGGCATTCGAAACTTTTTCGGAATGGGTTTCGGTGTCGCACTTGGAGGGAAAGGCTTATGTACAAATTTCTTTGAATACATACCCTTTAGGATCGGCGGTGCCCCCGGTATATGGTCAACCCGGGAGTTATATGTCTCTACTTTCTTATCATTTGCCTCAAATTTCTTTTCTCCCGATTTAATCCGTTTAGTGAGCTCCTCGATCATTTTCATGGGGTCAGTGCCCGATTCATTGGCATTCGACCTTTCCGGCACATGCTCGGTCCTTTGAATGACTTCTGGTTCGATCCTACTTGGTGTTCAGTGTTGATTTTGTAGTTGTGCTATAGCGGCCTGTTGAGCATGTAACTTTTCGAATATCAATTGGAGGTTAACTCCACCATCTTCTCCGCCCTACGTACCTCGACCACCTGATCAAACTTTCCTGTGTATACTACCTTCGGGCTCAATGCCCAAATTTGCATTTAGGGCGACATGTGAACTGACATCGACGGGATTTGCAATTGGTGCTCCCTCGAGGTCGGCCTGAGGCACCTCGATTCCTGGGCGGCTATGTTGTCATTTTCCCCCGTAAAATCTGAGGTTGTTGTCACCATGTGTAGGCGCTGCTTGTGAGTTTGACATGTTTATCCCGAAAATAAAGTTTCTTACGATAATAAGTGTAAAGTAATGTGTGTTATCAGAATAGTATTAAGCAATCACTATTATCCTAGGCCCCACGGTGGGCGCCAAATTGTTTACCCTTAAAATTGGATAACAATTAAACTTATAATGAGGTTCTAAGGATATGTGATTTCACTTAATACCAATAGATAAAATATGAAGATTAATGACAGAAATGAACTATAAAGTAAAGCGAATCAGTGTTGAAACGGAATTCGACCCTCGAGCTAGGAGGCCCTCGAATTGATTGATACCAAAACAGTTAAGAATAAAACAAGCTGATGGACAAGAGAGTATAAGCTAAAGAGAGAGAGAGAGAGTTATATTGACTTTTTTATGCGAGAACAATGTGTCTTACAAATGGTTAATACTCCCCTTTATATAGTAGAGGAGTTCTACTTATAGTATAATTCTAATTACAGAAGGAAATCCCATGATTAAATAATTAACCATTTCTGATTTGACCCGTTCCGAGATTTACGCCATGATCCTCGACCAGTCACCGAGGTTTACGTCGTGATCCTCGACCAATCACGAATATCTCGCCTTTCTGTTATTGTACTATCTTCGATCTTGCTCGATATCTGTCTCGTTTGGCTTCGATTGCTACTATCCTCGATCTCGATAGGTACCTCGATTCTGAACTAGGTACCTAGTCCTCGTGTTTTAGTCTGTTCCGTTACGAGGTCGTCCTTCGATGTAATCTTCCGGTCTCGGTCAAATAGTAAAATTGGGCGGGTAATACTTTAACTATATATATATATATATATATATATATATATATATATATATATATATATATATACACGTTTTTGGTACACACGCTAGGTTTTGTCTATTTCTTTTTTTTTTTTCCATTAGTTTTAATTAATTATCTTATACTAAATTAGATTAGAATAAATTTATTAGTGGTGAATATCTAAACAATTATAAGAAGCAAATATTAGATATATGATAATTTCCATTAATATTAGGATATGAAAATTAATTTTTAAATACTGAATATGCTAATATCTTAATTCTATATAATTTAATAATATTAGTAAAAAGTATTTATAAAGAAAAACTAAGTAGAAAACTATAATGAAAGTCGTACTTCTCCTGTGCTCTTTCTTAATTAAAAATTTATAACCGGTAATAGAATTAAAACCAATTAATTTTATAAAATTTAATTATATTAGGAAAAAGAAAAGAGAAAATAAAGAAAGACTTTTTATGGAAAAGTATATTGATCCTTAGGTTACATAATAGTATGTATATTGCCTTTTAATCAAATCTATAAATTTTATGTACTAAAATTTAAATACACATTCTAATAAATATTATGATTAGATATAAATTATTTTACGGAAAAGGCTCAGAAATGCCCTTAACCTATCAGAAATAGCTCAAAAACGCCCCTCATCTACCTTTTGGCTCACAAATGCTACTAACATTTTCTTTAGTATCAAAATTGCTCCTTGCACTAACGTTTGACTTATCATTTATGTGGGTGTTTTTTTTAAATTCATGTGGCACTGTCCAATTGGCTAACATTGAGGAATAAAATTAATAGACCCAACACATAAAACTGACCCACATTTTCCTCCTGATGGTTCTTGAAAAGTGCCAGTAAGAGTTCCTATGAAAATCAGTAACAACTGTTATTAGGCAATTAACTTAAAATTCCATGGGTAGAAGCGAGGGACAACAACTTAAAGTTAAAAGATATTTGATTTCTGATGGCCATTCTAAATTCAGATGAGATACCTTATGGATCATCCCATCTTTGGTGTTGGAGCAGCTCAATTTCTTGTATAGATAAAGCAACGCCTTCTACTTCGCTGACATTGAATGCACAAGTAAAGCATCTCAGATTATCATACTAGCTAATTAATTAAAGAAGCATAGAAAAAGAAGAAACATACTACACTTGTTTTACAGAGTTTATGCTTCCAATTCTATTATGGATAATAGACTTTCTTTTGTAAGAGATGATAATTAACGAGGCCGGTCTATTTTTTTTGCTTTTTAAGGAAGATCACTTAAAACTTTTTTCATTATCATATAAGGTTCGCGTGGATATGATTCTTGCTAATTTGGGTTTAATTCATATCAGCCATAGTAATATCTTTCTGGTGGAGAAGAAAGGAAGATGAAGATGAAGAAAGGATATTGGGTTTATGGGTATCAGGATATGTGGGTCGGATTTGTGGGTTGGGTCTAATTAATTTTATTCCTCAATGTTAACCAATTGGATAGTTCCACGTGAATTTTAAAAAGCCCCACACATCCAATAAGTCAAACGTTAGTTTAAGGAGCAATTTTGATACTAAAGAAATATTAGTGGCATTTTTAGACCAAAAAGTGAATGAGGGGTAATTTTGAGCCATTTCTGAGAGGTTAAGGGCATTGTTGAGCCTTTTTCGATTATTTTGATGTAACGATCCGGCTGGCCGTTTTGAGAATTGTAGCTCTGTTCCCCCATCTCATTTTATACTTTATAGTTGCTATGTGAATTTTCGGGGTAGTTGGTTCGGGTCCGGAGAGGTTTCCGAATGAATTGAGATATTTAGTCTCAAGGTTGAATGCTTAAGTTAAAATGGTTGAACGGGTATTGGCTTGTGTGTAAACGACTCTAAAATAGAGTTTTTATGGTTTTGTTAGCCCCGTTAGGTAATTTTGGACTTAGAAGTGTGTCTGGATTGTGATTTGGAGGTCCGTAGTTGAATTAAGCTTGAAATGGCGAAAGTTGGAAATTTGGAAGTTTGACCGAGAGTGGACCTTATGGTTAACGAGCTCGGATTGGGGTTTCGGAAGTTGGAGTAGGTATGTAGTGTCATTTGTGACTTGTGTGCAAAATTTGAGGTCAATCGGACATGATTTGATAGGTTTCGACATCGTTTGTAGAAGTTGAGATTCCTTAGTTTTAATAGGCTTGAACTTGGGTACGATTCATGGTTTTAGCATTGTTTGATGTGATTTGAAGGCTCGACTAAGTTCGTACAGTATTTTAGGACTTTTTGGTATATTTGGTTGAGGTCCCGGGGGCCTCGGGTGGAGTTCGGGTGATTTTCGACTCAAATTTGGAGTTAATAGAGGTGTTGTAGCTGAAGCTTTCTGGTGTAATCGCACCTGCAGAACTTACCAGGTGCGGACTGGGAAGCTCAAAAGCGACCTAGGATGGAGGTGTGCAGTGGTCGCAGGTGCGAGGCAATTTTTTCCGCACCTACGTGGTCGCATATGCGGCATCATGAGCGCATAAGCGGAATTGGCCAACGAGGGAGGTTGCGCAGGTACAATGGAAATTCCGCACCTACGATTGCGCAGATCCGGAGGCAGGACCGCAGAAGAGAAGAGAGCCTTGGGGCATGTCCGCAGAAGCGGAGGATTTTCCGCAAAAGCGAAACCGCTTGCGCGGTTAAGTGGCTCGCAAAAGTGAAAAGGCTGGGTAGTGTATTAAAAACGAGTGTTTTGAGATTTTCTTCATTTTTAAACATTCCAAGCTTGGGATTAGGCGATTGAAGCGATTTGTTAGGCGATTTTCACCATATGGATTAGGGTAAGTGATTCTAACTCAGTTTTGGTTAAATTACATGAATCTATTATTGTTTTTATCAACAAATTAGTGTTTTGGGTTGAAAATAGTAGAAAACTTCATAGACTTTAATTGAGGATTTCAAGGCTGAGTTATGGTCGGATTTGAGTAATTTTGGTATGGTTGGACTCGTGGTTGAATGGGAGTTCGAATTTTGTGAGTTTTATCGAATTCCGAGATGTGAGCCCCACGGGTGAATTTTGGGGCATAATTTTGAATTTTTGGAAAATATTAATATTTTGATATGGAATTAATTCCTATAATTTTTTGTGAGCTGAATTAAATTAATTGTGACTAGATTCGAGCCGTTTGGAAGTTGATACGCGCAGAATGGAATTTCTGGAGCATTGCTTAGCTTGCTCGATATTGGATTTGGCTTGTTCGAGGTAAGTAACTCTTCTAATCTTGAAGTTGAGGGTATGAACTTTGAATATATGTATTTCGTAAATTGTTGGGAGGTGACGCACATGCTAGGTGACTAGCGTGTGGGTGTGCACTACAGAAATTGTGACATAATTGTTTCTGTGAAATTTTATAGTTAAATGATCTTGACATTTTCCATGCGATTTTATGAGCTAAAGAAATTGAGCTGAAAAGCATATTAAATTAATGTTGAGGCTATGTGCCAGTATTATTGGGACCCACAAAGGTCATATTATTGTGAAATATTTATTTTAAATTAAAAATTCATACTCAGTCATATTCATTTCATTGCATATCATATCTCAGTCTCTGTTGTTATTTATTGATACATCATATAATTATTTTGGGCTATTCTCATGACATTGTGAGCCCATGAAAGAGAGACTGGAGAGATTGATGAATGAGGGAGGCCGAGGGCCTAATTGTGAGGATATTTTGGGATCGGGCTGCACGCCGCAGCTGGCCATCTTGACTTTATATATATATTATACTATTGCACGTGAGTTGGCCATGCGGATCTATATATTATACTATTGCACGTGAGTTGGCCGTATAGCACGTGAGTTGGCCGTGCGGATCCAGATATTATTATAGCACGTGAGTTGGCCGTGCGGATCCAGATATTATTATAGCACGTGAGTTGGCCGTGCGGATCCAGATATTATTATAGCACGTGAATTGTCCGTGCAACACGTGAGTTGTCCGTGCGGATCCAGATATGATATTATAGCACGTGAGTTATCCGTGCAACATGTGAGTTGTCCGTGCTTATAGCGCTTGGGCTGTAGGAGCCCTTCATGAGTCTGTACACCCCAGTGAGAGCAGTCGACTATAAACAGGGATCGGGCTGCACGCCGCAGCAGGTATTGCATAGCACTCAGTGATTGAGTGTGCTGAGCATAATGAGAGAGAATGTGAGACAGTGAGATTGAGTACTCTGAGAGTGTGAGTATATGAGTACAATCTCTGAGATACATTGCATTGACATGCATACATGACATATATGTATAGAGATGTGTTTTCCTCATGTTGTACGATATCACATTATTCATGATTTCTCACACATGTTGACAGAAGGGCAATAATGATACATTTGTTTTACACGGGTTATATGGAAAAAAAAAACATGTCATTTATTATTGAAAGGATTATGGGAAAATTATTGCTTTCAAACTTATTAATATTTTTGAAAATTTCGGTAAACGATTTGGGTTTTCCACTATGTACTTGAAAGGAAAAACTATTATTTTTGAAATCATGATTTGGCTGAGAATTTTATCTCTGAGTTACTTCTGGTATTATTTGCTTTATGTTGTTATGGACCATTGTGGACTAGTGGTTTTGGACCCCGACCTTGGTAGAAGCTCGTCACTACTTTTAACCTAAGGCTAGGTTTGTTACTTACTCAGTACATGGAGTCGGTTGTTCTGATACTACGCTTCTGCACATTGCGTGCAGATGTTGGTTATTGTTGTTGATGTGCACGATGGTTGCGAGATTTGAAGATGTACCAGCGTTCCTGTTGTAGCTGCCTCTTGTTCATGGTAGGCTTAGATTTATAAAAGCTCTGTTTATGTATTATTCAAACAGACTATGTAATTATTTCATTTCCGCTTTGTATACCCTATTCTTAGAAGCTCATGATTTGTACTACCAATTCTTGGGGGATGTATAAGATTAAGATCTTTATTCACTTAAATTGCTTTAATAATTATTATTGGAATTTGATAATTGAAAGTTGCCTTACCTAGCGGGTTGGGTTAGGTGCCATCATGACTAGTTGAACTTTGGGTCGTGACAAGGTGGTATCAGAACTCTAGGTTCATAGGTTCTACAAGTCATGAGCAAGTGTCTAGTAGAGTCTTGTGAATCGGTATGATGACGTCCATACTTATCTTCGAGAGGTTATAGGGAATTTAGGATATATACTTCTCATCTTTCTTTCCTTATCGTGCGGGATTAATTCAGCTTGGGACATAACTCTTTGAATTCCGTCCACATATTTGTATGCGCACATGAGCGCTCGGTATCAGATGTGCTTCGCTGTCTTGTGATTCTATAAATGAGGTTTGAGGTGAGTATTCTGTGTTTTGGTGATGGGCCAGTCTGGAGGACTTGAGGCCATGGTTAGACCGTAGCTTGAGCTCGGTAGCTTCACTTGTAACCTGTACAATTGGACTCATATGTCCGGTAATGACCCTACAGTGGAATTTATGGCTCGATGAGCGGTGGAGTGGCTTTGTGATGAGTATGATGTAACTGCGGGATGTGTTAGGACGATTTGAATGTGACGAGAAGTGTTTTCTTGAAATATAAAAGAAAGGCCATTGGGTGCTTGATTTTTGTTTTGATGTGATGTACAATCTCGAGTGTGAATGTTTTGAAGGATCTTTCACAATTGTTAAATTTTGGGAAAAAATAAATTTTCATGTCTGGTTAGTGATTTAGGACTCAGATAGACTAAGTGATTGCATAGTAATTGTGACTGCGAAAGGGTATATCAAGATACCAATTTGAGGTTAAGTAGGTGGGTTATTCCATGCGGAGTAATCTACGTAGGTGAATTCCTTATGATGTGAGTGGAGAGTTTCTTTTCTACTAGTGGGGCATATGTATGGAGATTTGAATTTGAATCTGGCTAAGAAAGTTGACTTGAGTGTCAAGAGAATGATTGCGAGCTTAGCGGATGATTTGGGGTATTTTTATGGTTGGCATTGCTTGAGTTTGAGAAGAAGTTTCGTTGAACTGACTGTGGAATTATGACAGTAATAGAGTATTGGTATTGTGAGTTATGGAATATTTTAATCTATGGCTTTGAGCCAAGTGGGGGAGCCTGCTATTGATAATTCAATTTCATGATTATATGTAAAGGTTTAGTTTTGGGCTGAGGCATACTGGTGGGTCAGTTATGACTTGCAGAAGTTGAGATCGATAATGACTCGAATAAGGAAATTCCTAGATACGGGTTATATTGCACTTATGAGTATATGAAAATCGTGGGATGCATCAGTTGTTATGGGTGAATGATGTAGTGCGCACAGAGTATGAATTTGATAGGTGGTGTTAAAGTAGAGTTAATTCTTTGAGTGTTGTTATGCTAATGGGGCACGTGTCATTTGGCCCATTTGGGCGGTGCAATTAAATTTGAGCAAAGTGGGTGAATCCCGAGAAAATTCTAGTGGGTATGAGAATTATATATAGCAATTGAGAAAGTTCTCAGACTTGTATATGGTTAAAATCTGAGATTTTCATTTGATGGTTCCTGGACTTGCGGGAATTCTGTATGACCATGGATTCTACACTTTTATATAAGGAAGGTAAGAAGAACAATTTCAAATTCACATAAGGTATTCTCAGAGTAAGGGTTACAGTTGTAGTAGTTTTGAAGGTGCTTAAGAAGAGTACAATTGCTTATGGGCCGTAGGGCGTTGTGGTTCTATGTTAGGTTGTAGGGTGAGTTGTGGTTAAAGATCGTGGTGTTTTAGCAAGGAGGAGTATAAATTTGGAGGCAAATTCGGAAGGGACTCGGAGAAATAGGACAACTGGTAGTAGAATGGACCAGTATGGTAATGGTAGGATCGGTCCTTTGGGTAATTACGACGTGGTAAGACTTTACAGATGTTTTGGTGGCAATATTCTTGGGTTTGGTGACCTGCGTAGCTTGGTTGAGTTGGAGAGATTCGGTCCTGATGGCTTGGTTGTGCATATGGATTTTAAAGTGTTCTTGCTGGTTTCTTCCATGGTTTGAACCGGATATTTTCTACTTGGTGTATGATAAGGGTGCGTATTTCAGAAGGCGCATTGTATTTTGACTTATGGATGTTTAATTAGTATTGCGGTACTCACATGGTTGATAGACTGCTGATATTCAAATTTTGTCAAGTGGTACGGAAAGACTTTCAAAGTATTTCTCATGGGATGATCGTGTATGAGAGAGGTGTTATGAATTCGGGTGGTGGAGATGGAATCAAATATGGTGATTCGCATGTTCAATGGATCTGGAGATTAGGAGTTCCCAGGAGCAGATTATTTCATGGTTGTGGATTGTGAGGTTGTGGCCGGAGCTAGCTAGATGATGAAATGTGTTATGATTCACTCATTATGGATTTTCGGAGGGATTTTTATCTATTTGTAGGTAACCCGAGTTGATCTGGGGGTCCATAGGTAGGCCCAATTAAGATGTGTATTCTACACCGAGCCGGAATGGTTGGCTCCATACTGCTATTATTGAGGAATGTGTCATTCGGTTGATGTTGAACTTATTCGTGTTCTCAAATGATCTGTGAGTTACTCCTTTATGCTACGAGGAGCTGTGATTCATTGGTTATGTGCACAGATGGTGCGGTTCTATTTGAGCTTTATAGTGGAATTTGAGTGTGATGAGTATTTGGTTATTGCATGATCGATAGCGTAATAGTTATGTTCTTTCAGGTTTTGTGTGGCAATTTTTTTTGTCATTTGCCTCTCTGTGGTTATTGATTTTGAGCGGGGTGGCTCGAGGTACATATTATGGACCAACGTTTGGATGAGGTCACGCATTGCAGCGGAGTTATGTTAAGGTATGAACCTTGTGTTAGAATCGGGTGATGGTTCTACAGTGTATGATGAATTTTCAGCATTTCGTTGTGGCGGTACTTGTTAATCTGGCGGGTCAGTTCTCTCATTTGAGTCATTTTCCATGACTGGGTACATTTGAATTGTTACGTATTAGTGCACGGATGACACGAGTTGTGGCTCTGAGTTATATTGGTGAGGCATGTCTATGGAACAGTTGTGTTTAGTAATATAAGGTCATTAGACCTAGAATGGGTACTATCAGGTTTGATTTCGGTATATTCGGTAGTATAATATTGAAAGTCGGCTCAAAAAGGGATTATGGTTCTGGTTGGGGCGAGAGGGCTCCGTGACTTGTTGATTTAGTAAGTGGTCATGAGATTTCTGCGGGTTTCTTTTATTATCAACAGTGTACGAAGCTTTTGGGATGAAGTTTGGTTCGATATGGGGTTTAATACTTGTACTTGGTTGGTTTTAGAGTAGTAATTGCGATCACGAATGGTGCTACGAGCATGCGAGTTATGTAATATGCTGGGTGATTATATCTGTGGTTATAGTTATAGCTCGATGCAGCTTTTCGGACTTATAAAATGTGTAGATGTGTGATTCAGGTCTTGAAAAGAATTTTGGATGTTAGAAATTTTGCTCCATGGGTTTTGGGCTAAGGTTAAATTAACGATTTTCAGTTATATTGTGTGGTCAGGCCTATATAGAATAGGGTGACGTGAGATCACCCCGAGTACATGTGTGGTAAGATGGAATAATGATTTGATGGATTGGAAACAACTCTTGGTACGTTCGAGGACGAACGTATATTTAAGTGGGGGAGAATGTAACGACCCGACCGGTCATTTTGAGTATTACAAATCCGTTTCCCCATTTACTGCTCAAATTGGGCTTTACAGTTGTTGTATGACTTGCCAGGGCAATTGGTTCGGGTCCGGTGAGGTTTTGGAATGAATTAGAACACTTAGTTCCAAGGTTTAAATCTTAAGTTAAAATAGTGATCGGATGTCGACTTATGTGTAAACGACCTCGAAATTTAATTATGATAATTTCAATAGCTCCGTATGGTGATTTTGGACTTAGGAGCGTGTCCGGAAAATTATTTGTAGGTCTGTAGTGGAATTAGGCTTGAAATGTCGAAAGTTAAATTTTTGAAAAGTTTGACCGGGGGGTTGACTTTTTGATATCGAGGTCGGAATCTGATTCTGAAAATTGAAATAGTTTCGTTATGTCATTTATGATGTGTGTGCAAAATTTGAAGTCATTCTGGATTGATTTGATGTATTTCGGCACAAGATATAGAATTTGAAAGTTCAAAGTTCATTAGGCTTGAATTGAGATGTGATTCGTAGTTTTAGCGTTGTTTGATGTGATTCGAGGCTTCGACTAAGTTCGTATGATGTTTTAGGACTTGTTCGTATAATTGGTTGAGGTCCCGAGGGGACTCGGGTGAGTTTCGGGGTGGTTTCGGACCATTTCTAGGCTATTTTTAGTTGTTGGTTTCTACCTACAGAGGTGTGCATCGCGATCGCGAACATTGGGTCGCGTTCGCGTAGAGCAAACAGTAGTTTGGAACCTTGTGAATCGCGATCGCGGAAGCTCTTTCGCGATCGCGTAGAACAAAATCTCTACTGCACTGACCCGACTTTGGAAGCTTATATCTCGCAATCTATAAGAAATTTAGAGATAATCCAAAAATGAAATTTGTATCTCTTGATGTCTAGTTTTCATAAATGTAAACTATTTTTCATTTGGAGTTGTGTAAAAAAAGTTATGATGGATATACTATAGATTGTCTAGGAAGAATTTGGAAATCTCTGTTGCATAGGGCTAACTTTAGAAGTTTATATCTAACAATATATAAGGAATTGGGAGATGAGAAACAAATGAAAGTTATAGCCCTTAGTGTTTAGTTTTCAGAAAGTTAAACCATTTGCAATTTCGAACTTTGTACAAAACGTTATGACTATTATACTAGAGGTTGTTTGGAAAGGTTGGGGAGTTTGTTCTTCGCGATCGCGAAGAGCAATTTTGGGGCTGAAAATTTTTGTGCTTCGCGATCGCGAAGAGTAAATGCCTGGACAGAAGATATATTTTGAGGTTTCGGCCATTTTAACACATTTGGAGCTATAGAGCTCGGATTGAAGCGATTTTTGAGGCGATTTTCACCATATGGATTGGGGTAAGTGATTCTAACTCGGTTTTGGTTAAATTACATGAATCTATTATTGTTTTTATCAACAAGTTAGTGTTTGGGGTTGAAAATAGTAGAAAAATTCATAGACATTAATTGAGGATTTCAAGGCCGAGTTGTAGTCGGATTTGAGTAATTTTGGTATGGTTGGACTCGTGGTAGAATGTGGGTTCGAATTTTGTAAGTTTTATCGGATTCCGAGACGTAGGCTCCACGGGTATTTTTAGGGCATAATTTTGAATTTTGAAAAATATTAATATTTTGATATGGAATTAATTCCTATAATTTTTTGTGAGCTGAATCAAATTAATTGTGACTAGATTCGAGCCGTTGGGAAGTTGATACGCGCAGAATGGAATTTATGGAGCATTGCTTAGCTTGCTCGATATTGGATTTGGCTTGTTCGAGGTAAGTAACTCTTTTAATCTTGGAGTTGAGGGTATGAACCCTGAATATATGTATTTCATAAATTGTTGGGAGGTGACGCACATGCTAGGTGACGGGCGTGTGGGCGTGCATTATAGAAATTGTGACATAATTGTTTCTGTGAAATTTCGTAGTTAAATGATCTTGGCATTTTCCATGCGATTTTATGAGTTAAAGAAATTGAGCTGAAAAACATATTAAAAATCATGTTGAGGCTACGTGCCAGTATTATTGGGACCCACAGAGATCATATTATTGTGAAATATTTATTTTAAATTGAAAATTCATACTCATTCATATTCATTTCATTGCATATCATATCTCATTCTCTGTTGTTATTTATTGATACATCATATCATCATTTTTGGGCTATTCTCATGACATTGTGAGCCCATGAGAGAGAGACTGGAGAGATTGATGACTGAGGGAGGCCGAGGGCCTGATTGTGAGAATATTTTGGGATCGGGTTGCACACCGCAGCAAGCCATGTTGGCTTTAGCAGGCCATGTTGGCTTTATATATCTTATACTATTGCACATGAGTTGGCCGTGCGGATCTATATATTATACTATTGCACGTGAGTTGGCCGTGCGGATCCAGATATTATTATAGCACGTGAGTTGGCCGTGCGGATTCAGATATTATTATAGCACGTGAGTTATCCGTGCAATACGTAAGTTGTCCGTACAGATCCAGATATGATATTATAGCACGTGAGTTGTCCATGCAGCACGTGAGTTGTCCGTGCTTATAACGCTTGGGCTGTAGGAGCCCCTCATGAGTCTGTACACCCCAATGAGCGCAGTCGACTATAAACAGGGATCGGGCTGCATGCCGCAGCAGGTATTATATAGAGCACAGTGATTGAATGTGCTGAGCATAATGAGAGAGAATGCGAGACAATGGGATTGAGTACTCTGAGAATGTGAGTACATGAGTACAATATCTGAGATACATTGCATTGACATGAACACACGACATATATGTATAGAGATGTGTTTTCCTCATGCTGGACGGTATCACATTATTCATGATTTCTCACATATGTTGACAGATGGGCAATAGTGATGCATTTGTTTTACACGAGTTATCTAGAAAGAAAATGAAACATATCATTTATTATTGAAAGGATTTTGGGAAAATTATTGCTTTCAAACTTATTCATATTTTTAAAAATTTCGGTAAACGATTTGGGTTTTTCACTAATGTATTTGAAAGGAAAAACTATTATTTTTGAAATCATGATTTGTTTGAGAATTTTATCTCTGAGTTACTTCTGGTATTATTTGCTTTATGTTGTTATGGACCGTTGTGGACTAGTGGTTTTGGACCCGACCTTGGTAGAAGCTCGTCACTACTTTCAACCTAAGGCTAGGTTTGTTACTTACTCAGTACATTGGGTCGGTTGTACTGATACTACACTTCTGCACATTACGTGCAGATGTTGGTTATTGTTGTTGATGTGCTCGATGGTTGCGGGAT